>NC_060129.1:24025547-24341016 GCF_021461395.2 Schistocerca americana | reverse complement strand
TGAATGAAGAGTGCAGCCATGTTGCACAACTATTTATATTGGCTTTAATGTAAAGACTTCTCCACAGTTCAGTTACACAGAAAAAAGGGAAATGTAGATTTATGTTTTATTTTTACGAAATTGTGTATTTGTGACAGTCCTCAGTTTTACTTTTCGAATTTTTATGTTTGTGAGATGTGCATGTTTTCAGTAGAATGACAGAATTTCATTGTTTTGCGCAGGAGGTGGTCTCGCTACGAGAACGACAATCGCCTGATCCGTGCAGCTCAGAAGGGGGCGGTGGTTGAACTTCAGACGCTGCTGGCAGCAGGTGCAGATGTGAATGCAAAAGATGAGGACGAGAGGACTGCCCTACACTGGGCAGCAGGAAGAGGATACCTCGATGCTGTGAGGTGTCTGCTGGACAGTGGAGCACAGGTGGATGCCATGGACAGGTGGCAGACTGTTCCTCTCCACTGGGCTGCCCGGAAGGGCCACGTGTCTGTTGTACGGCTGCTGGTGACATCTTGTTCTCACCCCAATGTGAAGGGCCAACGTGGGTGGACGCCACTGCACTGGGCAGCTGGATGTGGCTACACAGGTGTGGCGACTGTGCTCCTGGAGACGGGGGCGGACGAGGAGCTCAGGGACGATGAGGGGGACACGCCTCTGCACCTGGCTGCACAGAGGGGCCACACGGCCGTGTTGCAGCTGCTGCTGGCGTCCTCTCCTCAACCCGACGCGAAGGGGCGGCGCGGACGGACGCTACTACACTGTGCTGCGGCAAGTGGCCACACGGAGGTGGTGACTGTGTTGTTGGCAGCGGGTGCAGATGTAAGTGCCAAAGACGAGGACGAGAGGACTGCCCTGCATTGGGCAGCAGGCAGGGGGAACGTGGAGGTTGTGAAATGTCTCCTGGACAGAGGAGCAAAGGTGCGAGAAGTGGATAAGTACAATACTGTACCTCTGCACTGGGCTGCACGGGAGGGCCACACGGCTGTGGTGCAGCTACTGCTGGCGTCCTCCCGCCGCCCCAATAGGAGAGGGGCAAATGAATGGACACCGTTACACTGGGCGGCAGCAGGTGGCCACACAGATGTGGTGACTATTCTGTTGAAGGCAAGAGCAGACAGAGAGCTCAGAAATGATGTGGGAGACATACCTTTGCACTTGGCTGCACAGAAGGGCCACACAGCTGTTGTGCAGCTACTGCTGTCACCTTCTAATCCCAACGTGAGAGGACAGCACCAGTGGACGCCACTACACTGTGCTGCAGCAAATGGCCACGCAGAAGTGGTGAGTGTGCTGCTGGCGGCAGGTGCAGATGTGAAGGCCAAGGATGAGGACAAGAGAACTGCCTTACACTGGGCAGCCGGAAGGGGGTACCTGGATGTGGTGAGGTGCCTACTGGACAGTGGGGCACGGGTGGAAGCAATGGACAAGTGGAAAACTGTGCCTCTACACTGGGCTGCACGAAAGGGCCACACTGCTGTGGTGCAGCTCCTGATGTTGTCCTCCCCTCACCCCAATGTAAGGGGAGGAAATGGATGGACACCATTGCACTGGGCGGCAGCAGATGGCCACGCAGGTGTGGTGACAGCGCTGCTGGAGGCAGGCGCAGATAGAGAGCTCAGAGATGATAAGGGGGACCTACCTCTGCACTTGGCTGCACAGAAAGGCCACGTGGCAGTGGTGCAGCTACTGTTGGCGTCGTCCCCTAACCCCAATGTGAGGGGCCAGCGAGGGTGGACGCCACTGCACTGTGCAGCAGCAAGTGGCCACGAAGAGGTGGCGGCTATGCTGGTCGAGTCTGGCGCAGACGAGGGGCTCGAGGATGACAACGGGGACACTGCCCTAGACCTTGCTAGGCTGTCGAACTACCTGGAGTCGATAGAGATGTCAAAATAAAACTCACAACAGTATCACATAAAAATGTTTTTTTTAATAAGTATTGTTAAATTACTTTAAAGTCAGTACCGCCATTAGACTTTTTTATTTGCAGTGTTACATTTACTCGATCACGATTTCGGCTTTAAAGTGCCATTATCAAGTGATTTAACGTTATACAGTCCCTAAGATGGCATACTGTCGTATTTAAAATACACACCGCCAATAAAAAACAGCCTAATGGCGGTACTGACTTAGCAGAAATATATTATGACTGTGGCCCCACATTATGAAAAACTTGTTAAATTAATTCTGCTGGTATTCATTTGTACATACCTAAATGTAACTAGTCTAGTAATGCTCCCAGCAAAGAGAGATGAAGCGATATATCTGAACACTAAAGTAAGCTGGAAGAGATAAACTTCGTTCTGAGAAAATAGTCTGAATATATTTCTCATCCAAAGCTTTCAAAAATAAGTAGGATTTATAAACACACCATTAGCAAGAAGCATTTCTGCTATTTGATTACTTTAAACCATGTGGGCTTACATAGTGCTGAGCCTTTTTTTTTTATTCTCACTTTACATATACTATTGCTAAATCAGTTCTATAGTTGATTGCATATTTAGCTCTGAGCCCAGACAGAATTCACTTCTGCACATGCAGCACATGTTTATGTTGTACCAGAATGTGACACCGCTATTCACATCACATTATCAGACCATTATGTGGTATCGTGCTGAGTGCACATTTAATTAAATAATGCTCCAAATAATGAGAAAGATTGGTCCAAAATATACATTCATGACTGGTGATATTCCCAGCACTATACAGAATGTTTCAACATCTTTTTGTCATCTGTGTGTGGGTTACAGATTACAGTATAAAGAACAGATTTTGATAGGGACCAGAATATTCACTGACACTTCCAGAAGATTTTGATAGGGACCATAATATTCACTGACACTTCCAGGCGACTCTAAATGTCCTTTTGTGTCGGTTATGACCCTGAGAAGCGGCAGGGTATAGGAACGCAGAGTTGCCAGTAATCCAGTCATGTGCCCTGCATAAAAGGGAGTAGCTACAGCAAAATTAAATTTCCCAATTCACTTTTGAAATACCTTTCTCTGCCTACTCATTCTTAAGCTTTTCTTGTTAAAAATCACTCTAGGTGTTTGAGTTAGGTAGTATGGTTCACATCTGGTTACAGTAGACCCTTCTAGTTTCGTGAAGTGACATTGTCCCTGGACTAGTAAAGACCTCCCAGTGACATCTGGCGTCAGAGTCAGTAAAGATTTCATGTTACACTAAAGTAGTTACCCATGGGGTGAGCATCACACTTACAGCTTTGATGTAATGACTTTTAAACGCCCTGCAGTGTGAGAGACCAGCAGGGTGAGAGACCCAGTGAGTCGCAGTCGTCAGTAACGATGCGATCATCCGCTCTCCAGCGACTGTGTACATGTGCCATATCACTAGTGTGGCACCTATGTTAAAATATCTGAGATAGCACCTCTGTACATGAGCATGTAGAAATGATATTTCACCTTGGTCAGTAACAAGCAGTATTACTTTTGAATGCATTACGGGAACAGCAGTGATCAATGTCTTATTCTCCAACAGAAAGAGGTACCTACACAATGGTCTGAAGATGACCACAGTAGTGGTCGAAACCGGTCACCTTGATAAATAAATCGTGATCAAGACTGTTTTTAATAGTAAATATTAACAAGCAGTATGTTTATTATACATTCATTTTTTTGAGTCATCAATCTGATACTTTTAATGTGGGCCACCACAAATTCCTTTCCGATGCAAACCTCTTCATCTCAGAGTAGCACTTGCAATCTACATCTTCAATTATTTGCTGGATGTATTCCAGTCTCTGTTTTTACTCTCTGCAGCTCCCTCTAGTACCACGGAAGTCAGTCCCTGATGTCTCAGCACACGCGCTATCATCCATCCGCTTCTTTTTGTCGGTGTTTTCCATATGTTCCTTTCTTCCTCATTCGTTACCTTATCAGTCCACCTAATTTTCAACATCGTTCTGTAGAAACACATCTCAAATGCTCAGATTCTCTGATTTTTCCACAGTCCATGATTCACTACTGTACAACGCTGTTCTTCAGATGTACATCCTCGGACAGTTCTTTGTCAAATAAAGGACTATGTTTGATGCCACTAGACTTCTGGCTAGGAATACTCTCTTTATCTGTTCTACTGATTTTTATGCCCTATTGGCTTTGTCTGCCTTGGGTTATTTTGTTTCCAAGGTAGCAGAATTCCCTACTTTTTGCTACTTTGTACACTACTAGCCAGTAAAATTGCTGCACCACGAAGATGACGTGCTACAGACGCGAAATTTAACCCACAGGAAGATGATGCTGTGATACGCAAATGATTAGTTTTCAGAGCATTCACGCAAGGTTGGCGCAGGTGGTGACACCTACAACGTGCTGACATGAGGAAAGTTTCCAACCGATTTCTCATACACAAACAGCAGTTGACCGGCGTTGCCTGGTGAACCATTGTTGTGATGCCTCGTGTAAGGAGGAGAAATGCGTACCACCACGTTTCCGACTTTGATAAAGGTCGGATTGTAGCCTATCGCGATTGCGGTTTATAGTATCGCGACACTGTTGCTCGCGTCGGTCGATCCAATGACTGTTAGCAGAATATGGAATTGGTGGGTTCAGGAGGGTAATACGGAACGCCATGCTGCATCCCAACGGGTTCGTCTCACTAGCAGTCGAGATGACAGGCATCTTATCCGTACGGCTGTAATGGATCGTGCAGCCACGTCTCGATCCCTGAGTCAACAGATGGGGACGTTTGCAAGATAACAACCATCTGCACAAACAGTTCGATGACGTTTTCAGCAGCATGGACTATCAGTTCGGAGACCGTGACTGCGGTTACCCTTGACGCTGCATCACAGACAGGAACCCTTGCGATGGTGTACTCAACGACGAACCTGGGTGCACGAAAGGCAAAACGTCATTTTTTCGGATGAATCCAGGTTTTGTTTACAGCATCGTGATGGTCGCATCCGTGTTTGGCGACATCGTGTTTAATTCACATTGGAAGCGTGTATTCGTTATCGCCATACTGGCGTATCGCCCGGCGTGATGGCATGGGTGCAATTGGTTACCCTTCTCGGTCACCTCTTGTTCGCATTGACGGCAGCTTGAACAGTGGACGTTACAGTTCAGATGTGTTACGACCCGTGGCTCTACCCTACATTCGATCCCTGCGAAACCCTACATGTCAGCAGGATAATGCACGACCGCATGTTGCAGGTCCTGTAAGGGACTTTCTGGATACAGGATACGTTCGACTCGTGCCCTGGCCAGCACATTCTCCAGATCTCTCACCAATTGAAAACGTCTGGTCAATGGTGGCCGAGCAACTGGCTCGTCACAATACGCCAGTCACTACTCTCGATGAACTGTGGTATCGTATTGAAGCTGCATTGGCAGCTGTACCCGTACACGCCATCCAAGCTCTGTTTGACTCAATACCCAGGTGTATCAAGGCCATTATTACGGCCAGAGGTGCATGTTCTGGGTTCTGATTTCTCAGGATCTATGCACCCAAATTGCGTGAAATGTAATCACATGTCAGTTCTAGTGTATTTGTCCAATGAATACCTGTTTACCATCTGCATTTCTTCTTGGTGTAGCAATTTTAATGGCCAGTAGTGTAATAACCAGATTTGGTATTAAGTGCCTTGTGACTCTCATTTCTGCTGCTTCTTATTATTTTTGTATTTTTCCTGTGTAGTTTGTCCATATTCTGTTCTGTTTAGAATGTTCATTCCATATTCACAGAGGACAGGAATATCAGCAGCGAATCTTATCATTGGAATCATTAGAATTCCAATCCCTCTTTTGAACCTTTCTATTATTTCCGTCATTGCTTCATCGATGTATATACTCAACAGCAGGGGTGAAAGACTGCATCCCTGTAGCGAATTTTATCGTGTAAATCACATGCAAGTAAAGATGAAATGATAGATTGCATTATGATGATGTTTGGTTTTTGGGGCGATCAACCGCACAGTCATGAGCGCATGTACAAAGTCCCAATTTTTTACAAGTCCAATTTTTTTACAATCCAATCTAGCCACACTCACGGATGGTGGTGGTGGTGGTGGTGGTGGTGGTGGTGGTGGTGGTGGTGGTGGTGGCAACACAAACACCGAGTCCCAAGGCAGAGAGAATTCGCAACCTGGTCGGAAATCTAACCCGGGACCTTGTGATCCAGAGGCAGCAATGCTAGCCACCAGACCATGAACTATGGACAGATTGCATTGTGCCTCAGAATACTGGTTCGTTTGAGGTGGGATGAATCATAAAGGCTGCAGCAAGTGATGACGGAAAAAGATCACACCAGACGGTAATTAATGTGGAGTGATGAAATTCTGGGAAAAGCATATTACGAGATCACAGGTTAGTGAAAGTGCGAAATAGCATGCCAAATGTGAAATGCTGGTACATTAACAACCGGTTTAACCGGCAGAATGTTGAATGCAAATATGGAAACATGGATTCACTGTGTTGTACAGATGCTGGATGTCAATTTGTGGGATGGTGTTCCATGCTTGTTGAACATGATCAGTCAATACAGGGTGTTACAAAACGTACGGCCAGACTTTCAGGAAACATTCCTCACACACAAAGAAAGAAAATATGTTATGTGGACATGTGTCCGGAAACGCTTACTTTCCATGTTAGAGGTCATTTTATTACTTCTCTTCAAATCACATTAATCATGGAATGGAAACACACGGCAACAGAACGTACGAGAGTGACTTCAAACAGATTGTTACAGGAAATGTTCAAAATGTCCTCCGTTAGCGAGGATACATGCATCCACCCTCCGTCGCACGGAATCCCTGATGCGCTGATGCAGCCCTGGAGAATGGCGTATTGTACCACAGTCGTCCACAATACGAGCACGAAGAGTCCCTACATTTGGTACCGTGGTTGCGCAGGCAAGAACTTTCAAATGCCCCCATTAATGAAAGTCAAGGCGGTTGAGGTCAGGTGAGCGTGGAGGCCATGGAATTGGTCCATCTCTACCAATCCATCGGTCACCGAATCTGCTGTCGAGAAGCGTACGAACACTTGGACTGAAATGTGCAGGAGCTCCATCGCGCATGAACCACATGTTGTGTCGTACTTATGAAGGCACTTGTTCTAGCAGCACAGGTAGAGTATCCCGTGTGAAATCATAACGTGCTCCATTGAACGTAGGTGGACGAAACTAAAATGAGCTCTAACATGGAAATTAAGCGTTTCCGGACACATGTCCACATAACATCTTTTCTTTATTTGTGTGTGTGAGGAATGTTTCCTGAAAGTCTGGCCGTACCTTTTTGTAACACCCTGTATATTGACGGTTAATGGTGGTTGTAGATGACACTGGAGTTGTCGTCCAACGAGGTCGCATTGTGCTCTATTGGATTCAGATCTAGTAATCCAGCAGACCAAGATAACATGTGGACTCTCTGTAGAGCACGCTGGGTTACAACAGCGGTATGTGGGCGAGCGTTATCCTGTTGGAAAACACCCCCATGAATGGCAGCACAGCAGGTCCAGTCACCAGACGGACGTTCAGTTTCTCAACCAGGGTGCGTGCGATAACCGCGAGAGTGCTCCTGGTGTCGTATGAAGTCGCGCCCCAGGCCGTGACTCCAGGAGTAGGTCCAGTGTGTCCAGCACGCAGACAGCTTGGTTGCAGGCCCTGACCTGGACGCCTACCGACCAGAACACTGCCGTCGCTGGCACCGTGGCAGAACCCGCTTCCGTCAGGATTCCCAACAGACTCCTACTGTGCCCTCCAATGAGCTCTCGCTTGGCACTACTGAAGTCGCAAATGGCGGTGGTTTGGGGTCAGTAAAGTGCGCGCAACAGCGTGTCTGCCCTCGAAGTAACCATTCCGTAAGTGTTCGTTGTATCACGGTGGTGGCAACTGGTGCTCGAATTGCTGCTGCAGATGCACTACGATGTGCCAGAACCATTCGCTGAACGCGATGGTCTTTTCTCTCGGTAATTTCATGTGACCGTCCATAACCTGGTCATTCCTGTGACAGCTGCTGCCAACAGCTACGTACAGTTGCTACATTTCTGCCACATCATTCTCCGACATTTCAGGCGGATAACAATTTGTCCATTTTATTTTCACTGTTGATCTCCGTGGCCGGGGATAATAATATTTTACTATATAAATACAGCGACCAGCCACTTTTTTTAAATTCATTTTATTTATGCCAATATGCATTTCGGGTTTGCGCCCATCTTCAGCTGGCAAATTACACGTATCTTCAGTTTCTACAGTGGAACAATATCGACAGCAGTTTGGATGCTGCAGCTGGCCTGTGAAAGAGCAACGATTCCAATCATTATTCGCGAAATTGAAGTACATGATTGGAATCATTGCTTTTGCACAGGCCAGCTGCAGCATCCAAAATGCTGTCGATATTGTTCCACTGTAGAAACTGAAGATACGTGTAATTTGCCAGCTGAAGATGGGTGCAAACACGAAATGCATATTGGCATACATAAAACGCATTTTCTAAAAGTGGCTCTTCGCTGTATTTCTATAGTAAAATTTCAGGCGGAACATCCAGCTTGTCGTAGCTCTATTACACAATCTCGTTCAAACTCGGTGAGCTGTTGGTAATGGCATCTCTCTCGCCTTAAAGGCATTCTTGACTCTCATCAACTCACGTCATCTGATCTTAAATTTAAGTAACCATCACGACCGTTATTGCGTGTGTTTAAAGCAACTTTGATTTGCTTCGTCACAGAGGTGCTACCAGCGCCACTCTTAGGCGGCTGGTGCGAAAAGTGAACAGGCGTCATCTCTCAGATGTAAAAATGCCTGCCAGCTATCACTGATGTCGCGCAACTCCATCTTGCTGTTGCGATTACTTTTCCTGTAAGTGTACTTAAATTTTCAGTTAAGCCACCATTATTTTTCCCCATATTATAACACGAGACACAGATATACCTGTAGGAGAGCGAGAAGTTGGGGCTGGTGGTTGACCGTGCTAAACTGCAGCACAGTGCGATGAAATATGTTGCAGTGCACAGCAAGAATAATCTGACATCGTATAAAAAAAAACAGTTCGACTGCAGGTTCTTATTGTTAGAGAAAGGATGCAAATGTGTATATAATGGTACGCTGATTGTGCGTAATCGTCACATCGCCAAAATTTTCGCTTTCCAGCGGTATTAGATTTATTTTCATCCCAATTGATCCGTAGTGAGGAGATCCTCCAGGATGTAGAACATTCAGGAAAACAACGATACATGACAAATATTTACAACTAAAATAAATAAGCTAATGTACCATTCCACAGGTCCCAAGTGGAATGATTGTCACTTTTTAATGAACACTATATGAAAGATTTCACAAGCTGCGACATCGTCGCGAAAAAACACAGTGACCCGTATATGTAATAAATTTCTTTAATTTACGTCTGTGGTCACAATCTTTGTTGTTTAACAGATTACCGGTTTCGGTCTTTAATGACCATCATCAGATGAACAGATCTGATGATGGTCATTAAAGACCGAAACCGGTAATCTGTTAAACAACAAAGATTGTGACCATAGACGTAAATTAAAGAAACGTACTACATGAAAGAGCCATTTTAAAAATACTAATGCACTGAATTTAAAAAAAAGTTTTTTATTTATAAGGTAATAAACGTCTAATACAACTACTGTAATACTTATTTACAATCAACACATTACTGCACTGAAATTATGCAGAAGTTTATATATATATATATATATTTCATTGGTTGTTAAGCTTTTTATGGCTGCTGGCAAGTTATTGAAAATGTGTGTTCCTGACTAATGCACACCTTTTTGTACAAGACTACGTGACTTTAAATCCTTTTGAAGATTACTCTTATTTCTAGTATTTATTCCATGAATTGGTTTGAAAAAGTGATATATTTTTAACGACAAATTTCATTAGGGAATAAATATATTGGGCAACAGTAGTTAGTATCCCTAGTTCCCTAAACAGGCTTCTGCAGGATGTTCTTGAGTTCACACCACATATAACTCTTACTGCACGTTTTTGTGCCCGGAAAACTTTAGCTTGCCTTGATGAATTAACCCAAAAAATAATCCCATATGACATTGTGGAATGAAAGTAGGCATAGTATGCCAGCTTTTTCATTTTTATATCCCCTATGTCTGACACAATTCGCATTGCAAATAAAGATTTGTTAAGACACTTCAGCAGTTCTGTGGTGTGCTCCTCCCAGTTGAATTTATTATCAAGCTGAAATCCCAAGAATTTAACACTGTCCACTTCTATCTGCACTTAAACCGCTGAAACTGGTAACAAACTTTTTTTAAACAATTAGTGATATTTAAGGTAGGTATTCAATAAATAGTAAGTCATTTTAAGTAAAAAGCAAGAGTAGTTTTCATAGTTAACTTACAGGTACAAACATACCGGTCTTACATGAACCTAGCGTGTGTAGGAGAGACTACTCTGAGGAGCTTCGTTTGTTCCATATAAAAGAATAACGAAATTATTCCGAGGACTAGGACACATAGAGTTCAAGGGCATACATATTTTTGTGCATGCTACTTAAACGACAAAATTTAATTTGTTATATCGATACCCTGAATGGCTATAAGAATGTGTGGAACAACTTGGAGTAGCCATTCAAGTGCACCTTCAGGAGTCTGGTTTTGAGACACAGATCGTTACATTTTATTTAGAGTATCAAAGCTAGAATTACTTTGAAAGTACTTATGTTGTTCTACAAGCGTTTCTTAATGGTTAGGTTTCATCTTTATATTTCCATTTCAAGCATTTGCAATGCACAATGCATGGTTGAAGCTCTACCATAGTCAGTCAGATAGAAAAGTCACATTTTGGTTTTCGAAACAGTAGGCTGCGAAAAATTCAATTCTCTGATCGCAGTTGGTGTTGGAGAATGTTTTATTGTGAACGATGTAATACAGCGCTCTGCACTTCACAGCTTAATATTCCTACTATCAGTTTTGTTGTTTGCAAATCCTCGAAATATTTTGTTACTGCTTTTAGTGTCTTTCACTTTTAAGTTCATAGCGATTTAACACAAAGTGATCAATTCTCTTGTGGTACTGATAATAGCTGTTCCAGTTGGCGAGGTTTAGGATTTCGCGACCGGACATATGTTGCGGCAGAGAGTGACTATAGTTCAATTCTTTTGTCTTGGCGGTTCGCGCATGCCCGCCCAGACGCGAGAGATTACCGCGTTGCCAGTTGCACACGACGCACGCGCCAAGAGAAGCAGCGCCATAGTATAGCATGGTTCGCAAGCTTACGTTTAGGGGGGAGCGCGCAGTTCATGAAGTGAAGCCACCACGGCCGCATTAACCCTTTCGCTGCTACAAAGACGTGCTCCCTGCACGCCTGTGCAGACACACGGTGTTCCGACCGCTTTGACACTCTTGTCATTCGATTCCACAAAAACTATTTGGCCCAAAAATTAGATTTTTACATGTCTTCTTGACTGATAACTTCCCCCCCATAAATAACTTAATTTTGTTTCGATGTTCAACGCAGTTATTATGCAGCATTAAATATAGTAAACCATTGCACGAAATTTTGAAGAGTTTGCAGAGGTAAAAGTCCATAGAGTATACTTTCCGTATGGTCGATTTTAGTTGCCACAATGTTGAGAATGAAATGTGGACAAGATACCTAAATTTCATATAAAATTACTACACGTAAAGCTGCATAATAACTGCGTTGAACATCGAAACAAAATTAAGTCATTTATGGGGGGAAGGTATCAGTCAAGAAGACGTGTAAAAATCAAATTTTTGGGCCAAATAGTTTTTGTGGAATCGAATGACAAGAGTGTCAAAGCGGTCGGAACACCGTGTGTCAGCACAGGCGAGCAGTGCAGTGATGACAAAATCGCGCACAGCGCGGTATGCGGGGAGCACGTGTCTGCAGCAGCGAAAGGGTTAATGAAGAGACAAAGCACTAGAAATTTCAAAAAAATTGCATTCAAACGAATATAATTCGTGAAGTAAGGCACTTCGATATTGTTTTTAAATAATGAAAATATTAAGCAGCGCACAAGGTCTGAACTCATAACCTTTCGTGTAGAAGCCCAACACCTTAACCGTTACGCTAATGCAGCTCGTCTGACTACAGAACCCCATGAGGACTGTAACAAGTCACGCAAAATACTGACAAACAATGTTGGTATGACTATGAATTACTCACGCTTCGTCGAAGTACAATAGGAAATAAACATTTTCCGCTGTTCTTTATTGCGAATAAGCGGTTCGTGAGATTGATACAAACACCTTTCCTTGCTATCGCCCGAATTAGGAGTCTTATTGATTGTTTGGTTTAATTAATTAATAGAATACGAAGCAATTGGTATAAAGAATGCTTTTTCCAAACTTTCTATAAAAGAAAGTCTGCTATCAAGACATTGCTTTTGTTCTATTACTTTATTTATGACTGAACGTTTCTAAAACTGAAGACACTTGTGCATGCTATGCACTGCAGTCAAGATCTGGCAACGTCGTTCTCTGTTCATTCGCTGACTGTGTTTTGTGACGTCAGATGTGCAGAAAGAACCTAAACTCGGCCGCCAACATAAATGACGCGCACTTTAGCAGTGTTGGAGACAAAAGAATTGCGCAGGTGATGTCATTCCGTTGTGTAAGGACGCACCCTGGTACTCAGCCTCTTGACAGAAACTGATCGGCCAGAGTAGTAGGCAGGAAGAATCTGTTCACTTCGCTGGCCATCCCGAAGCTACCTTAGTCAGTTCAGCGTTTTCTGCGTCCATGAAACAACTGTACAATAAAGTTAGTTATACGTAATACACTACTGGCCACTAAAATTGCTACACCACGAACATGACGTGCTACAGACGCGAAATGTAACCGACAGGAAGAAGATGCTGTGATATGCAAATGATTAGCTTTTCAGAGCATTCACACAAGGTTGGCGCCGGTGGTGACACCTACAACGTGCTGACAAGAAGAAAGTTTCCAACCAGTTTCTCATACACAAACAGCAGTTGACCGGCGTTGCCTGGTGAAACGTTGTTGTGATGCCTCGTGTAAGGAGGAGAAATGCGTACCATCACGTTTCCCACTTTGTACATTTGGCCGAAATTCTAGTGTTAAGTGAAGGTTCTTATCTAGTACCTTATGGTCCATTGTCACTTAATTGTAGGACCAGGCGTAAGATTAATTCCGACGAAAAAATTTATATTTGGTCTAAAATAAGTGGTACATCTAATATGGAAGATTGTAAATTTGTTGGTGATTGTATGGTCTATTATCATTAATAAAAACTACACATTGATCTTGCCCATCGAGGTTGTGGTTTACCGTATCGCGACGTTGCTGCTCGCGTTGGTCGAGATCCAAAGACTGTTAGCAGAATATGGAATCGGTGGGTTCAGGAGGGTAATACGGAACGCCGTGCTGGGTACCAACGACCTCGTATCACTAGCAGTCGAGATGACAGGCATCTTATCCGCATGGCTGTAACGGATCGTGCAGCCACGTCTCGATCCCTGAGTCAACAGATGGGGACGTTTTCAAGACAACAAGCATCTGCACGAACAGTTCGACGACGTTTGCAGCAGCACGGACTATCAGCTCGGAGACCGTGGCTGCGGTTACCCTTGACGCTGCATCAGAGACAGGAACGCCTGTGATGGTGTACTCGACGACGAACGTGGGTGCACGAATGGCAAAACGTCATTTTTTCGGATGAATCCACGTTCTGTTTACAGCATCATGATGGTCGCATCCGTGTTTGGCGTCATCGCGGTGAACGTACATTGGAAGCGTGTATTTGTCATCGCCATTCTTGCATATCACCTGGCGTGATGGTATGGGTGCAATTGGTTACCCTTCTCGGTCACCTCTTGTTCGCATTGACGGCAGCTTGAACAGTGGACGTTACATTTCAGATGTGTTACGACCAGTGGCTCTACCCTTCATTTGATCCCTGCGAAACCCTACATTTCAGCAGAATAATGCACAACTGCATATTGCATGTTCTGTATGTAAGGGCCTTTCTGGATACAGGATACGTTCGACTCGTGCCCTGGCCAGCACATTCTCCAGATCTCTCACCGACTGAAAACGTCTGGTCAATGGTGGCCGAACAACTAGCTCGTCACAATACGCCAGTCACTACTCTTGATGAACTGTGGTATCGTGTTGAAGCTGCATGGGCAGCTGTACCTGTGCACGCCATCCGAGCTCTGTTTGACTCAATACCCAGGCGTATCAAGGCCGTTATTACAGTCAGAGGTGGTTGTCCTGGGTACTGATTTCTCTGGATCTATGCACCCAAATTGCGTGAAAATGTAATGACATGTCAGTTCCAGCATAATATATCTGTCCAAAGAATACCCGTTTATCATCAGCATTTCTTCTTGGTGTAGCAGTTTTAATGGCCAGTAGTGCAGTTACAACTTTGAATGCACACGTACATATCGCACTTACTAAATGCCTGGTTGTCTCGTTTGTCCACCTCTACGTTCCTGTACGCAGACAAACAGACCAAGTGCCTGTACGTATGCACTGGACAACTTTTGGACTGAATCGATATAATGCTGATTCGCGCGATTCCCCTCCGCAGTGCTTTCGTCGGGAAGCAGGAAGTGAGGCTGGCAGAGAGGGGAGCGTTTACAGCCGAGGACAGAGAGGGATATGGCCCGGCCATGTCACATACTCTCCACACCTCGACCAGCAGCAGCTCCGCAGCACATCGACAACAACCTGCAGTAGCCTGCTCTGTGAACAGTATGCGGGGCTACAACGCAACGCTGACGTGCATCGGAGCCACACTGCAGGAGTGTGAACTACAACACTGTTGCAACCACACATTGCCGTAAAATATAGCCTGCGAAAAGCCATCTTGAGAGTTTTGACAGGTGATGTCGTCCTTCACCCCCAATTTAAGATTGATTTATTTACCTGTAAACAGCTGTGAAACACACCATATGTCATAATATTCCTCCTCTTCCTCTTCTTTTTCTTTTTATACCCTTCTTTCTGTCCTAAAACATTTTCATCTTTAATGGGACTAGCCATTCGTTCTCTGGTTTGGGGGGGAAGAGTATTGTAAAGAAATTGAAAGTATAGAGGACAGGAGTCTGGGGACAAACATCTCGATATTTATTAATAATGCACAGAATAAATTAGATTTTAATGGTTACTTATTTATATATCTGTTCTCGCAGGTATGTGACTGAATAATACACTACTGGCCATTAGAATTACTACACCAAGAAGTAATGCAGATGATAAACGGGTATTCATTGGACAAATATATTAACTACAACTGGCATGTGATTGCATTTTCACGCAGTTTGGGTGCACAGATCCTGAGAAATCAGTACCCAGAACCACCACCTCTGGCCGTAATAACGGCCTTAATACGCCTGGGCATTGAGTCAAACAGAGCTTGGATGGCGTGTACAGGTACAGCTGCCCATGCAGCTTCAACACGATACCACAGTTCATCAAGAGTAGTGACTGGCGTATTGTGAAGAGCCAGTTGCTCGGCCACCATTGACCAGACGTTTTCAATTGGTGAGAGATCTGGAGAATGTGCTGGCCAGGGCAGCAGTCGAACATTTTCTGTATCGAGAAAGGCCCGTACAGGACCTGGAGCATGCGGTCGTGCATTATCGTGCTGAAATGTAGGGTTTCGCAGGGATCGAATGAAGGGTAGAGCCACGGGTCGTAACACATCTGAAATGTAACGTCCACTGTTCAAAGTGCCGTCAATGCGAACAGGAGGCGACCGAGACGTGTAACCAATGCCACCCCATACCATCACGCCGGGTGATACGCCAGTATGGCGATGACGAATACACGCTTCCAATGTACGTTCACCGCGATGACGCCAAACACGGATGCGACCATCACGATGCTGTAAACAGAACCTGGATTCATCCGAAAAAATGACGTTTTGCCATTCTTGCACCCACGTTCGTCGTCGAGTACACCATCGCAGGCGCTCATGTCAGTGATGCAGCGTCAGGGGTAACAGCAGCCACGGTCTCCGAGCTGGTAGTCCATGCTGCTGCAAACGTCGAACTGTTCGTGCAGATGGCTGTTGTCTCGCAAACGTCCCCATCTGTTGACTCAGGGATCGAGACTTGGCTGCACGATCCGTTACAGCCATGTGGATAAGATGCCTGTCATCTGGACTGCTAGTGATACGAGGCCGTTGGGATCCAGCACGGCGTTCCGTATTACCCTCCTGAACCCACCGATTCCATATTCTGCTAAAACTCGTTGGATCTCGACCAACGCGAGCAGCAATGTCGCGACACGATAACAATCGCGATAGGCTACAAAGTCGGAAACGTGATGGTGCGCATTTCTCCTCCTTACACGAGACATCACAACAACGTTCCACCAGGCAAAACCCGGCCAACTGCTGTTTGTGTATGAGAAATCGGTTGGAAACTTTCCTCATGTCAGCACTTTGTAGGTGTCACCACCGGTGCCAACCTTGTGTGAATGCTCTGAAAAGCTAATCGTTTGCATATCACAGTATCTTCTTCCTGTGGGTTAAATTTCGCGTCTGTATCACGTCATCTTCGTGGTGTAGCAATTTTAATGGCCAGTAGTGTAATAATTTCATTTGAATATTCATTTTACGTGCTGCTGTGCCTATAAAATTTCACATAATGGCCAATTACACTCTCCATAAATTGAATTAGCGTTAATGACAATGAAGGAGTAGGCTAATGCGTGTTACCTGTTTCAATGATGTACCAGAAGAAACGGACTTTGCTCCTTTCTCTGTCTTCGGAAACAGGTGTGAGGTGACGGGCGACTTGTGGCGCCCTGAAGACATTCTGGGTCCGGGGTTGCTGTGGCTGCACAGAGGTCGGGGCTCGTCACCGGCCGTGTGGCGCCGAACGTTGCTGGGGGAAAGAGAGGGGGGGTTGCCCCAGCCCATGGTCTGGGCCAACAGCGTGACTGGGAGTTCTACATCTACATGACTACTCTGCAATTCACATTTAAGTGCTTGGCAGAGGGTTCATCGAACCACGATCATACTCTCTCTCTACCATTCCACTCCCGAACAGCGCACCGGAAAAACACCTAAACCTTTCTGTTCGAGCTCTGATTTCTCTTATTTTATTTTGATGATCATTCCTACCTATGTAGGTTGGGATCAACAAAATATTTTCGCATTCGGAAGAGAAAGTTGGTGACTGAAATTTCGTCAATAGATCTCGCCGCGACGAAAAACCTCTTTGCTTTAATGACTTCCATCCCAACTCGCGTATCATATCTGCCACACTATCTCCCCTATTACGTGATGATACAAAACGAGCTGCCCTTTTTTGCACCCTTTCGATGTCCTCCGTCAATCCACCTGGTAAGGATCCCACACCGCGCAGCAATATTCTAACAGAGGACGAACGAGTGTAGTGTAAGCTGTCTCTTTAGTGGACTTGTTGCATCTTCGAAGTGTCCTGCCAATGTAAAGCAACCTTTGGCTCGCCTTCCCCGCAATATTATCTATGTGGTCTTTCCAACTGAAGTTGTTCGTAATTTTTACACCCAGGTACTTAGTTGAATTGACAGCCTTGAGAATTGTACTATTTATCGAGTAATCGAATTCCAACGGATTTCTTTCGGAACTCGTGTGGATCACCTCACACTTTTCGTTATTTAGCGTCAACTGCCACCTGGCACACCATACAACAATCTTTTCTAAATCGCTTTGCAACTGATACTGGTCTTCGGATCACCTTACTAGACGGTAAATTACAGCATCATCTGCGAACAACGTAAGAGAACTGCTCAAATTGTCACCCAGGTCATTTATATAGATCAGGAACAGCAGAGGTCCCAGGACGCTTCCCTGGGGAACACCTGTTATCGCTTCAGTTTTACTCGATGATTTGCCGTCTATTACTACGAACTGCGACCTTCCTGACAGGAAATCAGGAATCCAGTAGCACAACTGAGACGATACCCCATAGGCCCGCAGCTTGATTAGATGCCGCTTGTGAGGAACGGTGTCAAAAGCTTTCCGGAAATCTAGAAATACGGAATCAACCTGAGATCCCCTGTCGATAGCGGCCATTACTTCGTGCGAATAAAGAGCTAGCTGCGTTGCACAAGAACGATGTTTTCTGAAGCCGTGCTGATTACGTATCAATAGATCGTTCCCTTCGAGGTGATTCATAATGTTTGAATACAGTTTGTGCTCCAAAACTCTACTGTAAACCAACGTCAATGATATGGGTCTGTAGTTCGATGGATTACTCCTACTACACTTCTTAAACACTGGTGCGACCTGCGCAATTTTCCAATCTGTAGGTACAGATCTATCGGTGAGCGAGCGGTTGTATATGATTGCTAAGTAGGGAGCTATTGTATCATTTCATGTGGACACTGCGTCGCGGAAGGTGGTTTCGTGTCGATGAGGGAGATTTGTATGCTCGGAGTGTCAAGGACGGCGGACTTTGTCAAACCATAATGGCAGAGAATTCACAGTTCAAGTAGAAACTAATAATAGCCAGAGGAATCGTAATACCTCAAAAAGAAACATGTACATTAAATATTTGCATGACGACTCTGATAGTGTAATCAGTGTAGAGGTGTATATCACTAGGGGCAAGATAGATACTGCTTACAGGAAAATCAAAGAGACCTTTGGAGAAAAGAGAACCACTTGCATGAATATCACGAGCTCCTACGAAAACCCAGTTCTAACCAAAGAAGGGAAAGCAGAAAGGTGGAAGGTGTATATAGAGGGTCTATGTTCTTGAGGACAATATTATGGAAATGGAAGAGAATGTAGATGAAGATGAAATGGGAGATATGATACTGCGTGAAGAGTTTGACAGAGCACTGAAAGACCTGAGTCGAAACAAGGCCCCTGGAGTAGACAGCATTCCATTGGAACTACTGACGGCCTTGGGAGAGCCAGTCCTGACAAAACTCTACCATCTGGTGAGCAAGATGTATGAGACAGGCGAAATACCCTCAGACTTCAAGAAGAATGTAATAATTCCAATCCCAAAGAAAGCAGGGGTTGACAAATGTGAAAATTACCGAACTATCAGTTTAATAAACCACAGCTGCAAAATACTAACACGAACGAATCGAAAAACTCGTAGAAGCCGATCTCAGGGAAGATCAGTTTGGATTCCATAGAAACGGAACACATGAGGCAATACTGACCCTGCGACTTATCTTAGAAAATAGATTAAGGAAAGGCAAACCTACGTTTCTAGCATTTGTAGACTTGGTGAAAGCTTTTGAAAATGTTGACTGGAATACTCTCTTTCAAATTCTGAACGTGGCAGGGGTAAAATACAGGGAGCGAAAGGCTATTTACAATTTGTACAGAAACCAGAAGGCAGTTTTAAGAGTCGAGGGACACGAAAGGGAAGCAGTGGTTGGGAAGGGAGTGGGACAGGGTTGTAGCCTCTCCCCGATGTTATTCAATCTGTATATTGAGCAAGCAGTAAAGGAAACAAAAGAAAAATTTGGAGTAGCTATTAAAATCCATGGAGAAGAAATAAAAACTTTGAGGTTCGCCGATGACATTGTAATTCTGTCAGAGACAGCAAAGGACTTGGAAGAACAGCTGAACGGAATGGACAGTGTCTTGAAAGGAGGGTATAAGATGAACATCAACAAAAGCAAAATGAGGATAATGGAACGTAGTCGAATTAAGTCGGGTGATGCTTAAGGAATGAGACGCTTACAGTAGTAAATGAGTTTTGCTATTTGGGGAGGAAAATAACTGAGGATAGTCGAAGTAGAGAGGATATAAAATGTAGACTGGCAATGGGAAGGAAGGCGTTTCTGAAGTAGAGAAATTTGTTGACATCGAGTATAGATTTGTCAGGCAGTCTTTCTTAAAGTATTCGTATGCAGTGTAGCCATGTATGAAAGTGAAACATGGGCAATAAATAGTTTACACAAAAGAGAATAGAAGCTTTCTAAATGCGGTGCTACAGAAGGATGCTGAATATTATATGGGTGGATCACATAACTAATGAGGAGGTATTGAACAGAATTGGCGAGAAGAGAAATTTGTGGCACAACTTGACTAGAAGAAGGGATCGGTTGGTAGGACATATTCTGAGGCATCAAGGGATCATCAATTTAGTATTGGAGGGCAGCGTGGAGGGTAAAAATCGTAGAGGGAGACCTAGACATGAATACACTCAGCAGACTCAGAAGGATGTAGGTTGCAGTAGGTACTGGGAGATGAAGAAACTTGCACAGGATAGAGTAGCATGGAGAGCTGCATGAAACCAGTCTCTGGACTGAAGACCACAACAACAACAATCAGATTTTCAATGTCCCTATTAATTTAAAGTTTAGTATCTGACTGTAAATTATACAAGTGACACCCAGCAACGAATTTCCAAAATCTGAACGGTTCATCCGATTTTGTCGATCGACGTGTCTTTAGAAAGCTATTAGCGTAAAGCTGAATTGGTGTGAATTACGGGCATGTAACCTGAATAGTACAACAGTTATTGGAGGTCAAAGTGGCCAATTACTATTGATCGTGTCAGGCCATAAGTACTCCACAGTTACACGAAAAAACCGTGGCAGGATGCTTGTAAATATATGTTTATTCGCCTGTGTCTGTTTATATATGGTATATACTATTCATGAAGAAATTGGTCAAATATTTACTGTGTTTTAGAAAGCACAGACATTAGGCTGCTGGCGTACTGAGCCGTGGTGTAAACTGCTGTTTTGAAGAGCGTAGTGTGAAGCAGTCGCCCTCCGTTTCTGGCGGTGGCGCCGCTGTGGCAGTCGCAGCTTTGGTGTCTCCCTCTGGTGGGAAAGGGCAGAGGTTGCCTGTTCACGTGCATTTAAGGGGCGCTAGGAGCTCGCCAGTCGGTCAGTCTGTCTCTCGCCCCGAGCTTACTAGTCTGTCTCTCGTGAGCATTTGTTAGACAGTTAGTATCTGTCTGTCGTTCGGAGCTGCCTCTGTCATGTTTGTCGGATTCGGTGTGTTAACGAATTTATTGCTTGGAGTGTAACGGCCTAATTCCTGAAATATGTTTTTATCTTTCCTATCATCTTGAGAGGCGGTATATATGTACTGTAGAGCATGTTAACTCGTTTGGCCAAATTTGTATAATTTTAAATAAGATTGCATTTCATAGGCTTTCATCTAAATGGCCATTTTAGTGTATAAAGCTGCCACCCTTCCACCGTAAGACTTTTCTTAGAAGTTAAAATCAAGTTGCACCTTCGGTGACAAGTTAATCTTTTAATTTTAGTGTTTTGTAGCATTTCCATCCCTCCTATGGGGTGCATAGTTTGTGTGCTCGTGTGAATTGTTAAAACTTTTACTTTAAGGTAATCTGGTGTGTTGTAGATTTGCACCAGTGTAGCCTTTCAGTCGCTGATGTGAGCGGTCGTGACTACGGCCGTGTCAAAAGGGAGCGGCAAGGTTGTCTGCCCTAAAGCTCATACACTCAAAAATTTGTGTCTTTCTGCCTCTGAATAAATTGTAATTTGATATTTAGAGGGTGCTTTCTGCTTATAATTTTAAATCTGTTTCTTAAAAGAAAGGCTTTTAGGAATAGAATTCCCATTTGTTAAAAGCAATTTGATTTCATTTTCATCAGTTACTCCCTGGCAACTACTTCCACGCTCACCTTTTTTTTTTGGTCATCAGTCTACTGACTGGTTTGATGCGGCCCGCCGCGAATTCCTTTCCTGTGCTAACCTCTTCATCTCAGAGTAGCACTTGCAACCTACGTCCTCAATTATTTGCTTGACGTATTCCAATCTCTGTCTTCCTCTACAGTTTTTGCCCTCTACAGCTCCCTCTAGTACCATGGAAGTCATTCCCTCATGTCTTACCAGATGTCCTATCATCCTGTCCCTTCTCCTTATCAGTGTTTTCCACATATTCCTTTCCTCTCCGATTCTGCGTAGAACCTCCTCATTCCTTACCTTATCAGTCCACCTAATTTTCAACATTCGTCTATAGCACCACATCTCAAATGCTTCGATTCTCTTCTGTTCCGGTTTTCCCACAGTCCATGTTTCACTACCATACAATGCTGTACTCCAGACGTACATCCTCAGAAATTTCTTCCTCAAATTAAGGCCGGTATTTGTTATTAGTAGACTTCTCTTGGCCAGAAATGCTTTTTTTGACATAGCCAGTCTGCTTTTGATGTCCTCCTTGCTCCGTCCGTCATTGGTTATTTTACTGCCTAGATAGCACAATTCCTTAACTTATTCCGTTCAGCAGATCATTTAATTCTTCTTCACTTTCACTCAGGATAGCAATGTCATCAGCGAATCCTATCATTGATATCCTTTCACCTTGTATTTTAATTCCACTCCTGACCCTTTCAATTATTTCCATCATTGCTTCCTCGATGTACAGATTGAAGAGAAGGGGCGAAAGGCTACAGCCTTGTCTTACACCCTTCTTAATACGAGCACTTCGTTCTTGATCGTCCACTCTTATTATTCCCTCTTGGTTGTTGTACATATTGTATATGACCCGTTACTCCCTATAGCTAACCCCTACTTTTTTCAGAATCTCGAACAGCTTGCACCATTTTATATTGTCGAACGTTTTTTCCAGGTCGACAAATCCTATGAAAGTGTCTTGATTTTTCTTTTGCCTTGCTTCCATTATTAGCCGTAACGTCAGAATTGCCTCTCTCGTCCCTTAACATTTACTAAAGCCAAACTGATCGTCACCTAGCGCATTCTCAATTTCCTTTTCCATTCTTCTGTACATTATTCTTGTAAGCAGCTTCGACGCATGAGCTGTTAAGCTGATTGTGCGATAATTCTCACACTTGTCAGCTCTTGCCGTCTTCGGAATTGTGTGGATGATGCTTTTCCGAAAGTCAGATGGTATGTCGCCAGACTCATATATTCTACACGCCAACGTGAATAGTCGTTTTGTTGCCACTTCCCCCAATTATTTTAGAAATTCTGATGGAATGTTATCTATCCCTTCTGCCCTATTTGACCGTAAGTCCTCGAAAGCTCTTTTAAATTCCGATTCTAATACTGGATCCCCTATCTCTTCTAAATCGACTCCGGTTTCTTCTTCTATCACATCAGACAAATCTTCACCCTCATAGAAGCTTTCAATGTATTCTTTCCACCTATCTGGTCTCTCCTCTGTATTTAACAGTGGAATTCCCGTTGCACTCAATGTTACCACCGTTGCTTTTAATGTCACCAAAGGTTATTTTGACTTTTCTGTATGCTGAGTCTGTCCTTCCGACAATCATATCTTTTTCGATGTCTTCACATTTTTCCTGCAGCCCTTTCGTCTTAGCTTCCCTGCACTTCCTATTTATTTCATCCCTCAGCGACTTGCATTTCTGTATTCCTGATTTTCCCGGAACATGTTTGTACTTCCTCCTTTCATCAATGAACTGAAGTATTTCTTCTGTTACCCATGGTTTCTTCGCAGCTACCTTCTTTGTACCTATGTTTTCCTTTCCAACTTCTGTGATGGCCCTTTTTAGAGATGTCCATTCTTCTTCAACTGTACTGCCTACTGCGCAATTCCTTATTGCTGTATCTATAGCGTTAGAGAACTTCAAACGTATCTCGTCATTCCTTAGTACTTCCGTATCCCACTTCTTTGCGTATTGGTTCTTCCTGACTAATGTCTTGAACTTCAGCCTACTCTTCATCACTACTATATTGTGATCTGACTCTATATCTGCTCCTGGGTACGCCTTACAATCCAGTATCTGATTTCGGAATCTCTGTCTGACCATGATGTAATCTAATTGAAATCTTCCCGTATCTCCCGGCCTTATCCAAGTATACCACCTCCTCTTGTGATTCTTGAACAGGGTATTCGCTATTACTAGCTGAAACGTGTTACAGAACTCAATTAGTCTTTCTCCTGTTTCATTCCTTGTCCCAAGCCCATATTCTCCTGTAATCTTTTCTTCTACTCCTTCCCCTACAACTGCATTCCAGTCGCCCATGACTATTAGATTTTCGTCCCCCTTTAAATACTGCATTACCCTTTCAATATCCTCATACACTTTCTTTATCTGTTCATCTTCAGCTTGCGACGTCGGCATGTATACCCGAACTATCGTTGTCGGTGTTGGTCTGCTGTCGATTCTGATTAGAACAACCCGGTCACTGAACTGTTCACAGTAACACACCCTCTGCCCTACCTTCCTATTCATAACGAATCCTACACCTGTTATACCATTTTCTGCTGCTGTTGATATTACCCAATACTCATCTGACCATAAATCCTTGTCTTCCTTCCACTTCACTTCACTGACCCCTACTATATCTAGATTGAGCCTTTGCATTTCCCTTTTCAGATTTTCTAGTTTCCCTACCACGTTCAAGCCTCTGACATTCCATGCCCCGACTCATAGAACGTTATCCTTTCGTTGATTATTCAATCTTTTTCTCATGGTAACCTCCCCCTTGGCAGTCCCCTCCTGGAGATCCGAATGGGGGACTATTCCGGAATCTTTTGCCAATGGAGAGATCATCATGACAGTTCTTCAAATACAGGCCACACATCCTGTGGATACACGTTACGTGTCTTTAATGCAGTGGTTTCCATTGCCTTCTGCATCCTCATGTCGTTGATCATTGCTGATTCTTCCGCCGTTAGGGGCAATTTCCCACACCAAGGACAAGAGAGTGCCCTGAACCTCTATTCGCTCCTCCGCCCTCTTTGACAAGGCCGTTGGCAGAATGAGGCTGACTTCTTATGCCGGAAGCCTTCGGCCGCCAATGCTGATTATTTTATGAAAATTTAGGCAGTGGCGGGGATTATGAATGAAAGACACTACCCCTAGACCACCGGTACCAACGCTCACCTAGTGTGATTAAGTGTGTTAATGTTCTTGATGAATCGCTAGTAAATAAAATAAACTTTTAAGAATATTCTTTGAAATTAAATTCACGGTTCACCTACGGTCTGTTCTATCCCTTTGATATATGTTTATTTAATTTGTTTATGTATTTAATAATGTGTGTTAGAGCGTGTTTATAGTCCAGCCGTAGGAATATTTATTTAATTTCAAGATATTTAAATATAAATCCAGTATTTCGAATATGTTTCAAAATGTTTGTGCGTGTGTGTTGGCTTGGAGACATGACGGAAGCGCTATCGCCAATCACAGCGGTCGTTACTGAGGGAGGGGACTGCCGAAGTCAACGGGGGGGGGGGGGGGGGGGGGGGAGTGTCGGGGACGCACAGTCGCGGCACACACTTTGGGGTTGTGCAGCGGTTTGCGCGTGGCCGCGGCAGATGGAAACACTTCGTTGTCTCGACTTGTGCACTTGTGATGATTCCGTGGCTTCTGCAGTGAGCACACAGCATGTGTTTAGAAGTGAGTATCTCGCGAGCTATGTTGTTGTTCGTAACTAATTACGTGCAGTAGGAATATATTGTTTCTCTGTTATTAAACTTTTATTTTACTAAATTGCTGGACCATCGACACCAACAAGCGTTTCGCCGCAATAAGCGGCATTCTTAGAGGTACTTCTGATATCGTACTCATCATTTAAAACCGTTAAAATTAGCGCCTGCAGAGTTTATTTAACTGCAATCTTTCATTTATAAATTTCTACGTTACATTCAAAATTCGCAATTGCCGAGTGACACGAACCTTCAACCACTCGATTCGTGTGTGTATTCATATTGTATACTGTAGACTCAGCAGTATTTGGCCTGTAATGCGGCAACTACGTATCCCAACCCCTAGATAACCGAGCCAACCCCCAAAACTTCCAATATTTCAACTCTGAGTCAGAGGATACGTAGTTGAGGATCACACGAGCACATTTTTCATGAAAGCCCGCAGAGGGAAAGGAATCCACAGATATGTTATTACTATTACTTATAGATGTGATCGTAGGTTGGATTCAGTCATTGCTAATAATTTTATATGTATCAAAATTAGTGGTCCAATTCATAGGCATGTTTGAGTCGCGAAATAAAGAGGTATTAAACACTTTATTCTTAATTATACAAATGGTTCTCATGTATAAATAGTGTTACCTAGATGCTAACTTTTTTGTACTACCTCATAGAAGATTTTGTTCCACAGAGTTTGCAGCCTGTAAACTGAACTAGACACCATTCCTTACGACTTGGTTAGTTCACAGTCAGATTTATAATTAGACACCAATTTTCTTGCCTTCCTCGCTAAAGACATTTGTTTTATGTAACACTTTCTCTCTCAACCTAGATTTTGTCACCACCCTAAAATTTATTTTCACGCAGTTCCCTTGTATCACGTAGTATACTGTAAAACGAAATATTTTGGCAACACGTAATCAACTAGTTTTCACTTAATTGGCACGAGGAAATGCTCCTGTTTCCGGATCCATATTAGTGCACATGTCATCCAATTTCACACACTTGTATATCTGTTCGCCATGCGCAAGTACATAGATTATGTATTAGAGTGGCAATTATGAGTATTTTGTGTTCGCGAAATTGTTTGCGAGTAGCCAAATTACGTAAACAACAGAATCATCTATTGGCATTCTTCCGCCAGATGATGAGTTCTTTTGCCCCATACAAGTATTCCAAAGTTGTAAGTGTGTTTGTAAACAGGCATAGTATGCTGTACACATGTCCTCTTTACTCACAGAAATCCAACACTGTCTATGGTTATGTGTGATTATATGAGGTATAGCAGCCTTGCTGTACATTGAACCGTGATTCATTTTCAAACAATATTCTTAATAATTTATTTTATTTACTAGCGATTCATCAAGAACATTAACACACTATGTAAGCATGGAAGTTGTCGCCAGGGTGTAACTGATGAAATCATAACCAAATTCCTTTACACAAATGGGAATTTTATTCACTTTAATAGTGCCTAAAAGCATTTATGAAAAGAAACAGATTTGAAATTATAATCAGAAAGCACCCTCTAAATATCAAGTTACGATTTATTCAGAGGCAGAAAGAAACATGTTTTGAGTGTATGAGCTTTCGGGCAGAGAACCTACCCGCTCCCTTTTGACATGGCCGTAGTTACGACCGCTCACAACAGCCTCTGAAAGACTACACTGGTGCAAATCTGCAACACACCAGATTACTTTAAACTAAGAGTTTTAACAATTTACACAAGCACACAAACTACGCACCCCCCGCAGGATGGATGGAAATGATACAAAACACTAACAATTAAAATATTAACCTTGCCACCGAAGGTGCAACTTGATTTTAACTTCTAAGAAAAGTCTTATGGTGAAAGGGTGGCAACTTTAAATACTAAAATGATCATTTAAATAAAAGCCCCTGAAATGCAATTTTATATAAAATTCTACAAGGTTGGCCAAACAAGTTAAGATGCTCTATAGTACATAGATACCGCCTCTCAAGATGATAGACAAGATCAAAACGTATTTCAGGCATTAGGCCGTTACACTCCAAGCAATAAATTTGTTAACACACCAAATCCGACAAACATGACAGAGGCAGTTACTAACGTACGGTAGATCGATAGGGAGATTACCGAACAACCCCGACTGCAGGTTGTTCTAACCCGCCCCTAGTCCACAAGGGAAAAATGGATCACCCAAGTTATAAACAACCACCTTCCCACGGGTGGGCAAACGGAGAAGAATGGTGGGACGACCCCAAAGCAAAACGGCTGGTGACCTCACCAAGAAAACAAGTAGAATTTAACAACAGTAAATCAAACAACATATCACCAATCACTTAACTTCTAATAAACTCCATAAGACCTGCCGCAGCACCCCCAAATCGCTCTCCCGAACCGTCCGCTGCCAGCCGCTTCAGCGGACGCAGGAAGGCGCGCCGACCTCCCGTCTCACGGCGTCGCAGCTCGCGCCGGCCAGACCGATGTCGTGGTTTGACTCCTGCTGCTCTCGTGTCGACCGCGAAGCCACTACCCCTCGCTATACGGCGCGGCCCACTGGACTCACGTGGCGACCTCACACGCGCCGACGCTCAAGGCGGACAAGTCGTCTCGTGTCTCAGTGCGCGACCGACCAACCGATCGATCCAACCGCCAACGACCATTGCCTGAGCAACTCGAGCAGACTGGCGGCCTAACGTGCAGACTCAGATGCAGGAACTCAGCCCCGACCGGGGGACCACTCGCCGAGTTCTCTTACTGGCCGAGTGGAAAGACTCTCATTTTGCAGGCTTTAAAGGTTGATCCGAAGGACATACATACTAGCACTCCGGACGACAGGCACACACTAACTGACTAACAAATGTGAACGAGAGACAGACTAGCAAGCTGGGAACGAGAGACTGACCCAGACTGACCGACTGGCGAGCTCATAGCGCCCCTTAAATGCACGTGAACAGGCAACCTTTCCCACCAAAGCTGCGATTGCCACAGCGGCGCCACCGCCAGAAACGGCGGGGGACTGCTTCACACTACACGTTGCGGCGCGCTCTTCAAGACAGCAGTTTTTACCACGGCTCAGCCTATGGTGTGTGTGTGTGTGTGTGTGTGTGTGTGTGTGTGTGTGTGTGTGTGTGTGTGTGTGTGTGTGTGTGAAGAAATCGAAGGGTAGTCTCCGTATTTGCGCTGACTTTAAGTCTACAGAAAATCCCCAGACCGTGATAGCTACATTTCCCGTACCGTGTCCTGAAGACATTTTTGATAAGCTTGGTGTGGGAAAATTCTTTTCCACGATTGACTTGCGGCACGCATACGTTCGGATCCCACTCGACGAATAGTCACAGCGCTATTTTGTTATCGACACCCACCTAGGATTGTTCAAGTTTCTGCACCTTCCGTTCGGTTGCGCTTCGACTCCTGCTATTTTTCAGTCTCACTTGCGCCAATTGTGTGCCATTGTCCCTGGTTGTTCCAATTATCTGGACGATACAGTTGTATCCGGGTCGCACCCCTGACAAGCACTTGCAGAATTTGCCTGCCTTATTTACTGTGCTTCTGCAGGCAGGACTAAAGTGTAACAGAGACAAGTGCAAATTTTTTCAAACTGAGGTTCAGTATTTAGGACATATGACTAACGGACAGGGTATCCATCCCCCGCCGTCACGTCTCCGTGCTATTAGAGACTTGCCAGCACCCAAGAACTTGAAACAACTCCAGTCTGTGTTGGGCAAAATTACATATTATATTCGGTTTATACCAAATGCATCTACATCTACATCTACATCTATACTCCGCGAGCCACCTTACGGTGTGTGGCGGAGGGTACTTATTGTACCACTATCTGATCCCCCCTTCCCTGTTCCATTCACGAATTGTGCGTGGGAAGAACGACTGCTTGTAAGTCTCCGTATTTGCTCTAATTTCTCGGATCTTTTCGTTGTGATCATTACGCGAGATATATGTGGGCGGTAGTAATATGTTGCCCATCTCTTCCCGGAATGTGCTCTCTCGTAATTTCGATAATAAACCTCTCCGTATTGCGTAACGCCTTTCTTGAAGTGTCCGCCACTGGAGCTTGTTCAGCATCTCCGTAACGCTCTCGCGCTGACTAAATGTCCCCATGACGAATCGCGCTGCTTTTCGCTGGATCATGTCTATCTCTTCTATTAATCCAACCTGGTAAGGGTCCCATACTGATGAGCAATACTCAAGAATCGGACGAACAAGCGTTTTGTAAGCTACTTCTTTCGTCGATGAGTCACATTTTCTTAGAATTCTTCCGATGAATCTTAACCTGGCGCCTGCTTTTCCCACTATTTGTTTTATGTGATCATTCCACTTCAGATCGCTCCGGATAGTAACTCCTAAGTATTTTACGGTCGTTACCGCTTCCAATGATTTACCACCTATGGCATAATCGTACTGGAATGGATTTCTGCCCCTATGTATGCGCATTATATTACATTTATCTACGTTTAGGGAAAGCTGCCAGCTGTCGCACCATGCATTAATCCTCTGCAGGTCCTCCTGGAGTACGTACGAGTCTTCTGATGTTGCTACTTTCTTGTAGACAACCGTGTCATCTGCAAATAGCCTCACGGAGCTACCGATGTTGTCAACTAAGTCATTTATGTATATTGTAAACAAATGCAGCGCAGGTTGCAGCGCCTTTGCATCGCCTTCAGGGTAAGAACGTTGGTTTTGTTTCGTCTTCAGAATGTGAGGCTACTTTCCACAAGCTCAAATCGTTTTGGCTGTCGATGCATCTTCTCACGGCATCAGAGGGATTCTCTCGCACCGCATTAATTCTGTATATCGTCCGATCTCTTTTGCATCTGAGTTGCTCATTTATGCCCAGAAAAACTACTCTCAAATCGAGAAAGAAGCTTTAGCTGTTGTATGTGGAGTGACAAAGTTTCATGATTTCTTGTACGGTCGCAGGTACTATTTGATAACCGACCATAAGCCTCTGACTTTGTTGTTTCACCCGTCAAAGCCAGTTTCGGCCCGTACGGCACAAAAGTTGCAACGTTGGTCTTTGTTTTTGTCTAACTACAATTACGAATTGTTGTTTCGGCCTACAGCCCGGCGTGGCAATACTGATGCTTTGTCTCGTTTACCTATCGGTCCTGACGAAGTGTTCGATTCTTCCCAATTGTGTTGCATTTTTATGATTCGCAAGACAAGGAACTGGATGATGGTTTTCCGGTGGATTTTCGTCGCTTCGCTTCCGCGACAGCAGCCGATGCTTCTTTGCACATTCTTTTGCATTATATTCAAACTCAACGGCCTCCATCTGCGACGCACGTTCGTGATCTGCTTGTTCGACGTTACTTTGCGCGTCACAACCTGTCTGTACACCACGGTGTTATCTTGTTACGAACTGACAATGATCAGTCTCGTGTGGTTGTACCTCGTCCGTTGCAGTCGGAAATTCTCCGACTGCTGCACGCTGGTCTTTGGGGTATAGTGCGGACGAAGCAATTAGCGCGCCCTCACTGCACTTGCGTTGGCATTGGTAAACAAAGTGAGAATTTGCTTGCCAACTGCCGCTCTAGCGCGGAGCATCAATCGGCTCCCCGCCAGCGCTTCTTTGCGTGGCCGACTCCTACTGCGCCTTGGCAGCGCTTTCATGTTGATTTTGCGGGTCCTTTCTGGGACACCCGCTGGTTGATAGTTATTGATGCGTACAGCAACTTCCCCATTGTTGTACCTACGTCTTCTACTACATCTGGCAGTACTATTCGGGCTCTGACGTCTATTTTTTGCACTGAGGGCCTTCCTGAAGTTATTGTCTCGGCCTATGCCCCCCATTGGTGTCCTCAGAGTTTGAAGCGTTCTGTGCTGCTAATGGCATTCGCCATCTGACCTCAGCCCCATTCCACCCCCAGCCGAGCGTGCGTTTAAGTCGCAGGTGAGCCCGTAGCGCGCCACGCACTCTCGCCAGCGCACACGCTGGGCTTCCCTCGCTCTCAGCCGCGCGGCACCCGTTCCCCGGCGGAACTGCCACACGGCCGCGCCCGTCGGTCGCTCCCGCGGCTATTGCACCCTCCGCCACGCGCTCCCGCTGCTTCGCCTCGTTCTGGCTCGGCGCCACACGATTTGGTTTTCTGGCGGTCACCGCTGGGCCGCATTCTTCGCGCCTCATTTGTCATTTCTGGTCGCTCCGGTACTGTCAGGCGACCCCGGAACCAGATCCGCTCGTGCCGTCCTCGGTTTTCCGGCAGAGCTGGAGGCTCCGCGGCTTCCGCGCCTGCAGCCGTCGCCGCTGCCAGCCCGGTCACCTGCACGGCAAGAACGCCTCTATCCAACATTCCCGAAATGCACAAATGCCAGTTTTCGTAACAAGTACACCCTGTCCTCCCTCGAATATCCGTAGTTTCTTTTTTGCCCACTACACGGTCATATTGCTGCAGCCTCATTCGAAAACTGTTCATAATTGTCTTTTACTGTGCTTCGGACTACTTTCTGTGTCATGATCATGTTTAGTACCCGCTCCTTGGACAACGATTGTCCCTCACTACGTCTCACCGGATGCAAGCTGTCTGGTAAGAATGATGAACTACATGGCCCGACGCCTGTTTCCACATTACTTTCAGTCATTGAGCACGTATCGTCATCACTCAACTCCTCACACACATGGCCCACATAGTAGAGCATATGGGACACCACACACTCCACTGACTCATCTTGCAGAAATGATAATATGTCACCGGCATCTTCTTTCTCACTCTACGAAGATCACTGGGTTCCTTTCTGATGAACTGTCAACTTCAGCATCTGTTGTTGTTGTCGTTTTTGATACAATGCAATGTTAGCTTTGTTTATCGTTGAAAACGCTCAGCTTTGTATCAACACCCCTAGCAATGTACACTCTTGTGAGTTACTCGTCGACTAAGCAGTTCGACTACGCTCTGTAGCCTCGTGCTGTGCCCACTAATCGATTCCTCCAGTCCTGCCCCCCCCCCCCCCCTGTTGCCATTAACAGCCAATATTGTGGTCGCATGGCAGACAATATGTGCGCCATCAAATGCATTAAACATTATTGGCCTTTTGCGACCTTGCACTCAAGGAATTACTTGTTATGCTCTCTTCCCAAAATTATGTAATATTTTTATATTATTTCTTTATAAATCTTAAATTACTATTTACTGAAGCGATGAGTAGTGAAGATAATACTGTTTTAGAAGTTTTTGTTGGTGTGGTATACTCAAAAACATTCTGGCATGTGCAATGCCATGAGACATTTCTTATAGATATACCACGTGTCAGTTTTCTTCTTCCTCGCTTTGGACACGACAGAATTTTTGCAGTGTGTTTTCTTGATGGCATTTGGAGGCTAAACTCAACAAAATGTTTCCAATTTGCTGCTTGCAGTCTAATAGGGGAAACCCCAGACTAAGATAGTGACCAGCTCCATTGTATTCCAGCCAGCTGAATTCTAAACTGATTGAAACAAGATTTTTTCTGACACTTTGTTTAATAGCATATAGTAATTGAAAATCCAACTTGTTCATCAGATAAAAGAAAATATCCTTGTATCTTCCGACATATATTCTCACAAGAAGGAAAGATGACAACCACCAGTCCTGTGTGTCAACTGCATTCATTGGCCTGCTGTATTCTGTAATTGCTCGGGTCTTCTGGACTGGAGTTTTGGTTTTCCCATCAGGTTCTCCTGTTTCTGTCACACTGACATCTACATAGATAGTAGACAGAATATTCCCTTCTTTTTTGTTCATCTGCTTCAGAGCTATGAGCTTGTGTGAAAATAATACAAGGCTCTCCTTTTTTTAGTTTATATTTTTGTATCTGGTCTGGCATATTTTACATTGTGGATCTATCTGTTCCTATGGTGTTTGTGCCCCTTTGAGTGAACCTCACGAATAAAGACAGGAATGTGTTGTCAACGTGTACTGTCTGACCATTGTCAAAATACAGTTGCACGAGGTCCATAATGCAACAACTTGACCAATTGAGATTTCTTTCTTGCCTGTGTCAGGTTTTCTTCACGTAAAAAATCAAATGTGGAATGCTAACCACTATTTGACTCACAAATTTTGAAGAACTTTATTCGGAAATGTGTCTTTTTTGGGGCATTGAATTGGATGTAGCAGAGTCTACCTCTGAATTTCATGAGGCTTTCATCAATTACAATAGCTTCTTCAGAATAATAAACACTTTGGAAATTTTGTTTGAGATGGTCAATAAGACTGTGCAACTTGTTCAGATGATTTGCACGGTGCACATTTTCATTATCTGCAAAATGAAGGAAACTAGAAATATGTAAGATTCTTCTATAAATCATGACATCAGAAAAGAAAGGAGTATGGATCGATTTTTTTGTGGACCAGCTGATGAAGTGTTGGCTCCTTCACTTGTGTCATAAGAGCACATACAGCAAAATATGCTTGAATTTCATCAGATGTATTAGAAAACCAAGCACTGTTGGATTTCAAAGTAGGACCTTGTTTATAACAGTCTGTTGCATATCTGTTTCTACTGTTACATCCTCCCCGAAAGACACATGATCTATTTTTCTCTACAAATCTAAGGGGGTTAGTTGTTGAGGCAGTTGTCTTTGAACTCTCGAATTGATGCCACTAAAACCAGAAAATGAAATGTTGGGAGGTTATCCTTATTTATTCCTCACTTTCATTTTTCTACCTTCCATTTTTTCAGCAACACTCGCAACTGTTGCTGCAACATCACTGTCCTTTCGGTTTTGTTTGTCTCACTGTCTCTGTTATTGGAGCTGTGAGAAATGTCACTCTGCTTAGCATCACTGTCACTTTTAATCGATAGACTTTCGATTTCCTCATCTGAAAAGAAACTTTTTAGTGTACGGCATTGCTCGCTACTAAACAGCTGGTGAGAAACCCTGGTAATGACTGCTTGTAACTTGAAAAATATTAAAAGAAGTTAAATGTGTTGTACAGCACTAAATAGTTAGATTTCTCAGCTTTCCATCTGTGTGTAACATGTCATACCATCTATCAACAGGGAAGAAGGAATGCCCAGAAGTCGGTATACCAGTAGCTGTTGGCAGTGTAGTAACAGAATCGAAATCTGCGACCGGCTGCGAGCCGGCTGCATAAGCAAGCGGGTTAACAGTTTCTATTGCCGATGATAAAAATTGGCTTCAGCTGATTGTGATGCACACTGTCACAGGATGAGAGGTAAAAGTAATTTTCATGTAGGATTTGCCTCATTGTTTATGGTCCAAAGTGGAGTTATGTCTCTGGTTGAAAGATTTTCAACAAGCTCCTGTCTAACACAGCAAAAAATTGGGAATCTGTGGCAGTTCAGGATTAAATTAAAAGGACACCTCACCAGGCACTCTTCCTGTTAGGTACTCAGCATGCAGCAGTTACTGAAGCGGGTTTGTGGCGTCGCAACTAGTGCGCGACCGCCCATTTGTCTGCTAAAAGCTTTACTTCAGAATGTATGTGGGCTGCGATGTAAGCCGGTAGAGTGGTACACGGTCAGTAACGGACGAGTTGTGACCTGCAGACTGACGTCACGACCATCTGTTGCAGCTGCGCGTGTGAAAGCGGTGGAGTAGCGCTGGCAGGCCACCCACATTATACGAAACTAAAAAAGGAATAACCTGAGGAAGATCATATTTGATGTACAACCTTCTGTTGTGAAAACAAACAATATGTCAAAGTCTGACAAGGAGAGGCCGCCAATTGTGAAATTCAGATTCAGTTCATACTGCGCATAATAAAAGCTCATGGCCAGAGGTGTAATGTGGCAAAGCACCGAGATGCACTTCTCAGCCGTTGTCGAGAAAATCGACAGTTAAAAGAAACCGTTGCGGTGAAATACTCTCTACGATTAGTAATTTTCCACAGCGTCTTGGCGCAGCGGTAAGCGCTCGGGTTCGTAATCCGAAGGTCACCGGATCGAATCTCGCGCCATGCAACCTCTTTTTTAGTATTTGTTTTTTGTAATTCAAATGTATATGCATCAAACCTGACGAAGGATAGAACAATTTTTCAGAATGTCAATCAGGTGTGTTTCCCAACAGATAATTTAAAAAACAATTGTTCTTGTAAAAACGCATCGTTTATCAGATGTGCTGGATGTCGTGCTCTTTCCTGCTTTCCATGTTTCTGTGATAACTATCACTCTGGTTCGTGCGATACTCCAGCTACTTCTGGTCACTAATTGTCAATTATGTGCGAGTGTATACCGAACTTATCAATAAATTGTATCCACTTGAATACTATTTGTGATATTGTGTTTCATTTCAAGTTTTATTATTATATGCATAATTGTTGCAACTGATAGCCGGGAATTATATATATATATATATATATATATATAGTGTGTGTGTGTGTACATTTGAATTACAAAAAAACAAATAATAAAAAAAAGTTGCATGGCGCGAGATTCGATCCGGCGACCTTTAGATTACGTACGCGAGCGCTTACCGCTGCGCCACGACTCTATAAAAAATTATTAATCGTAGATAGTATTTCACCGCAACGGTTTCTTTTAACTGTCGATTTTCTCGACAACGGCTGAGAAGTGCATCTCGGTGCTTTGCCACATTACACCTCTGGCCATGAGCTTCTAGTATGCGCAGTATGAATCGAATCTGAATTTCACAATTGGCGGCCTCGCCTTGAGAGATCAAAAATAGTTGTATTTTGGAAGTTAGTAAAATTCCAAAAAAAAAAAAAATAGTTTTCCGACAGTCAAGAATTTAAATAAATACAGTGATGTAATAGTTAACCTTCAGTGACTATGTACGACGAACTGATAACACTTTCAGTGTTCATATATAAAGTTGGAAAGTTTTTAGTTTCAGAAAACCTCTGTGACTTTTCTATAATAATAATTTCAAGAATTCTAAGTAAATATGTGTACTGTGTGTTAGCGTGCGTGTGAATGAGAATGCGTGTGTGAGACTATGTGGGACGTTCGGCATTATTAAAAACTTTTACTAAAGACAACCACTGAATATCGTGTGCAGAAGTAATTGGCCGATCATTGACTGTGTTACAAGTAATTGGTTTCGGAATTTGGGAGGGTAAACGTTCTGGCTGTTTTAGGTATGGTGATAACTGTGAGCAGAAACTTTAGTAATTTTCGTAAATGTGGGCTGATGATGTTGCTTAACGGCAATAAAGATCTATTGAAGGTTTAAATTTGAACTTCATGTTTAAAGTACGGGTGACATCCCCTTTCCGAACCATTCCTTTAAAGTACATAGACAATTTTCAGCAAATTTTACTTATAATGGCCTCCGGCGTGTAGCTACGAGGTTACAGTTTCCTCGACACTGCCTTTCTGTGATCTCGTAAGTAGCTGCAGTCGGGAGTTTAGGTGCGAAGGTGTACCGATGTAAAGTGGGCAGGTGAACAAAAATTATAAAAGAAATTGCATTGCAGCAGCAACGTATAATCCGTCGCAATTGGTTCATCGTACGCACGCACGTAAAATTCTGTCGCAGGTTAAATCAAGATGCTTTCAAAAGTAAAGCAGTGCAGTTTCCTTACCTCAGAAATCTCAGTTCAAATAAACTGTAATTTTGAAACTACGTGGCAGATTGAAACTTTGTGCCGGATCGAGACTTGAACTCGGGAACTGTGCCTTTTGTGGCCAAGTGCCGTGCCGCCTGCCATCCGAGTTATCCGAGCACGACCCACGGTCCCTCCCCACACCTTTACTTCTGCCAGCACCTCACCTCCTTCCTACCTTCCGGATTCCACAGAAGCTCTCAAGTGAAACTTGCGGGACTTGAACTCCCGGGAGAAAGGATATTGCGCGGACATGGCCAGGTCACAGCCTGAGGGATGTTTCCAGAATTAATTTTTCACTCTGGACTAGAATATGCAGTGATATGTTTGATTTGGTAGAGCACTTTAATGTGAAAGACAAAAGTCCCCAGTCTAAGTCTCGATCTGGCACAGAGTTTTAAACTGTTGAGAAGTTTTGTAGAGGTGGACCCTCCACTGCAGAGTGAAACAGTGACCCTGAAATTGTAATTTTGTCTGTCCAATCGAGAAGCCTGAAGCAGTTACACAACACAACAGTCCAATGAATGCAGCCGACACACAGAACCAGTAGTTGTCATCACACGCTCTTAATAGAAGATATACCGAAACATATAAGGAAATTTTCTTTTTCCTGGTGAACATTGGGATTTTCAAATAATACATCATTGTACACAAAGTGACAAAGAAAATTTGTCTCAATCAGCTTAGAACTTAGCTGGCTGAGACATAATAAGAGCTGGACGCTCTAGCAGACAACCCTAGACGTGGACGGTCCCAATCTGGGGTTTCCGCTATTAGACTGCAAGTAGCTAATTGGCCACATTTTGTTGAGTCCCATGTCATATAATATATAACCAATATGTTTCTGTTGACAGCATTGCTGTATCCACTCTTCAAACTGGCATCTGCAACTGAGGTGCATTCCAAGTAAACAGCATTTAGTTAGTTAAGTTCCTTTGGCAGAAAACCACACCACCACAAGTATTCACAGGCATACTTTTATATATATATATTCTACAGAGGGGGGGGAGGGTAGCCCCCCACAGGATGGGACAATAGTATACCATGTACATCTATTATACGTAAAGTAGAGCGTTAAAGAAGATGAGTGTGGCAGTGTGTACCCTAGCTCTGCTAGGTACGTGGCGGGACATAATTGTAGAAGCGGACTGATAAGGCCGGGCTGTGGTTAGATAAGGATGTGCTATACAAGTTAGTGTTTCTGTTCTTCCCAGGGGCGCACCTGAAGTTACTTCAACATAAGGACTCTCCATCCAAGATAACATGCTGTGTCCTTCCTACCAAAACGTCCTCAATCCAGTGACAAATTTCACTTGATACTGCGCATCATAGTACTTGAGACAACAAGCGTAGGCATGATCCTGAATCAAATGATTTTCAGAAATCAAGAAATACTGCATCTACCTTGTTGCCTCGACCCAAAGTTTTCAGTACGCCGCGTGAGAAAAGTGTGAGTTGGGTTTCACATGATAGATGTTTCCAAAATCTGTGCTGGTCGCCACTGAGGAGCTCATTCTGTTCAAGATGCCTCATTGTGTTTGACTCAGAATACGCTCTAAGAGTCTGCAACAAGTTGATGTCAAGGATATTGGACAGTAGTTTTGTGCCTCACTTCTACTACCCTTTCTGTAGACAGGTGTGACCCATGCATTGTTGCAAGAAATGGGCAGGGTTTTTTGTTCAGGGGACCTACAATAGAGTATAGTTAGAAGAGGGTCTAACTGAGCTGCAGATTCAGTATGGATCCTGAGAAGGATTCCACAGCGGCCTGGAGCTTTGTTTAGTTTTGACGATTTCATCTGTTTCTCAACTCCACTAACACTAATACCTACTTCACTCATCTTCTCAGTGGTACGAGGCTTAAACTGGGCAATTGTGTTTTACTTTGTAAAGCTACATTTGGAAATGGAGTTAAGCATTTCAGCTTGTTGCTTTGCTTCCCTCAGTTTCAATTCCTGTGTCAATCACTAGGGACTGGACACTAACCTGATGTCGCTAACAGCCTTTACACACGACCAGAATTTCTTTGGGTTCTGTGAAATGTCACTTGGCAATATTCTGCTACGGTAGTCACTCAAGGCGTCACTCATTGCTCTTTTGACAGCCAGACATGTGTCGTTCATCATTTCTCTAGCTCTGTTGCTTTAGAAGTTTCTTTATAGTGGCTATATACCCCGGAGGTTTCCTCACATTACGGACTGCTCTACAGCGTACATATCTATCCAGTGCGTGGTCAACTATTCTTTTACACTTGAGCCAGAGTTCCTCTACATGCTCCTGACCTGTGCCGAAAGCTTGCCTACCCCTGATACTGAATCTTGGCCAATCAATGTGCCATGCAACTTTGATTTCTACCAAGATGGATCTGAATTCACCCCCTCTATTTCCCATATGCGTATCCTTTTGATATACATTTAAATTGTCCCCAAAATTCTCACTGCTATCAATTTCATGTTTCAAGCAGCTTTCTGTACATCGTATTGTGTCAGCTTCACTGTTTTTCAGCAACACTTCAAACTCTGCACTTTAAATGCTAATGCTTTGGCAGTTTACCATTATGATTTTAACGTTCTCGCCTGCGGGAGTCGTTTCTTTCGATTTTACGCTAATACTTCTGGGTTTCCTACAGCTATTGTTATCTGGATTGGATGGAGAGTCACCTAGTCTGGAGAACCCTATGTCCACCCCACAGACAGTCAGTTACCTGAGTAGCAGCCTCTGATACGTAGCACAGACCTGACCTTTTTAGGGGACCCCACAGTTGTCAATCCTGTGCCGTAAGTCCAGAAAGGCACAGCCCAGCTTGTCACAGAACCTTCAGAGTTTCTGGTCCGGCTCTCCCACTCCACTCAGAACCAAAGGGCCACGATGACTTCTTGGGACAATGCTGCAAACAGTGAGCTTCGTCGAGGCTCTGCATGCGAGGCTGGTCTTCTCAACCTGTAACTGGAATGACCACAGACGACAGGAATCACTTGTTCCAACGGCAGTCGGTTGCAGCCTGTTCCCTCAACGGCTGCCAGAATAGCCTCCTCAACATGCTGAATGAGGCCCCAGGCATACCCACTGAGTGCACCCGGTGTCCTTTCCTGACCCTCGCTGCCACCTCCACCTCCCTCAGGGATTCCACCATTTGCTGTACATTCGAACTGCTGACAGTTGATAGACCCCTGCCCTTTTGCGTTTGTCTCCTCCTGACACCAGACACAAAAATTTCCCAAAAACATGAGAAATGAGTCCCACTGCACCCGTTTCAGCTTCAGTTTCAGTGAGAGTCAGTACCTCAGACTTGTCGGTGAGGGGGGTCGGTAAGACACCCCGAGTCCTCCCTGGTCCCCTTCCACCCTGTACACGGCGCCCGGGTCTGCCACTGACACACCACTCGCAGTCAGGTGGGTGAGTCATGACAGGACCCATGCTTTCTGCAGGGGAGACGGGCTCCACGGGAGAGGACAGTACTCGAGGAATCTCTGGTACAGGCGTCACGGGTACACCACTCTGAGGGAGCTCTTCCAGCACACCGGTTCGCAGCAGCCGCCATTTGTTTGGCAATAGTCAGGATGATTTCCAGCTGGTTGCGTACGTCAGCCAACTCATCCCACGTCTGAGAACATGTATTATAAGACAGCGAGAAAATAACTTCGAATTAAGTGCTCTGATTATCTCTTAATAAAGTTGCAAACCCCCTGTAAGAATTTAAGCAATTACGCGATTTCTGTTAAGGCAACACAAAAACCTATGGCAAAAACTACTGGTTTCCTAAACCGTTTTGCGGTTAATTACAGTTGTTAGCAAACTCAACAAAAAAAAAACAGTTAATTCATGATAAATGCAGGTAATACATAGGGCTACCGCTCTTGAAAGGAAAACTAGATGTTTGTTAGTAAATCTGCTACAGTAAATACATCACAAGCGTCGATTGTCTACAAATTGCTCGTAGATTACGCAAAATACAATGATAGCTTCCAAAAATTCTCAAAACTGCACGTTTATTTGCATTGATGTGGTTCAAATGGCTCTGAGCACTATGGGACTTAACATCTGACGTCATCAGTCTCCTAGAACTTAGAACTACTTAAACCTAACTAACCTGAGGACCTCACACACATCCATGCCAAAGGCAGGATACGAACCTGCGACCGTAGCGGTATCGCGGCTCCAGACTAAAGCGCCTAGAATCGCTCGGCCACACCGGCCGGCCTGCATTGATACAAAATGAAGTTCAGGGTGGATGTATTCTTCGGCAGAACTGTGAACCACAACACTGATTTGCTATGAAGTAAATTATGTATCCAAAACACTTTTAACGGTAACTTGGGAAAATATAGTTTTAAGTGTTTCAAAATTCTCAAAATAACCTATTTTGATGTAAGTAATGAACGATTGCTTTCATAGATGATAGGCATACTGCTCCCAAAATTGTGAAAGATTATAATTAAGTTTAAGCCTACTATTAACTATCACAGTATCAGTTTGTCGCGGCACTCGTGAGTGTTTGAAATTGCACAGTATATGTCAATACAAATGGGTACTGATACGGTCAGTGAAAGATAACGCAGAAATGACATGAACAGTAAAACGTGCGAATCTAGAACTCTAAATCATAACACTATCTTGTACCCCTGTCTCACACAAAGGAAAAATTCCCAAGTCGGCATTAGACATTAAACACTTTCAGTCTTTGTTCATGGCATGAGGCAAAAATCATGCATTCCAATCAGCCTCTACCATCTCGTGAGGAATGACCACCTTAACAGCATATTTTAAGGAGAAAAAACAGATTGGTAAGATGATATCCCCAAAAATTGGTCTCATAAAAAAAATTTGGACCAAAACTTCAACAGTAAGCAGTGACGGCATTCTGAACGTACAGGTTTTAAACTTCAGCACACACCGGTTGCTATGCAGTCCCAATGCAGCCACCTATGCCCGAATGCAAGGTACTCTATTTGTGCGATGTGGAACACAGAGGAAAAGGAGGGAGACGTGGATCGTTTTGAAATCTTGGTCCAGATCAAATGTTGTTCTACATGAAAAATAGTACGTAATTTAAGTATGTTCTATGTCAATCTCACACACACATGTCAACAATATTATTTTAACAACATTCAAATATTGATATTCTGCAGGTATACATATGCCTTAAAGTGAAAACGGATAAACTTTAGCAATTGAATAATTATTATGAAATTAATTACTTCTGACCAAAAAGCATGTTCTGGTAGATGCAGTCCAAGGTTTTCGTTAATTCCTCCCTTTGCGTTTTTGTGCTGTTATTATCCATAGAAATTTTCATCTCCAAACACACATTTCCTTGTATATATGCCTAACTGAGAAGTGAAATAACAATTTTCACAGACTTCACTTTAAAATTTTTGTGTTATTACGAAAAATTCGCAGTTTCACCCCCTTAGGTGTCGAGATTCAAAATCAGTGTAAGAAGTATTTTTTGTTTCATACCGAGAAGCCCAATAGGAATTTCATAGATTTAGCTTTTAAAACGCTTTCATAATGAAATAATTTCATAAAACTTTTCATTCCCTGTTTCACTCCCTTTAAGGGGCTGAATTTCCTAAATCACTGGAATGTGTAATTTTTGTATTTCCAACCGAGAAGTCAAATACCAGTGTAGTTCCACAAATGCTTTAGGAGGTCTTCAATAGTGTTTTATTTTCAAATAAAGCTTTACCCCCTTAGTAGTTGATTTTCCAAAAATGCTGAAACATGTTTTCTTATTTCTGACAGAGGAACCAAGTACCAATTTTTGTTGCTCTCAGGTCAAAATTGCCGTAATAGTACAACATTTTTAAAAAGCCTTTCAACCACTATTTCGCCGGCCTGAGTGGCCGAGCGGTTCTAGGTGCTTGAGTCTGGAGCCGCGTGACCGCTACGGTCGCAGGTTCGAATCCTGCCTCGGGCATGGATGTGTGTGATGTCTTTAGGTTAGTTAGGTTTAAGTAGTTCTAAGTTCTAGGGGACTGATGACCACAGATGTTAAGTCCCATAGTGCTCAGAGCCATTTTTGCCACTATTTCACTGGCTTAGTAGCAGAATTTCGAACAGTGCGTCCTAAACAATGCCTACAGTGTAAGATCACATCCCTGTAAATCTGAAACTTCTGTCCTCAGCCGTTTGGGCAATGAGGAGTGAGTGAGAGAGTGAGTGAGTCAGTCAGTCAGTTGGTAAGGACATAACCTTTTATATATACAGATGACGCATCTCCATTCTTCTTTCTTATCTCTTGCTCCCTGATCTCTTACCCACATGAGATACTGCTCCTGCCTCGGTCACTTTTGACCTAAACGTAAATGCCGTGTGGCTGGGGCCTCCGGTCAGGTAGACCGGTCAACAAGCGTACATAGCACTGGCATCGAAATGGTATTTCCTGCCGCATACACTAGCAGAGGGCTGTCCGACATATGGACCGTGGGCCACGAAGAATCCGGTCCATCACAGCCCGACAGACACCGCAGTAGGTGAGAAGAATGATTTAAGATTAACCTGCTTCTTCCCCACCAGTGACTCAAGAATACACCGTGTTGGCCACATGGGCAACGTGGAATAGCATTACTGCCTGTGCTAGCAGAATGCACTGATAAAATTTGACAAAAGATATGTCCAATCCAATTAGTATCCTAATCTATCTAGTTCAACAAATTGCCATCTGAGCGGATTTCTCACACTTCAACATTCATCTCCCAATATCGAGGAACTGCGGAAGGTGGGGAAAAAAGGAATTCTCTGTCTCATTAAATTTTTGTTTTATTCGTTTTATTTTTCATTAGTTTTAACTTTTTAATATTCTGATATTAATGCATTTTTATGGAGAGACGTTCAACGTTTTGTCACTCTGTATTTTATATTGACCTCATTTCTGCCATCACCCAGTTAGTTCCGTGTGGGAATAGCACAATTCGTGCACTACTTGCATTTTCCGATTTCGTAATGTAAAGTCGTCTGCATCGCTTGATTTGATAGACTGTCCTGTCCACTGTACACTAATTTTAGTTTAGTTGATGTTCACCTTCTAACGTCCATCATTCTACATTGTCCTTTACACTCAACTGGCTCTTCCCGTCTCTGGCAGAATTACGGTGGCATCGAGAGTGTTGTCCTTCCTCACGCAACTGTAGATGCATTTCCCAATATTATCGTGTCTGTCCCGTGCACAGGCTGAGTGAGACCACGGAGAGCAGGGCACGACGCGGCCTCAGCTGGGGGACAGCAGTGTCCGGAGGCGCGGGCAGCAGTCTGCGGCCGCCCCCCTGGTGCGTGGCGCGTGCTGGACCTGGAGCCGCCGCTGGAGCTGCTGGAGTCACGTGGGGAGTGCCGCGCGTCGCCTGCTGACTCGCCGATGCTGGCGGCGGTGCCGGCTGAGCGACGGAGATCCTCTCAGGCCCCACAACATTTACCGACGGCGGAGTCGGACGCAGAAGCGGCCGTACGCCAAGTGCTGGAGACTGTGGCTGGGCCTCGAGCGGTGAGAGTCTGCAGCGGCGCGGGCGGACCGCGTCAGGGGTCCGGGCTCAGTCCAGCGGAGTCTCACTTACATGGCGGACCAGTCACTCTGGCCTGTGGTCACTGCACACAGACAGACTGGATACGAACTGGAAAGCACGTGTGGAGTGGGCAGTGTCCAGTCTGGAGCAGCTCACCCACTGCCCAGTGTCCAGGCTGGAACGCGACTACACGTGCTGACCACTGTCCAGCCGCTCCAGCTGGTTCTCCAGGGTTCCCAGCGCCGCTCGGCTCGCGCCACGCCTGCATGGTGTGGGTCCTTCAAGGCCAGCACGAGGAGGTATTCTGAAGTAGTGGTAGACGAGTACAGTGCACCAGATACGGAGAACTGCCTCAAACTAACGTTGCAGTAGGGAAAAAAGGAAAGAACACGGACGACAAGATGTATAGAGACTAGAAAGGAGCGACCGTTCGAGTTTTCGCCATACTTTTATCATTTTGTGTGTTATGCGTGTTTTAAATCATCGAGGGTAACAGAAACATAGTTTTTATTTTTTGTAACAAACAATGAAAGAAGTAAAGAAACGGTGACCACACAGGCTGCGAAACCCGCCGCTGTCGTCGCAGCTCAGTGCAGCCTTCTGGCGTCGCAACCTTCCTAAACGCAGCAGATTCGTCTGTGAAACCCTCGCACATCTTCCCAAGTCATCCTATAACGAGAAAATGTTCAACGGGAAGACAAAAGGCCACAGCTGGAGGTCGGCATCCGCATTCGACGACTACTGTTTCGAGAATGACTTTTGCGCCAAGCGGAAGGTAACCAACATTTTGTAAACAACGTGAACTAGACTGGCTGCACTCGTGTGGGTGTTCTCAACCTCGGCAATAGCCATTACTGGTTCCACATGTCGTCCGGACAAGCTGGATGCGCCTCTGTTCCCGCTTCTACGTGGACACTCTGCACGTCACACTCAAGTGCCTGGCGGAGGGTTCATCGATCCACCTTCACAATAATTCTGTTATTCCAAACACGAAGAGCGCGCAGAAAAGATCAACACCTGTATCTTTCCGAGTGAGCTCTGATTTCCCTTATTTTGTTATGATCATCGTTTCTGCCTTTGTAGGTCGGCGTCCAGAAAATATTTTCGCTTGCAGAGAAGAAAGTTCGTGGTTGAAATTTCGTGCGAAGATTCCGCCGCAGCGACAAACAACTTTGTTTTAATGATGTCGACCCCAAATCTTGTATCACGACCTCGACACACTCTTCCCTATTTCGCCATATTAGAAAAAGGTGCTGCTCTCCTTTGAACTTTCTCGGTGTACTCCATTAATCCCATCCGGTAACGGTCCGAGACGATGCAGTAGTATTCCAAAAGAATACGGACAAGCGTACTTCAGGCAGTTTCTTTAGTAGATCTGTTGTATCTTCCAAGTTTGTGCCAGTAAAACGCAGTCTTTGGTTCGCTTCCCTACAGCATTTTATATTGTTCTCTCCAATTGAAGTTGTTCGAAATTGTAATACCTACGTATTTAGTTGAATTTACGGCCTTTAGATTTAATTGATTTTCTTTTAGCTCTCGTATCGATGACCTCACGCTTTTCATTATTTATAGTCGACTGCCAAATTTCTGACCATACAAGTATCTTTTCTAAATCGTTTTGCAAGTTGTTTCCATCTTGTGACGGCTGTACTAGGCGATAAACGGCAGTATCATCTGCAAACAACCCAAGACAGCTGCTCAGATAGTCTGCTAAACCATTTATAAAGATAAGGAACAGCAGACATTCTTACGTAGGTTTCTTTGCCATACTAGGCCTGACGCAGTAGAGAACGCTCCACATGGTGTGTGGCGACAGCTGTCGTTTCTGCGTTATGTTGCACCGCCACACTTTGGAATGCATTGCCTAATTATTTGAATGAAGCGTTTCCAAGGAAACAGATTGGCCGTGGAGTTCCACTGTTCTGGTCTCCACGTTCGCCGGACCCTAATCTACCAGATTTTTATTTCTGGGCCTCACTTAAAGGAACAGTTTTTGGTACTCCGCCGATGGCTGTACGTGACTTAATATCTCGCACGCTTGCCACTTGCGCTATAGTGGATGTCGCTGGGTTGCAATGTATGATCCTGCGGGTGACGAAATGTTTACAAACGCAGGGTGGTCGCTTCGATCGTCTCCTCTAAACTGAACGTTGTTCGTACGCGTGCATACCCTCTCTGTGAAGAGGAGCTCGGACGCCTGGAAGATGAGTTGGTCGTCAGGTCTCAGTTCGAAGTCAGAGACAACTCTGCTCCAGCCACCTCGCACTTACGTTTCAGCAAGACAACGCCCGCCCGCGCATGGCGACAGATTCTACTGCTTGCTTCGTACTTGCCGAAACCTACCTTGACCAGAAAGGTCTCCCCAATTGAGAACGTACCGCTGGGTGGCAGAGGTGCTTCAGCGGGCCGTGGCTGCCACCTACACTTAAGTCCACCCGCCTCAGTTGCGCACACTGGATTAAAACAGGGGTTAAAGAATGCAGGAGCGACACAGGTAAACAAACATCAGTGGGAAAACTGAGAATAAAGTGACCTTCTGTCTCCGCCAGCAGGTAGCGAGTGGCAACACAAAGCAGGAATGACGAAATATAGCAGCAAAATAACCATCGAAGTGGGTTTCACTTTTATCAATTGTTAAATCTGTCTCCCCATTTATCTTTCGATTTCAACACATTTTTACGGTTCTGTACGTCAATTCAGTCGGTAAATGGCTCTGAGCACTATGGGACGTAACATCTGAGGTCATCAGTCCCCTAGAACGTAGAACTACTTAAACCTAACTAACCTAAGGACATCACACACACCGATGCCCGTGGCAGGATTCGAACCTGCGACCGTAGTGGTCACGCGGTTCCAGACTGAAGCGCCTAGAACCGCTCGGCCACAGCGGCCGGCCAGTTGGTAAAAACGAAAGCCTCACAGGGTCAGTTTGTTGTCTGTTTGTCTGTGTGTCCACCTCTTAAGACACCCCCCAAGCTTTCTCAGAAACGGGTGGAGGCGTCGAGTTGAAATTTATTTCAAATTATCAGGTCTACAGTTGCTTGTCACTGTAACAAATCTAAGCTTCTATGTCAATACAGTCGCTATGTCACATATTTTAATACTCGCAAAGTCACTCATCAGGATGTACAAACGAACTCTCTCCATAAATAATTAAGTTTGTGCGGACCCTTAAGCGAGTGAGTCCTACTGGCATTTGTGCGATTTTTTCCCACAGCTGTTTCGCTCTAGCTTTCCTGTACTTCCTATTTATTTCATTCTTTTGTATTCCAATCATCTCCTAAGGATTTTTGTACGCTTTTCTTTCGACGCTCATAGAAGTTTTTCTTCTCTTAACAGCAGTGATCTTACCTGTACCTATATTTCTTTTTCCACTACCTGTGATTCCCCTCTGTAGAGAGGCCCATTGCTCTTCAGCTGAACAGCCCACTGTGGTTTTCATTATCACAGGACGTACAGCCACAGAGGAATCAGATCATAATTCCCCAGTTCTTCAGTAGCCCACTTCTTTCCATGTTGACTCTTCCTGGCGAGTGTCATAAACTTTAGTCTGCTCTTCATCATTGCTAAATTGTGGCCTGAATCTATATCTGCTTCTGGGTATGCCTTAAAATCCAGTATCTGTTTTCGGAATCTCTCTTCGACCCTGATGTAATCCACTAGGAATTCCTCCGTTTCTCCCAGCAGTATCGAAGTACAGCTCTTCCTGTTCTGATTTCTGAACACTGAATCCGTAGAGAAGGCGGGACAGTTCCCGAAAGACGGGTGCCTCTGCGTTATTCATTATGCCAAAGCATTTGATTGTGCCGATGACAATAATGTGAGATGCTTAAAACGCAGGCAGTACCGGACCGGCTCGTTTACCTCACGCGGAATTTGTGTCCCGACCACGAGGTCACGGTGAGGACCATGTACGGAGCAACTAAATGGTCGGGAATCAGAAAGGAGTGCTGCATGTCGCGTTATTTATTCAGTCTGTGTGCAGAGCACGTTAAGAGGAATACCGGGCTGCATGAAGAGGAAACCGGAATTCAAACAGCAGGTGACGATTGTAAATAACCTGAGATAAACAGACGATACCACACGGATGGCAGAAAGGGAAGAAGAGCTGAAAGTCGTCTTACTGAAGCTGAGAGAACAAAGTGGAGCCGCTGTATTGGTGTTGATGTCCAGAGAAAGAAAATTACGGCGATGAGCCACGGCGGGTTTGCCGGCGCCTCCTTTAGAATTCCTGGCGCCACCAGCTGGATGTGTCGTGAGGCGGCCCTCCAGTTTGAGGCCACTCAGATCTCTGCTCGAGGTTGTCGGTGGTGCAGAGGGTGTCTTGTGGCGCGCAGATGTTGCGGAACCCGACTACGTTTGCAACGAGCAATGCGAGACCGTAGTGGGTGTTGGCTGTAAACATTCGCTGCAGTGTTTCAAGCAGAAGTGTTTCCGCTACTTGTACTGACGTCAAAGCGAGGGACGTCAGCTGTGGCTGCAGGCAGGCCGCAGGGGTGAGGATCCGCCGACCCGGCTGCCGGGTCTGTGGGTGTGTCAGCACGGCAGAGCCCAGTTCCTCTGGCGCGGCGCTCACAGACCGCGCAGCAACTCGCCCAATTATTTACGAGTCGGTGGGCGGAAACCGCGCGGCAGACATCGACGGCGGGACTGCAGTCAGCTGAGCGGCAAAAGCCGGCGCAGGTTTTCGTCCGAATCTCGCACTTTTATTCACATCTGAGGCAGTGAGAATATCGTGAGCGTCCGAAACTCCCTTCCCGGTTTGGAAAAATTTTTCCGGCCAGAGTTGTATTGAGGGCACTTCTGTTCAGTTACGTGTCATTTTATGTGTTCGTTTACCCCGTGCTGACGAATTTAAAAGTAGTGATCTGGGGAGAAATGAGGCGAGGATGACTTCGGACCTCTGGCAGGACACTGACAGTGGAGCCAGTATACAGGCGATATCGGTTACGAAACACTCGTGGGTGCCGTCATACGAGGGTAATCCCAAAAGTAAGCTCTCCTATCTTTTTATAAGTACATAGACCTGTTTATTTCTACAATGCTTTACAACAGTTTACAGCTTGAACATTTAGCTATTCTTCGACATAATCACGATTTCTGTCGACGCATTTTTGTAGACGCCGTGGCAGTTTTTGTACGCCCATGTCATACCAGCTCGCCGCCATGCTGTTCACAAAGATATGAACCTCTTCTTTCACCTCGTCGTCGGAGCTGAATCGCTTTGCGGCCAAATGTTCTCGTCACCAGTGACAATTGAGTCCAGAAAGTTGTCCTGTTCGGCTGCAAGGCGGTGAAGAAATGCGCTGGAAGCATCAACTGATTGCCGCATGTGGTCCTCAGTCAGCACGCGTGACACCCATCTTGCGCACACCCTCCCGTAGTTCGACGTTTCTGTTAAATTTCTGTGAGCGGTGGTTTGGGAAACCTCAGGAAGCGACGTGCAGAGATCATCCAGGGAGATCCGCCGATCTCGACGCATGCTTTGCTCAACCTGCAACACTGTCTACTCAGAAACTGACCGTCTCCCGCTCCTTTGTTCGTCGTGAATTTCGGTCCGACCAACTGCAAACTCTCTACACCGCTTACGAATATTTTTGACATCCACGCACGACTCACCATAGACTTCCGTCAATTGGCGATGGATTTCAACCGGCGCAGTGCCCTCTGCGTTCAAAAATAATGCACAGTTCGCACTCGGCGGTAACATCCAACGGGAGCTCCACTCTAAACGGCTGCCGAGCCAAGACTGAGCGCCTCAGCGCGGCGTGCGCGTGTTTACACACAGCGCGTGGCGCACTCTTCATAGCGGCGTGACCAGCTGCCACACAAACAGAGTCCTGTACTAGCAAAAAAAAGAGGAGACCTTACTTTAGGGATTAGCCTCGTAGAATGACGCTCAGGCGTGTCGGACCCGCACCACACAGCAGCGACAGGGGCTTCTGAACGTATACAGAGAAGGGCATCACAGGTTTGTGTGACCCACGGGAGAGTGTCACGGAAGTTTTGGAGAAACTCAATGCGCAGACGCCTGAAGAGAGACGCAAGCTCTCCCACGAGTGGCCGACTGGAAAGTTTGGCCGACGACCGCCGAGCGAGGAGTCCGGAGGCGCTCTCCAGCCGGTCACTGTGCGTCGCTGGAGGCGGAGCCAGGCACTCGCCATGGCCGCACTGCATTCCTCACTGGGGCGGCAGTAAGTTACCGTGCCAAGTACCCTCTGCCATGCACTTGGCACTGGTTTGCAGCGTATCAAGGGGGCGTAGATGTAGACGTGGCGGCGAACATTCGGTGTTCGTGTAAGTACGTCGCGTGAATGGACGATTTGACGTCACAATTGTGTACAGTCGAGAGAGAGACACGCAGCCACAAGTGGAAACACGGCTCTCCTCTATACCACACTTTTACGTCTCTGTACGAGTTCTAGAGGCTGCTGTGACGACGAGGAATTCTCGCCACCGTGTGTCATGTAATTGCTCGCCGATTCATGAAAAACAAATGTGAATATGTACTAACAAGGGAACCTCCCCATCGCAGCCCCCTCAGATTTATTTGTAAGTTGGCACAGTGGATAGGCCTTGAAAAAGTGAACACAGATCAATCGAGAAAACAGGAAGATGTTGTGTGCAACTATGAAAAAAAAAAAATAAGCAAAATATACAAACCGAGTAGTGAATGCGCAAGATAGGCAACATCAAGGATAGTCTCAGCTCAGGAGCGCCGTGGTCCCGTGGTCAGCGTGAGCAGCTGCGGAACGAGAGGTCCTTGGTTCAAGTCTTCCCTCGAGTGAAAAGTTTACTTTCTTTTATTTTCGCAAGGTTATGATCTGTCCGTTCGTTCATTGACGTCTCTGTTCACTGTAATAAGTTTAGTGTCTGTGTTTTGCCACCGCACCGGAAAACCGAGCGATTAGTAGACGAAAGGACGTGCCTCTCAAATATTCATTGACCTTGTTATTGAAGTCGCGAGCTATATTTGCTGGATTCATATTGTCCACGGAATGCATCTCACGTATTTAATGCACTCTCGTCCAGAGTAGCGAACAGTCAACTGCCAGCCAGGGAGCCTCATTAGCAAGAATACTCTCTCTTCCGTGCCCTGTAGTCGACTGACGTCGAGTGTTTCGATGTTTGTTTAGGTGCAGCGTCCCCATACTACGGCGCAGTTATCTCGCATCGGACGGACGGACGGAGAGATAATACACTCCTGGAAATGGAAAAAAGAACACATTGACACCGGTGTGTCAGACCCACCATACTTGCTCCGGACACTGCGAGAGGGCTGTACAAGCAATGATCACACGCACGGCACAGCGGATACACCAGGAACCGCGGTGTTGGCCGTCGAATGGCGCTAGCTGCGCAGCATTTGTGCACCGCCGCCGTCAGTGTCAGCCAGTTTGCCGTGGCATACGGAGCTCCATCGCAGTCTTTAACACTGGTAGCATGCCGCGACAGCGTGGACGTGAACCGTATGTGCAGTTGACGGACTTTGAGCGAGGGCGTATAGTGGGCATGCGGGAGGCCGGGTGGACGTACCGCCGAACTGCTCAACACGTGGGGCGTGAGGTCTCCACAGTACATCGATGTTGTCGCCAGTGGTCGGCGGAAGGTGCACGTGCCCGTCGACCTGGGACCGGACCGCAGCGATGCACGGATGCACGCCAAGACCGTAGGATCCTACGCAGTACCGTAGGGGACCGCACCGCCACTTCCCAGCAAATTAGGGACACTGTTGCTCCTGGGGTATCGGCGAGGACCATTCGCAACCGTCTCCATGAAGCTGGGCTACGGTCCCACACACCGTTAGGCCGTCTTTCGCTCACGCCCCAACATCGTGCAGCCCGTCTCCAGTGGTGTCGCGACAGGCGTGAATGGAGGGACGAATGGAGACGTGTCGTCTTCAGCGATGAGAGTCGCTTCTGCCTTGGTGCCAATGATGGTCGTATGCGTGTTTGGCGCCGTGCAGGTGAGCGCCACAATCAGGACTGCATACGACCGAGGCACACAGGGCCAACACCCAGCATCATGGTGTGGGGAGCGATCTCCTACACTGGCCGTACACCACTGGTGATCGTCGAGGGGACACTGAATAGCGCACGGTGCATCCAAACCGTCATCGAACCCATCGTTCTACCATTCCTAGACCGGCAAGGGAACTTGCTGTTCCAACAGGACAATGCACGTCCGCATGTATCCCGTGCCACCCAACGTGCTCTAGAAGGTGTAAGTCAACTACCCTGGCCAGCAAGATCTCCGGATCTGTCCCCCGTTGAGCATGTTTGGGACTGGATGAAGCGTCGTCTCACGCGGTCTGCACGTCCAGCACGAACGCTGGTCCAACTGAGGCGCCAGGTGGAAATGGCATGGCAAGCCGTTCCACAGGACTACATCCAGCATCTCTACGATCGTCTCCATGGGAGAATAGCAGCCTGCATTGCTGCGAAAGGTGGATATACACTGTACTAATGCCGACATTGTGCATGCTCTGTTGCCTGTGTCTATGTGCCTGTGGTTCTGTCAGTGTGATCATGTGATGTATCTGACCCCAGGAATGTGTCAATAAAGTTTCCCCTTCCTGGGACAATGAATTCATGGTGTTCTTATTTCAATTTCCAGGAGTGTAATTGTCTGAAAATAAAAAATTAAACTTTTCACTCGAGGGAAGACTTGAACCAAGGACGTCTCGTTCCGCAGCTGCTCACGCTAGCCACGGGACCACGGCGCTCCTGCGCTCAGACTATCCTTGATGTGGCCTATCTTACACATGGACTACTCATTTTTTATATTTTGCTTATTTTTTTTCATAGTTCCACATAACTTCTTCCTGTTTTCTCGATTGATCTGCGTTCAGTTTTTCAAGGCCTATCCACTGTGCCAACTTATAACTAAATATGAGGGGGGTGCGATGGGGACGTTCCCTTGTAAGCAATATGAAGAAACTGTAAACATTAAACGCAAGTCAGGCCGAGGGAATAGTTAATTACGGGAGCGACTCCATATTTCTAACATTTCGCGCCGCTTTCTACTCGGCACAAGGGTGTGTAACAGTTGGCAAAACGCAGCAGTACAGCTGCTCTGCTAAACAACTAAAAGTCTGGACATTTTGAGCCCTCGGAGAGGCCGTGGAGTGCAGGCTCCCCAGCTGTGAGTGCAGCACGGGCGGCCCCATTGGTCTCAGTGTGGACAGGCGGCAGGCGAGTCGCGTGCGCCTCCAGCTCCCGTGTCGTTTCCAGAGCTGAGGTGTGTCACTTCTTTTGCCTTTAATGTTTGTCCCTTAAAGACTCGTCGTTGAGAGAGACATGTAGGTGAGGAAAGTGTGGTGTAGTCTGTAGAAATTTTTCTGGCTTAAATGTGCGACAGCGTCCACAGAGACTGTAGCCAGAGGCTGGAGTGGGAGGTGACTTTAGGTGGGAGTCTCGTAACGTACCGCCAGATTGTAAAACGGTAGAGATACCGTATGAGGTAACTCAGGTAAAATTCCAATTTTGTTTGTTTACAGAAATTAGAGTACTTGCATCTTTGAATGTTTTTGAGGAAACCGATTACTGTATTCGAACAGAACCCTATAGGGATACAGTATAGCATAGATGACGGAGAGATGTTGACCACACTTTTCTGCAAGATCTGGCGTAAAGAGAGGCAGCTCCCCGAAGCGTTGCACAGACTCACAATAGCGTGACGTTACGTTTAACTCCTCCTCAAGTTTGTTATTAACAATGAACAACAGTTTGAAAACAAACACCATGACCGGCGACCTAGTACAGGAAGAATGCCAACAGCTGAGCTGAGACGCCGCCATTTCCCACAACAGTCACTAAAGACAACAGCACAGCGCACTCGGTTGCAAATAAAACTGTCTCACTTTCACGTCATTTCAGTTCGGTTCGTAAAACAAAACGGCGAACTGCTGATAAGAAGTGAAGAGAGACAACTCACAGTTTAAAGAAAATCACAAGTCCTGCGGCTCTGCGTCTCCATCTGTACTCCGTAAGCCACCTGACGGTGTGTGGCGGAGGGTAGTTTAGTGAACCGGTGTCGCTCCCCCCCTCTTCCTGTTCCAGTCGCGTATGGTTCGCGGGCAGAGCGATTGCTGGGAAGCCTCTCTGACTTCACCTCCGCGGACTTTTCGCGATACGCACGTAGGCGGCAGCGACGCACCGGCCGACTGCTGCAGCGGTGTTCGCTCTCGGAACTTCGGCAGTGGGCCACGGCGTGACGCGGAACCCCCCTCTTGCAGCGCCTGCCGCAGCAGACGGCTGAGGAGGCGAGAGACGCTTTGGCGCTCGCTAAACGAACCTGTGACGAAACGCGCTGCTCTCCTCTAGAACTACTGAATAGTGACTGGGAATCTTGTTATGGCTGTAGAAATCGTCTTACTGATTTTGTGATTGGTGAAACACAACAAAATTAGGTGGGATCCTACCATCTTATGTTTATTGTTATGCTGAGCATTAAAACTTACGTAGTCATCACATCATTATGCAGTGTTCACGGTAGAAGCGTTACAGCTCGCCAACGACGGAGAAGAAACTTATTGGAACAACGCCTGTGAGGTGGGAGGTAATGAAAAACCCCTAAAAATAAGTTACGAGAATTGTGCGGTGGACGCACTGGACTTGCATATCTAAACCACACGTAGCATCTCTGTGCATCCCCGTGTACGTAGTCTGGCTGACGATATATCGAACATCGATTCCCCTGTCTGCTGTCATAGAGTTAGAATTGGCATCCCTGTCCGTGGATGTGTGACTAGTAGTGGCAGACTACATTCTGAACAAGTGGTTCTGTGGCCCTGCTGTGACAGTGTTACAGCTGGAAGGTCTCTGACGCTGCTGGTGGATGACGCGGTCGTCTGTAAGGAAGCAGCGACGCCAGAAGGCGGTGCAGATTTGCTGAATCACCTGCAGAGGATTAATGAACATTGGAGGCTCTGCCAGTTGACGCTGAACGTAAATCTATTTAACATATCGCTCAAACATAGGAAAAGAAATCCACTGCTCTAAAACTACATACCTGATGACAAATTTCTGGAAGCAGTAAGTTACCTATCGTAAGTCTATGAGTAGCTATCCAGAGCGAACCTATGTGGAATGAGGATGGAAACCAATTAGCAGGAAAAGGGGATGCCAGGCACATTCGTAGGGAAAATCTTGAGCAAACGTAAACCATATACGAGACACGTGGCTCCCAAGGCGCTTGTGCGACCGATTCTAGAGTACTGTTCGTCAGTCTGGGACGCTCACCAGGTGGGACTGGAGGAAGAGACAGGGGAGGTCCAAAGAAGAGCGGCGCGTTTCGTCACGGGACCTTTTGGTCTGCGCGAGAGAGAGCGTCACAGAGACGGCCAACAAAGTCGAGCGGCAGACGCTGCAGGAGAGGCGTTGTGCATCAGGGAGAGGTCTGCTGCTGACATTGCGAGAGAGCATTTTCCGCTAAGACTCGCACTACACACTGCCTCTCCCCCCTCACACTTCTCGCGAAATGGCCACAGCGAGAAAATTCGAGGAGTTAAGAGCTGATACTTACTGCAACCATTTGTCCAGTGGTTGTTCTGTAATTTTGTAATCTTACAGTGACTGGTCTCCCTGTGTAGGTACTCGCACTACGTTACGCCTGTCCGTGTCGAGGGTCCGCTGCGACTCCCTGCACCAAAGCCTGCTCCCCCTGCAGGTCCTCCTGTACTCCGCTGCAGTTTCCCACCGCTGCGACTCCTCCGTGTGCAGCAGCTGAAGCCTGACGGAACTTCTGACGTCATCTACTACGTCATACATATATAGCGAAAAGTAACGGTCCTGTAGCACTCCCTTGGGGGCACACCCTAAAAGCCAGTAGTACAATTATGCCCCTAAACTGTAGACCAATGCACCAGCGCCCCAAGCGTGCATATCCGTAACTACGGGCAGGTTCACGTAGACCTGTTACTCCGTCCACGCGGGACATACCTGGCGCGCATGCGCAGCAGACAGTGGTAACGCGCGAATTGCAAACACGACTGTGATCTGTTGTGGAGTCGTTCGTTCTTCCACGTGAAACACGAGGGGGACCGTGTCACATATTGGAACGTCATCTGTTCGAATTATTCATCTCACTCAAGGTTCCTCTTTCATAAGAAACTGTGTATCATTATTTATCAAGTAGTTGTTAATTTCTTATGTAGGTTACTACTGTTCTGAATTACAGACTCAACACTTAGTTTTACATTACGACACTTGGTTACACAGCTATATGTGTTCATACAGCATTCTGCACATGGAGGACCCACTTGTTTTTGCAGCTGTTGCCCTGCCAGTGACAGTAAATCTTCGGACTGAAAGCCAGATGTTGTTGGTGAGTTCGATCCTGGTTGAAAAGAAGCGACAAATGCATGGGATTAGATTCACTGCTTACGAAAGAACTGAGGCTCGAAGTATAAGCATGAATTTCGGACCTTCGTGAGGATGGACATGGCCTGTTTCGAGAAGCTGCTGTCTATGATGTTGTTGTTGTTGTGGTCTTCAGTCCTGAGACTGGTTTGATGCAGCTCTCCATGCTACTCTATCCTGTGCAAGCTTCTTCATCTCCCAGTACCTACTGCAACCTACATCCCTCTCAATCTGCTTAGTGTATTCATCTCTTGGTCTCCCTCTACGATTTTTACCCTCCACGCTGCCCTCCAATACTAAATTGGTGATCCCTTGATGCCTCAGAACATGTCCTACCAACCGATCCCGTCTTCTGGTCAAGTTGTGCCACAAACTTCTCTTCTCCCCAATCCTTTTCAATACTTTCTCATTAGTTATATGATCTACCCATCTAATCTTCAGTATTCTTCTGTAGCACCACATTTCGAAAGCTTCTATTCTCTTCTTGTCCAAACTAGTTATCGTCCATGTTTCACTTCCATACATGGCTACACTCCATACAAACACTTTCAGAAACGACTTCCTGACACTTAAATCTATACTCGATGTTAACAAAGTTCTCTTCTTCAGAAACGCTTTCCTTGCCATTGTCAGTCTACATTTTATATCCTCTCTACTTCGACCATCATCAGTTATTCTGCTCCCCAAATAGCAAAACTCCTTTACTACTTTAAGTGTCTCATTTCCTAATCTAATTCCCTCAGCATCATCCGACTGAATTCGACTACATTCCATTATCCTCGTCTGTCTGTGATAGAAGATGGAATTAACAAGTGTGACACAATCATAAGGGAGGCTATCTCACATTCTTGAAACTAAGAATAAAATCATATGTTTATACATTTGGTGGTTATACCAGCCTACATCATCAATAAAATACCGGTAAATGCACTGTTACGATGCAGGCTGGATGTAACACTACGTTTCCTGCTGACTGGGGAATCTTTCAAAAGTCTGGCTATTAACCACATAATACCACAGCCCACCATTTAAAAACTTGTTGTCGATGTATGCTCTGCAATTTGCAGCACAATTTAAAGCTGTACTTGTGTTAATTTTCCAAGTTTGGAATGTATATATACACAGAGGGGTCCAAAACTGTATCCACTGTTTAAAAGTCCATAATCGGCAAACTAATTGAGAGAGTTGTCTCATCTTTGGTAGTGTAATAGATTGTAGTTCCGGCAATCGCCACACAAGCGTTGTATTGCGTTGTTTTGTTTTGTCAGATCGCAGTCGACAGATAGTCAGTGTTTTGTTGTTAGCTGCACCTAGTTACTCGAGTAAACATGGCTGGCGCAAGGCTTACATTCGATGAAAGGAAGTCAGTTTTGAAGAGGTATTTCAAGTACCAAAACATTAATGAGGTCCAACAGCAATGGCGAAATGAGTAGCAAACAGACCCACCGACACGTTTAACGATTCCACGCATTCGAGACAAATGTGAAGCCGAAGGCTGCGTTACAGATGTACACAGACAACGATCTGGACGACCTGTAACAGTAACAAGTCAAGCTAACTCCCGCCGCGTGTTACAACAGTTCACTCGCCCACCACAGAAGTCTCTGAGGCAGTGTGCCCGTGAAACTGGAGTGACTCGCTCGAGTGTTTGGCGACTTTTGAAGACAGCAGAGTGGAAGTGCTGCATCCCACGATTGCTACACGCAATGAACGAGGACGACCCAGACCGTAGAATGGAGTACTGCGAGTGGTTTACTAACATCGTGTGCAAGGATGAAGAGTTTGCAGAGATGATTGTGTGGTCTGATGAGGCACAGTTCAAACTCAATGGCACAGTAAATCGACACAATTGCATCTACTGGGCTGCCGAAAATATGAGACGTCCCTGTAGACAAAGCCGTGAATTTGCCAGGAGTAAATGTGTGCTGTGGGTTGACTCACCAGGGCTCGATTGGGCCATTCTTCTTTGACGGCGAGGTGTACCTTCAGAAGCTTCAGACATCCATTTTACCTGCCATCCGAGACTTGTATGGAGACAGAAGAGTTTGCTTTCAACAAGATGGTGGCCCAGCCCACTACCAAAATCGTGTTAGGGCGTATCTCGTCGAAAATCTACCAGGAAGATGGATAGGCCGTAGAGGTGCTGTGGAGCACCCACCACATTCCCCAGACCTAACTCCTCTGGACTTTTACCTGTGGGGAACACTTAAAGACGTCGTTTATCGACAAAGGCCTCGCACATTGGATGAACTTGGAGAATCCATCGTACACTCGTGTGCAAATATCCAACTGAACACGTTGCAGTCGGTAGTTGGTGCTGCAGTTCGGCGGCATCGTTTGTGTGTGGATGTTAATGGTGACCATTTCGAACACCTACAGTGATATCTTTAAGATGGACTTTACGCTACTCTCTCACCAAAAATGAGACAACACCGTCAATTAGTTTGCAAGTTATGGACTTTTAAACAGTGGATACCTTTTTTGGTCCCCTCTATATATATGATCTACTCAGAGTTTTGCAGTCCTCGTCTGTCGCACTGTGCCAAAATGCAACGACTTTCTCCCTTTCAATTCCAGTTTCTGTTTTCTGGCATGCTGAAATCGAGCAAGAGATGCTATTAAATCAAACCGGAACTTTCGTAAACTAGGAAATTACGATACAAATCGTAAATCGCCGTATAACGTTATATGCATATTACTCAGAAGAAAACGACTTCCGATGTAGCTTAATACGATACAGTGGGTCATAACTCACCTTCCTCGCTGTATGCCTGATTTAAGACGCTTAACGCCTCTTTGCTGCATTTCATTTCTAGAATACGAAGCTATCAATAGAAAAATCCTTTCTCAAACAGCTAGTATAAAAGAGTCTACTGCATTTATGAAACCTGCTTACTGAAAAACAGAATGTGTAAGATCCCCAACGCGAAAACTTCCCAACACGAAAATCTGAATTTAGCCGCTAGACACCTAGCAGCAACCAAACAACAAGCAGTAAGCACTGCGGATAATCTATCTGCTAATTTTCGTAGTTTCACCTGTTCTACCGCTAGATGGCTGTCGCGCATGATCAGTGCCGTTCGTGGCGAATTCTCGTGTAATGGCCGCTTAAGTTACTCAGAAGTCCGAAGACTCCTCTCCGTTCAGGATGATACGCTGTGTTCCGTTTGCTGGGCGCTATTCTGTCCAGTCACACAGCTGGTGTCATATTCCATACGCTTGTTATTTTGTTGATCAGGCGGCCGTGCGAAACTGTATGGAATGCCTTTCGTAAGACAACGAAAAATTTTGGGTGAAAAGTAGATGCTTTTGTCCCATAGTGGGCAATGATTTTGGAAGAAGGCATAGAGATGCGAATCGCGCCGATTTGTGGAACAACTTTATCATGTCCAGTAGTGAAATGAGGCGGATGGCTCAGTTTACAAGAGGAGATAAGGATTACAATTTTTTATTCGTTTCACATAGTGATGAAGAAAACTAACAAGGGAATGTTCCAATAAGACAAGTCGAAATCTAGCCCACAAATTTTTTACACAGGAAGAAGGCAACGAAAGAAATGCACTGTCAAAATATTAGCTGCTAAGAGACAGTACAAAAAAAAAAAAAAAAAAAAAAGTTGAAAATTGCCAAATGCGTTGCGCGCCAGGCGGCGGTAGATATGTACACCCCTACTGATGCTGCAGCAGCTGCGCATGCGCAACACAGCCGACATCGGTGGTGCATTTATAAACAGGAAACACGACACAACCCCAACTGTAGTTTGTAAAGGACGTTTCAGGTTACCGTTCCTTGATAGTTTCTCGGCCACTATAGTACAATGTTACTATTGCTTCGAATTAGGCAGTCAACAAACATCTATCACAAATTATCAGTTGTATTTTGCAGTAATGGGAGCTACTGACAATACAGATAAAGTTGAATTGATATTTAGTGCGATTTCGTAAGAGATGCCTGCTAAGAAAACTTTTTTTTCTTCCTCCAGTTTGAGAGTGATGTAGAATGCAGTTAACGTTCTCAATTTAGCAATGATGAAATATAAAGGACGTGGCTTCCAGCCGAAATCACCTACCTCTCCTGAGGATGTGCATATTTGTCATTTGTTACTTGATTTCCTTGACATTCATTCGAATGATGTCGACATTTCGTTTGAAACTGTGGATACGTCAGAAGAAATACGAAATAACGGTGACGATTCCGTGAACTGTGGTTGGGACGACGTCAGCCGTGCCAGTAACAGTTGTGAAGGAGAATACCTCCCAAGTCTGAAAACAACACACGTACTGCAACAGCTTTCAGCGACAAAGAGAAGGCAGCCAAGTATCGGTTAGACGAAGGACGGGAAAACGCTCGAAGTTACGCAGTGCGTGAAGGCGTTTCCGTTTCGTACAATCTGGGCGTGAACTGTAGAAGTGGAAGAAGGAATTAGAGGAAGTGAGGAATGTGCGCCAAACGGAGGCCCCAAACCACCTGAGTGGAAAAACTGTCGGGGGGAGATGGGGGACTGGCCGGATGGAGAGGCTGTGCGCCGTCAGCGGCGGAGGTGTGCGGGGCTGCAGCCGGCGCGGCCACTGCCGGCTCTGGGCCTCTGGCCGGCCGGCTGCGCGGCTTCCAGGAGTCGCACAGAGCAGGAGGCCGCAGAGCCACCGGGTTTACGTCACGTGACCGTGTGGAGCAGCTGCCGGTGGCGGGCAGTGCTGCACGGGAATTCGCGGCTGACTCAGAGGCGAAACCTGCCGCCGTCGCCGCAACTGGTGTTTACAGCGCCGATCAGTCGGGTTTGGTGAGAGAACTGCGTGCGGCCCGCTCTTTATCGTGTCGGGGTGGAAAAGAGGCGGAGTCGGCTGCCCACTCAGTGAATGCAATGACACATTCTTGTACCATAATGCCGGTAGGAAGTGCGGGCGGTTTACTGTTTCTGCAGCTGTACATCTGTCTGCGAGAACCGCAACACAAAGTAGGGACCAAAAATAGAAAATGGACTGTCTAAGTGCAAAGATTTTGTGATCAATGTATCAAAATCTGCGACAATGGGAAAGAATAATTTCCACCATTTCGTTCGAGAAGTATTCCTACCAGCTGCAGAAACCAATTCACTGCTTTCGTTGCACTCATGTTCTGGACATAACGACGCCTCTGTTTTTGTGGACGGTGACGAAAAATGTGTGGATGTAATGTGGATTCCGCCTGGAATCGCTACTGCGATTCGACCTCTCGATAAAGAATGTTTTGGACAGTGGAAAGCATTTTTTGAGGAAATTACCAGACAACATCATTTCCGATACCTCTCTCTCGTTTCTGGTTTATCAGCGGAAGAGTATTCTTAAGCTACCGCCATTTGTCCATCGCCAGTTCTCTTGGCCACGCTTTACGAATTACGTCAGTCACGCCTGGAATGAAGCGCAATATGCAGAACAATGGCCGGGACCACTTGTGACTCCATCCCAGTTCTGTCTAAATAAAAATAGTGGTCGCTGCATCAATGTTTCCTTTGTCCGGTTTGTTTCTGACATTCAAGTGACACTTTGCATTTTTGTCACGACTACACAGAATAAACAAACAACTGTTACGCTGATAGTCAAATGTACAACATTCGATCATCATTGCAAGGAATGGCCTACAGGAAATGTTATAAAATGTGGTACTGCAAGACACATTCCAGTTCAACAAGTTACAAGTCCTCACTGATGGAAGTCGCCTGCCACATCAGACACGGCCATGATTTTATTCTCTCTGCTAGCCACTGATACACGTGCAAGAGTGCAACAGCCGGTATGAAGTTATTCAGACAGTTGTCTGCACAGTTCAAGGCAGGTTTCCACAGCGGCAGACGGGCTGACGAGCACGAGCGGCAGAGAACCCGCCCGGCAGGCCTCTTGCAGGTCTCCCTGGCGGCCGCACTGCAGCTGCTGGCGCGTCCCTGGCCCTCCCCTGTCACCTCATCGCAAAGTGGACACCTGCGGTTTGACGTGGAGTCCCAACCACGTGTCTTTCGTGGCCACTCCAACGTCTCAGGAAGTGACTGCTCGGTTAGAAATCACAGTGGAAGCAGTTGTGGTCTGAACGGGATTTGATCCCGCTCTCTCTGGATCACGAAGCGGGCGCTTTGCCACTACATCATAGATCTTTTAGAGAAAAAAAAGGAACAAAAAAGAATATGACCATTAGACGTTACAAACCTAGTGGAAACGCTAGCTGTGTCGCCTCCTCTTCAGATGATGCTCGAAGTCGGTAACTGGCGGTCTGTTTGTAATTTTCCCTCAGTGGTAGTGAGAGGCCAGGGAAAGGCGGCAGCCGACATACGAGGAAAACTTTGGACCAGTGGTAACGAGAGATGGAGATGCAATTCCGTTGCAAAGAGCACGATCTCCGCGCATGTCACGCTTCCGTAGAAGTTGAGACACTTAAATTCCTGCTTCCCTACTCCATTTTGGATGCTCCGTCAAGAAGAGTGCGCTTGACACACAAAATAATCCTCACTGAACACCAAAGTTTCGCGTCGTGGCTGTAGCAGGACGGAGCTGTATCCTGTGTGGCGAGTATTAGCTCCAGAGAGTAGAAACCAGTAAGACAGCGTTCACAGGCAGTTCTCCTCCGTACAGACGGTTCCAGCCGCACACCAGAGAACGGCCTCCCTCCAGGACGACAACGCGCCACCAGCAGCCCTCGCGTGGAGGCGGCGTCGGCGCCGCCCCCGACTGCAGGCGGACCACAGCTTCGGCGGCAGCTGCCCCTGCGTAGCACAGACTTGTTTGTCTCTTACGATGCAGACTGACTATTCTGTATCCCGCCCGTTGCCTGCGACACGTATCAAAGTTGAGTAATCGTAATTGTGTTTCGCAATGAAATTGATTCGTACGAGTTGTTTGACTGTTTATGTCTAGCGAACCGAGTATGTAGGATTCCTAGACACAACGTAAGCCAGGCTTCAGGTGCTCAGAATTGCTGTCTGTTAACTCCGGACAATCCCACTGCGCGGCGCTGCGTGTCTGATTCTGGGAGTCGCGCGCTAGCCGGGCAGGGTTGTACAGACCGCTGTCGTAAGCCGCTCTCGGCGCGGCAAAAAAGGGTGCACCGTAACTTCAACATTTTTTTACAAAATACTTGCAGCTAAAAGTTTGGCAATCCATTTCTTTCGATGTTTTCTTCCTCTGTAAAAAATTTCAGAGTAGATTTCGACATGTCTTACTGGACTGTTCCGTTGTAAGTCATAGTTTGTGTATACGCCCTGAACACGGAGCACACTGCAGCAGAATTTGGAGACGGAAGACGTTACAGCAGTGGTGACCTGCAGCCAGCACAGGTCACGTGACCGGCTTGTAGAGGCAGGAATAAAGCGGGAAACAGGTACTCGTTTGGCGCTTCTAACCCGGAGCGTAAGAAACGGTCTGACAGATGCCCGTCAATTGTGTGTCTTCAAGGTGTAGCGCAACTATATTATAACAAAAGGTAGACACATAGAATCCAAAACTCTTTGTTTCGTCATAAAAGGGTGAATCTTTCAGGGTACTAAATGTATTATATAGGAGAGAAGAACACGAGGACAAGCTCACTAGGGTATACGCCATGGTGCGAAATCGCTCGCGATAAATTCTTCGCGGCTGTCCGTGTTGTGACGTCACCAAAGTCTGTCGTGGAGACAGCACTTCCGCTATCCGTACTTACTGGTACAACGTCGCAAAGAAACCTGCACAAATACTCACTAAGGCTTTGAAAAGAACCAAAACGAATTGCAAAATGATTTAGACAAGATATCCAAATGGTGCAAGGAGTGGTAATTGACTAAAAATCATGGGAAGTGTGAAGTCGTCCACATGAGCACGACAAAGAAACCACTATTTCCTGTACGATGTTAGTGAGCCGACGCACCGCAATCCCTCCTGCTTGTTCTTCGTACGTCTCTCGCTGATATGGCCACTTGGGCAGTTCTTGCAGCAGAACGGATAGCTATTTAGATGCAAGCAGGCGATCTGTGTGTCCAATTTGGTGGTGAGAGTAGCTAAACCATTTGAAGTAAATTCCAAGACGCCATCACAGTACATTTATTAAAAAATGCAGTAAAACAGTTTGCATTTAAATAGATGAAACGGTTCACCACATGAAGTTACAAAAATCGGGACGTGTGCGTGTGTGTCGCAGGAGTTTAAAGTCTGACATGTGCTGAGATGAAATCTTGTTCAGAGCCCAAAGGCGACATTGCAGTTGTGAAAATAACTCTTACAGTAAATGGCGAATATATACATACATTATTGAAAACAGGTTCCCCTTTTATGCAGAAAGAGTAATTTCTCTTGTTACGTAAACATGTTTAGGCACCTCTGTGCCATCCCCAGTGGACATCTGATTATTGTAAGCTGTAGAAAGTGAACATATTTTATGTTTTAATTGGTCTAACAAAGACAGGCCTAAAGAAAGTTTTTTTTTTCTTCTTACCGTGATTTTTACATTACGCAGTTTTGCAGGACTATCTGTATGGTGTCCTGCACTGCACACCTCTTGATTATTCAGCGACGTAATTTTGGCGTCAAAACATTTAGCGTATACATGTTATTGCTCAATTTTTTTGCGACATCATTCTTTTGCGTTCTGAGGGCACTGCACACACAAACACACGTTGTGTTTGCTAAAGCCGTTAGCGTTCAACTCTTCTCGAGAGTATTTGGCGACGAATTTGAATTTTGGTTACACTATCGGCCTCTCTCTCTCTCTCTCTCTCTCTCTCTCTCTCTCTCTCTCTCTCTCTCTCTCTCTCTCTTTGTGCGCCAGTTTCTTTTCTCTCTACTAATTTGTTGGTTTAATTTCTCGATCATATGGGACTTGCCACTATTTTCCTCTGGTATATGTTTTATTGTGTGTAGCTGCTTTGTGTAATGGTGTTAGCTTACGGATGTTCTGTTGAGTCTGTGCAGTCCGAATCTGAAGCTTGTGCGGCACCGGGTGATTCGGCGGTTTGTGAACGGCGATGCTTCGTGGCTGTCGGTTTCCCGACTATTGTGAAGCCATGGTATCGTGTTTCTGTTTCGGACGGCGATATTCAGAAAATTTAGTGTGTTTTCTGATTCCGATCATAGCCTGGTGTGAATGTGTGGGTCTAAGTTGTTTGTTTCGCCGTGTAGCGGTTACACAGGTGACCGCCTGCTGCGCCACAGGTGGGCCCTGGCGGCCGATGCTGACTGAGGGGAAGTTGCAGGTCCGTCTCGCAGCCGAGTACTGGAGGCTGGCGGGCGCGAGTCTCTGTCGCGGCCCCACGGCTGGCTCGCGACTGAAGGGCTCCTCACGATAGTTTACAGGTATCTCTAGTCAGTGTCACGGTGTTACCGGAGTTGTCATACACAGCACAAAATGTTATGTACAAATAAATGAACAAAGGATTGATTTTTTGTATTCTTTATTTGAAAGACCAACGCATATGATGTAACTGCTTGTGCTTCCTGAATGCCGTATGTCAGCGTTGTGTCAGCATATCCACCAGCTCCTGGTTTCCCCACTCCCTGGCGAGGTCCAGGGGGGTCCTGCCATCCACATCCCGGGCCCGCCTGTCCGCCCCCGCCAGGAGGAGCTCAGCCGCCGCCCCTGCGTGGCCCCTCATTGCCGCCCTGTGCAGCGGCGTCTGCCCCTGCCAATCCCTGGCGTTGGGGTCAGCAGAGGCGCCGACCAACAGCCGCACCACACCAGCGTGGCCACTGAATGCAGCCAAGTGCAGGGGCGTGCTCTGCTCCCAGCTGTCCCTGGCGTCGACCTCCGCGCCGGCGCCGACGAGGCAGCTGGCCGCCGCCACGTGACCCCCGCCTGCTGCCACGTGCAGGGCGGTCCAGCTGCCCCCAAACACCCGCTCCCGCCTCGCCCCCACGTCCGCCCCCGCCGCCAGCAACTCGCGCAGCTGCTCCGCCGCGCCCTGCCTGGCCGCCTCTATCAGCCTCCTCCCTCTCTCCTGTTGAGAGAGGCTCCTGCACAAAACACCGACACTCTCTCACTCTACTACACACACACACACACACACACACACACACACACACACACACACACACACACACACCGAATGAAAGAAACCGTCACAGACGCCACACTGCGAGCAGCCCTCAATACACTTCTGCCCAGCCATGAGTTACAAATCTAGAAATCTTCCCTCTATGATACAGATCAACCAGCGTATCACAGACACATACCAGTATCCCATAATTGAAATCTGCATCCACTTCCCATTAAAAATTGGTGCACTGCATCTGTTTTAACTTTTTCTCCTAATTCACTCGGAGGAGTGACCTCCTGTCACCTCAGCATCCTGCTGGTAACCGATCTTTGAGCTTCAGTGAAACACACCTCTAACGGTTACTTGTGTGTGGAGCAATCCCTTCCGACACTCGGGAAGAAAACATAGGTAACTAATGTCATCTCTAAGTACAGAAATACAACTTCCTCGTCTGTTAACAAAACGTAGATCGCAACACGGACAATATTAGTGAAAGCGATAGCCGTGAATATTGGATTCATTCCTGGGTTTATGTATTACTCTATACCAATGTTATCTTCATCAATATATTTTCCACTACATGTGAATACATTTATTCCAGTGTTTGTTCCGCTTCCTCAAACAACTCTGCAAGTTTTGTTGTGATACCCTGTAGTTCTCTCAGCGATGCATTTTAAATCTCATCTGTGTATGAGAAAGAACGCCCTTTACGGTTCGTCATAATTTTTAGGAACAAAATTTCACATCGGGTGATGGTGCAGCCATGCGCGTCACCACAGTATGGTTTGTAGCCAACAATCACGAGCACGCAACGAATTCTAAACAGATGCGTTATCGCAGTGCAGAAATCATCAACTGTTCCGCTACAAATCTGAAGGGGTTTTTTTTTTCGGATTCCGTCATGCCGCTCACGTTGAGCTTGTAGGTTTTACTGCTTGCTGACCGTTTCACCTTGAGACAAGAATTCGTGGTGCACCAAACTGTTGAAATCGAAGAAATATTTACACCAGTCGTAAACACTTCCCGTACTGATAGTAGATTCGCCAAAAGCAAAATATAATGTCTCTAAAAGCTTGATGACTTTCACTCCGTTCCCATAGCCAAATGTAATACAAACGCGATAATCCGCTTTTACGTTAAGCAAATAATCGCCAATTCTACTAACACACCAATAAGCTTTCCAAGACGTGACCACAGACTAAATATCCCATTTACGTGGTGGAGATATACTTTTCACACATGTTTACCTACACAACGACAAAAAAGTCTTGCGAATGTCAGTTATAAAAAACGCAAAATGGCGAGTCCCCGTTATTTTTGAGCACTACTCGTGTCGCAAGAGTTGTCGCGTTTCAGAGCACCCCATCAAAGGAAACGCTTAGATTCTCCAGTACAGCTGCACTGTGTTTTGTTTAAAAACCGTATCGGACGGAATGTATGCGCCAATTGTGGATGAAGTTGTACACGAACACGCATTCACACGAACAGGCGCCCGCTTTTATATTTCTTACAGATACGGGAACGCTGACATTTGATTCCTGTTCCCGTGTTTATGCAATTTACTCCGTAATGTCGTGTTTTTCTGTACAGGGCAGTCGCTGAGGTGGGAGTGAGCGGCGCCAGGCTGTGTGGCCAGACTGGGTCGCCGGGACAGCACTGCGGAGCGGAGAGGGCGCACGACTTGACGGACACACTGTACCGCGTCCAGGGCAGGCGACCCTCACAAGCGACGCCCCCTACCGCCTGTCAGCGACTGTCCGACACATTTCATTTCAGTATGTGCTCAAAGTGTTTAAATAAAGTGTATTCCGTCTACGTACAATTGCGAGAAGTTTGTAATTTCAACCCGAGACCAGGTGTTTCACCGTCAGGAAGCAACCGCGTGCCTTCGAGCACAGACCAGGTCGAATGTTAGGCTGAGCCGACGGAAGCCGTGTCTGCACACGCAGGCGGCTGCGGCGTGGCGCACGCGAGCTGCAGGGAGGGCCGAGCGTCGGCCGGGCTGCCCCCTGTACTCGGCTGACTCGCCTGCAAGGGCTGCCGCCGTCTTCTCTGATGGCCGCACGGCCGCAATTGACAGACTTCCGCTGCGGAACGGCACTCGCCCCTACACCAGGATTGTCGATATTTTTAAAAATATGGAGTGTCCAATACATCAATATTTATTAAACTGTCTATACCGACTCTCGACATCTTGAAAAAAGTGTGTGTCGGCGGACAAAATATCGCGACACTCCTGCCTATAAAAATATCGGCTGCACATTGTAAATATACTGCTGGTTGTCGAGTTGTACAACTATCGACTTATTATTACATGTTCTGTACATCAACAAGCTATACAGCGTGTATACGTGGACAAGAAAAAAAAATTGCCGGATTTTTCCCGGATCCCCCGGTTAAAAATACACTTTCTCCCGGATCAAAATACACTTTTTCCGTGTTAAGCGACACTATACTCTTCCTCGGCACTGTAGAACTCATCAATCCTTTGATTGTTATACCGACGTAGAATTTCCCGGCCCTTTAGAAAACTAAACTCGGTGAGGAAAAAACGTTTTGCAAGACCTCTGATGTCGTCCATATGTTCCTATTATGGAGGTATAAATTCGGATTCCGCCAAACACCGCACGTCACTTTCCGATACATTGAAATCGAGGTTGCGAAGAGCTTTTGTAAGCCAGACATACCTCATGTCACGTGATCTCGCCAGCTGATGACAGCACGCGACACGCGATGTAGTCAGCCAATAGCAACATCACTCGTAAGTAGCGCCAAGACACAAATAAGAAAACTTGACAGTTTAAATCAATATACACAGCATTCACATATAATATTGGTCTCAAAGATTAGTAAGCCGCAAGAGAAGCTTGCACATATAATCTTGATCTTGTTTGCGCGTGTTACACTTCAACACATCACACAAACGTGTCAGTAAAATTTTTAATAACGCGATAAATGTCTGATCTTATGGACTCGAAATCCTTCTAAACGGTCCTCCTCAAAGAGTTATTTTTAAATGAGAGTCAAACGCTTTGTGATTTAACAAATTCATCGTACATTCTCGCACACAGTTCACCTTGCGTAAAAGGAAATTTGCTTTGAATGTAACGCTTTCAAACCACCATTCGCAATATTCAGTTGATAGCTCCCGGTGACAAAAATCCGTTTTGCTTTAATTTAACGTGAGAGCAATAAACGAGGAGGGAACAGTAAAACCGCTGAAGGTATACACAGGCCACGTGGAGGCGACCCACCCGCCCACCACAGCTCGGGCTGCTCTCTGCACCAGCCCCGGATCCACCGCATTTCCCAAGGGCGGCGACGGCAGACGGCGGCTCCCAGCCACACTTGTGTAACCACAACAGGGAGCAGGGACTGCTCACACGTGACTCTACTGCGCATGCGCGAGAGGCTGCCCGCACCTGTTCAGACGAATCCAATTCAAACAGTCCTCACGTGACGCTCATCGGAGGCAATTTGTTGTTATCGAGCACTGCACAGTCTTCCTAAAGCCTTCGACATACTTTGCTGTTGGCAGAAGGTTGTATGAGCACTGTGTTTTGTTGTTGTATGTGGCGTGGCGCAGTTCCTTCGAAACTTAAGTTTTATTTTCGTTTCTTTTCTGTCGTTCATGTTTTGTTGCTGCAGTATTATTCTGCAGTAGCAGGATACAGTAATATCCTTTGTTAGAGAATTTTTTCTCACCAATCAAAATCACAAAAATTTAACTGAAAACTAAAACAATGAAAACTTCCCGCAATTCTAAACAATTCCCAGTTTTTTCCCAGTTTCCTCCTAGATCAAAAAATTCCCGGGTTTTTCGCGGATCTCCCGGGTCGTATAGACCCTGAGCTAGCAGCCTGCCTATTCCCTTTAGAGCAAAAATTTAAAGCAAAACGTTGGACGTTCAGGCATACCAATAAACACTTTGCTAGAAATGCTACCTGCACGCAGGTGGCACAATGAAAGGGGGCTGATGGGTCCATCGTCCTCTTTAGTCACACATCGGGTTTGTCCGGAACACTTCATGCTGGCTTCCCTGTTCTTTCATTTCTGCAAACCCCAGCGACCTACCAGCTGCATTCTCTTCACCGTGAACCACCATCACATAATCGATTACATCTGAGGTCATTCATCCAAACATACTCAACAGAAACTTACTGGCAGATTAAAATTGTGTGCCGGACCGAGACTCGAACTCGGGACCTATGCCTTTCGCGGGCAAGTGCTCTACCGACTGAGCTACCCAAGCACGACTCACGCCCCGGCCTCACAGCTGGACTTCTGCCAGTACCTCGTCTCCTACCTTCCAAACTTTAAAGAAGCTCTCCTGCGAACCTTCCAGAACTAGCACTCCTGAAAGAAAGGATACTGCGGAGACATGGCTCAGCCACAGCCTGCGGGATGTTTCCAGAATGAATTCTATTTACTGAACAGGTTCTGTATATATATAAAGCCCATTCCTCTTTTGCTATTGACTGGTGACTGGCCACTGATGTACAATTACTACACAAGACGAACAACTGCTACATCGGAATAATGATGTACTTTTCACTGCGGTTTGACTTGGGTTTATTCGTATTTGGATCATAGTGGTGAAATATTGCATTAGTTTCCTTCAGCATAGTTGTATATGCCTCTCGGTCATCAGGCGTGTAGTCTTCGAATGCTACGTTTTTTTCGGGTTAGCAGTTTCATGAATTCATTGCTGGCACTGAAAACTGCTACCTTTGACAGAAATAGTGTCATTGTTAAACGTTAGTTCGGAACCGCCCATGTCGTGCTTTCGACTGTCAAATCTTAAGCCAAATACTGTACGACGACACCACCCAAGCATTTTGATACTTTCAGCCCAACATAATGTGTTGTTTAGTTTCTAACAGCCTTCATCTCCTCCCGGTCTTCTTCCTCAATTTGCTACAGCGCGGGCTCAAGCCTCTTACGTGTCTTTCGCGTGATCCGATTATCATCGACAAATAAACTTCTTTCAAAACGTTATTCCTCAGTTGTAGGCGGAATAGGACACACATTGTCATAATTCCCTTCCTAAGGAACTAGCTCTTTCAACCTCTCCATTTTTCACTATAGAACCAGTAACTTCTTTCTCTAAAGCATTCAGTTTATCCGTCACAGGCTGGACGCCTTTCTTATACTCCCCGTATTCTAATATCGGCTTCGTCTTCCACTCGTGAAACTAACTTTTCAGCTGTTCAAACGTCCTGTTCTTCGCTTGTTTAACAAGCTTTTAATCGTACTTTGCAAATATATTTAAGGAGAAATTTTAAAGTCTCACGTTTACTGTGATTCTTATCGTCGATAAACCGCAAGAATTTAACAGAATTCGATATCGTGAACGTCACAGCCATTGACATTCTTGTAACCTTTATATATCTTAAGTGTGCCTTTCAGCGTTTCATAGTCCTCGTAATTCGGCACATTGTTGTATCTATCAGCTGAAAGAATCTTACACTTGCAATCGAGCTCTAGATATGTTTTATATCCATTTATTGTATTTACGTGCTAGCATTTGTAATGTTGTACAAATGTCCTCCTTAGTCGGCAAGTCTTATGATCCACTCGCGACATTATAGGATTAGACAGACAGAATAATCTCTCGTTCGAGGCGAAATATGTATGTGAATTTCTCGAGTATGCAAATTCTTGACACGCCTTGAAAGATAATGTTAGAGAAAAAGATACCTCACAATAAAAAAATTGTAGTGTAGCTGTAAGCGGCAAATTTTGTCAATGAAACCGGACTCCATATGTTAGTGCTAAAGTCAACAATGCCTCTGACTGTTAAATTTAGTGATTGGGTGTTTGACGAATTCTCGCCTTCCATTAGGGCGGGCGCACAAGGGAGAACTTTTGTCGTGCAACTGCCTCGTCTTTTGCACAGAGTCTGTACAATCATATGTAAGAGCGCACACACACACACAGCGACTCCCCAGAGTCAACTTTCCAGTTGCTCCGGCCGCCGACAGAAGGGCGAACCAACTGCCCCCCCCCCCCCCCTTCCCCACAGGATACACGAGCGCGTGTGCTCGGCCGACAATGCAGTCGCCATCTCTGCTGCCTGCAGTTGGAAACTTGCGAGTTCGGACACTGACTGTTGTGAGGGACGAAGACATCGATAGTGAACTGATCGTAAATGAAGTAGAAAACAGGCCTGCACTGTTCAATATAGAACTTTGAAAGATTATTCTGACGCTAATTTGAAAAGCAAAGTGTGGGAAGAACTGTGTGTAGTACAATCTGCGGACGTCCTCCACAAAACAACGCCAAGCAGACAAGTTTTTATTTTACAGAGTTGCTTTTATTGACATACTTTCAACATTATTATCTTACACTTCTTAATAATGTTTTGTGGATAGAACAAGTAAGTTTTTCAATATTGTTGAATCGTAGTGAAATCAGAGTCCATTGTACTGCCATGGAACAGATCCTCCAGGGGACGTTTAATAGGTTTTAAAATGAAATGATAATTAAATTGACACCCTAGCTGCAAACAGGCGTTCATGTACTTCATTGGGGACATGTTGAAAATGTGTGCCCCGACCGGGACTCGAACCCCGGGGCACACATTTTCAACATGTCCCCAATGAAGTACATGAACGCCTGTTTGCAGCTAGGGTGTCCATTTAATTATCATTTCATTTCTAGTAAAGCTGCATGGTCATCCACGGTAACTGTTCTTTCGGGAACAGATACTACCGTCATATATAGGTTTTAAAATGGCTGCGTATATTGCTCCAGCATGGTCTATAGGCTGCTGTGGACATTCGTAAGCAATATCTGTAAAGTCTGTTTCATCTCTTCTGCGTACAAAATTGTAGAGCACACAACATGCTTTAATTATTGTACGACAGAAATCGGCGGTAACATCGTAAGGTCTACGGAAAATGTGCCATTTGTTCACCAGTATGCCAAATGTGCATTCAACCGTATGACGAGTAGTTGTACACCTACAGTTGAAAATTTTCTTCAACGAGGTTAGCATTTTAGTATCAAATGGGCGCAAAATGTGCCTCAATAAACCGAAAGCTTCAGCAAACAAACAAAAATGCATTGGTTTGCCTTCTGGATCGTTAAAGGCAATGTTCGGTTGTTCGGTATGTTCAGCTTTTCGCCCATATTCGAATTATTAAAAACTGCGAAATCACCTGCTGCTCCATTTGCACCGACATCTATGAAGACAAATTGGTATTCAGCATCGACCCGTGCCATCAATACCACAGGAAAGATTTTTTTATAATTAAAAAAATTCTGAGCCAGAACTTTGAAGTTGTATTATTTGAATACGTGTTCCATCTGTATCGTGTTGCAGAAATGGGTGTTTTTATAGAACTGTTCTGCCAACAACTCTTCCTCACATTTCTCTGGCATAACCACACATTGCAAAGCATTCCATATTTCAGTGCATGTTGCTTTCACTATTTTGCAGACTGTGCTAGCACAAATGAAGTAGTTGTATGGAAGATCATTTAAACTTGATCCAGTCGCTGGATACCTGAAAAGTTATGTAACTGAATAATAGTAGTTTTCATTTTTATTTCACGAAAATAAATTGACTTCTACAACAATGTCAAGCATTTCAATTTATTGTCCGTTTCCTAGGAACACTGGTACAACAAACATGAAAAAGTCGAAGGACATGCTCAGCAAGAGAATTGCGTGAGCAAAAATTGGCCAAGTCGGGACAACCAGCCGCGGAAAGCGTGAAAGTACAAATCAACTTATTTCTTCTACCAACCGTAGAAGTACGTGATGCAAGTGGAAATGTTGAAAACAGCAATAAGGAACCTGAGGAAACAGAACCTTCAAAGGACACGAACCTTCAAAGGCCACCAACTGTTCAATCTCGACATACCTCCTACAATCCAAAGATGAAAAGTTACGAAGAAACTTTACTCAATATACTTCGAGAAGAGAAAGAAACTGCTTCGTCAATGGATGACCCTGCAACATAATTTGCATTGTCTCTCGTCGCTACGCTGAAACCAATACCCACACACCAAATGATTGATGCACAAATTGAGGTTCTTCAGGTACAGGTAACGAGACTTTTACAGAACACGTGTCTACCAAATGACACATATGATACTTTCAGTCGTGGCGTTCGGTGTTCTAGCTTCCCCATCCCTGCACGAGTGTTTACTGGAACATCTACGTCTGACAATTAACCTACTGCCGGAAACAGCTCCTAAACCATCCTTACTTCTCCTCATGATTGAGACAGTGTAAACTCATACCCGACAACTTTTTCTGTGCCTCCACATGTATCACAAACTATGTACCATGTCACTACACGCAACAGTGTTCAGACTTTATACCTGCACTCATTTTCTGCCATTTCCATCAGTTGCTTTGGACATCTTTTATACCAGGGATTCCCAAAGTGGTCCATATCAACCCCTTGGGGTCGATGTCGGTTTCCTAGGGGTCGACATAAACGAAAACTTATTTTGGGGGTCGACGAGGTCTAAAAATCGATCCCTATTAAATTAACACAAGTTCATCAGCAAAGACAAAGAGCTTAAGCAGAAGTTCAACCAAGGTTATCAGAAGTTCTGGTTGCAACGCAACATTGAAACACAGAATCCTACATTGTGGAACGTTGCTGAAAGATACCTTATCGCTTTTCCATCATACCTAGTGGAAGAAAGCTTCAGTGTGGTAACAGACATTTTGACGAAACAAAGAAACCGTTTGAAAATCAACGAACGTGGAGATTTAAGGTTGCAACTCACCAATATTGAACGGGATGTGGTTAGATTGGTAGATAGTCAGCAGGTTCATCCATCACACTGAATGTTTTATTTTCCATTTGCGAATTCAAAAAATGGTTCAAATGGCTCTGAGCACTATGGGACTCAACTGCTGTGGTCATCAGTCCCCTAGAACTTCGAACTACTTAAACCTAACTAACCTAAGGACATCACACACATCCATGCCCGAGGCAGGATCGAACCTGCGACCGTAGCAGTCGCACGGTTCCGGAATGTGCGCCTAGAACCGCGAGACCACTGCGGCTGGCTCATTTGCGAATTAATACTTTTTTAAATGTAATTTCCTACCTACTTAAGATTCTTGAAGTACTTCATTTGTAATAATCATTATAAATTAAACTTGATATTTACTGAATTGTATGTCTCTTTATTTTGTTAAATTTTGATGAGAAAATGAAGTCAACTTTACTCACTTACCCAAGTGCAAAGTTTTCCAACTGGTACCTTAGAACCTAGGTATTTTGTATCAACCAAATATAAGCCCCCTTACTAATAATGCTCTGCTAACTTAAAGCATTGCTAATTCTCACTCTGTCTTCTATTGGCCTAACTCAGAATGAAAAATAACACTCTGTAGCAGCTGTTTTAAGTTAGCTGACCATTATGAATTAGGGGGTTGATCTTAAAAGTAGGTAATTTGGCCATAGGGTCTGAGGTAACAGTTCATTTTGGAAAAGGGGTCACTTGTCCAAAATAGTTTGGGGATCCCTGTTTTATACTAAATGTAATGATTACTGTTACTAACTGGATTGCTGGAATTAATAAATATCAAGCTAAATAAAAATGTGTAATTTCATGCAATCTACCGTAACGTAACACTCAGCCTCTCTTCGGGTGGAATCACCTATCGTATATTTGTATTTTGGTAGGAGGCGCATATTTCTATTTCGGTAGGTGATGGCAGGCTCCAGAATTGGGACTAGCTCGTCATGTGACGTTACACTCGTGCGGAACTGAAGGATTTCTCTGGGTAACATCTTAGCTGTTTAAATAAAGGGAAATTCACTTTAATATTTCGTCTTTCAGACGTAAGTGGATGAATCCAGTAATTCCTTTTCCACTTTGTCCTTTGTCGAATGATAACAGCACAAACCACTGCAGTCCCAAAACAATCCCTCCCTGAGCACTGCTCGACTGCACTACAGAAACCCCTGAAAACGCGTCTGCTGTCAGGAAACAGTTGCTCATCGTGTGCGAGCTCTCGAAAGCAGAAGCAACAATAACGCAACAAAGACGGAATGGTTGCGCGACAGTAAGTCTTCTGTGTACGCCTGCCCTTAGCAAATACGGCGAGTACAGAATTAAAGAGATGTATCGACGCCAATTAATTCACTTCAAAAGTTTGAACAGTATTAGTGAGGAGCACATTCAAAATTTACATAAATTACTACCTCACCTTGTCCCTAAAAACGAAAACTTGAAACATGTTCATACTCTCGAAATTATTTGACGATGACTGCGATTGCACTTACTGTTGTCATCAGAGTGCAGAAGAAATTTGCAAAAGCATCACGGTCAGACACCCAAATTGTGAAGAAATGCCGAGGCTAGAGTACAATGCAAATTCGATAAATTTGTACCAAAGATTGAAGGAAAACCTTAGCATCGACTACCACGTGAACTATTTCAATATCGAGGTTGATGACTACACCAGAGACGAACTGGTTAACGATATCAACTATCTCCGTGAGGCTCAGTTGTTAGCATAATTTTGTAATGGGTCGAGATCCATTAAAATTGTTGCAAAAAGTGCAGAACCTTCGGTGCCACCTGAAGGAAACCCCGTAGGGATTTTTTTTTTCAAGTCCGCTCTCATCTTCCACCTTCCAGGGTTTTCTTCCTCTCTCGATGATCCGCGACATGATGGGAGCTGCTCCTTCTTGCATCTGTCGCCCGTCTTTAACTGGGGGGGGGGGCAGAACACAGGAACAGTGGCGACTCGCTAGCCTCAGGCATACCAGGGAGCGAGGTCAAGCATTTGCAACTTGTACATACGGTTGGTGCGGCAATGCAGCACTTTCTGAAAGCACCTACAGTCACCTTATTTCACGCACGAAATGTGTGGTTTTTGGCAGATAGTTGCAACTCGTCTGAAGAGACGAAACGCAAACTTCACTTCTCTCTAATTTTCAGCTGGGATGACCATCCCATCTGCATTTCCGTAACGAGTAAAGCAAAACACGTACTGCAGTAATTTACACGGCGCAAACCTCGGCGACATCTGTTGACGGAAGAGAGCAGCTGCTGACAACGCCGCCACATCCTGCTTCTCTTAGTGTGCCACAGATTACAACAGGGAATGCTTTGCAGCGGTTCGTGCGCACAAACAGTGTCACGAAAACTGAATTAGCAGAAACACGGATTAAAAAAAAAATATAATGTGTAACAAAATTTTCAACAATACTATTAAACATGGAAGGAGCAACACTTTGTAACCATTTGGGAGAGTATGACAGTGGTTTTATAAAGGGCAGATTTTGCTCGAAACAGATTTTCAACCTACAGTTCGTAATTCGTCACAGATTTACAAAGTCCAAAGATATAGTTGTAACATTTATGTATTTTAAAAATGCATTTGACTCGGTTTATAGGGAAACACTTGATAAATGAACAGAGAATCTGGCATCAAACCTGAATTAGCAAACCTTACCCGTTGAAACGCTGACAAACACCACATCAAAAGTAAAGTTTCGGGATGATATATCGAAGGCATTCGACATAAAAACAACTGGAAGGCAAGGTAATGGCTTGTTTCCACTCCTCTTAACTGTGCACTTGAGAAAATAGTAAGAGTGTGGAAACAAAAACTGAAAGAACAGAAGCTATCACCAGTCAGACTGGGAACTAAAAACAAAGGTATTGAAATACACTGTTTAGCATTTGCGAATGATTTTGCCATTCTTTCTGAAAATCTAACAAATTCTGGGATACAAATCAGTCTCTTAGAAGAATTAGCCAACAAAGCAGGTTGAATATCTTAGAAAAATAAAATTTATGACAAATATAAAAAATGCTCTGGAATCCCTAGCAACAGATATTGGCCAGATAAAGATGGTAAATAAATTTAAATATTTGCGAGAAATTATTCAAGAAAATGGCTTAGAAAAATTTGTTTTAGAACGGAGTACATAAAATGGAGAGTACTTGTGAAATAACAAGGAATATCTGCAACAAAAAGTGCCTGTCAAAAAATTTGAAAATACGGCACTACAACACTGTAGCAAAACCAGAGTTTCTTTATGGAAATGAATGTTTAGTACTGAACTACGAATTATACAAAACTGAAGTCCTAAAAAGAAATTCGAAAAATATTTGGGCACCAAAAAATACAGAAGCAATGAAGAAGTTTATTGTAGCATTGAAAACATAAATGGAACACTACAAAAGAGGCAATTGCTATTTTTTGGACACTTACACAGAATGAACAGCAACAAGTTAACCAAACAGATTTTTAGATATCTTTGGGACAAGAAGTCAACAATAGCCTGGACTCAAGAAGTTAGGAAAGATATGGAAAGAAACAACATGAGTGAGAAAGATGAAACAGAAAGAGATTTTCAAGAGATAAGCGTAAAAAATTGAATGATTCCAAGGCAAGAGGGAGAAAAAGACAGTGTAAAAATGGCCCCAGGAGAGAAAAAGGATATGTAGTGAAACGATGAAAGCATACTAAAGGAAAAAGAAAGAACAACAAAGAAGGAGGCACTGAAATTGGTGCGTGGTCCTTAGATGAGCCAAATGAAGAAAAAAACTTGAAGGTTAAAGAAAATAAAACTTATGGAATTAAGAGCCCTTGCATAAGACTTCAGAATCAAAGGTTTGTAAAAAATGAAGAAAGCAGTGTTTGTTGAAGCTATAGAATGAATTTACTTAGCAGCAAATGATAGTGGTTTGTTTAACTATGGAGACTTGTCTCAGAAAGCTACTTGTGAACTGATAAATAGCAAGGGAAAGTAGGGTCAAAGGTTACTCTGTAGTACATACAAAGAAAGGCCTACTGGGTTTGGTGAACTCAGAAAAGGAACGTTTGGAAACAATTCGGCACATTCAATTCTCTACAAAGGTTTTCGAAGAAAAATAGCAATGGCGCAGCTCCACAAAAACAGGAAAACTAGGCCAAATCTTTCTGTTCAAGAAAGAACTATTCACTTCAGTGAAAGAAAAGAAGCTACCGCTCTAGATTCAATTCTGTGATTGTACAGTATTGTTAAAGAAATAACGTTTGGCAGACAGCTAGTATCATTACAATCAAAGACTCGAATCCCTTGTAACTAATGAAAGCTGTCAGAAAGGCTATACAAGCTGCTATAAATGCAGTAAGAAAATTGCCCGATTTCAAGCAAGGAGACGAAATGAAAATAGTTGCTGAAAACTATTTTAATCAATCAATTTCATCGAAAAGGAATTTAAATTCAATGATTCACACCTACTTGATCAGGTTGAAAGAATAGTAACATCCAATGATACAATGAAAATGTAAACACAAACACCACCAAATTTTACTTTGAGGTCTACGAAATACCTAGAGGTGAAGGTACAAAGGGAAACAAAAATAGTAAATGTTGCTATAGACATAACTGGCAAGAGTAGTATAAACAAACTAACCAACAACGATAGCCTGTGCGGTCCTCGAGCAATGATCACCAGAAACATACTTGTGCGAGGAACTGACAGATAATGACATTCTCTACACTAGGAAAGGGAGAGTTCTGCAGGAAGGATTAGCAAAAGAGTTGTGAGCGAGACTCAAAAGAACTGTGAAGAAGGTTTCAGTCTGGACGATATCGACGATGCAGCAGCTTCATTTGAGTGTTCAGACTAAAGTTGTTTCCGCTGTTAATTTTAACAGGGTTATCCAGTCCTCTGGCGACGAAAAGGGAACAACACTATTTGTGCTTAAATAATGACCACCACAATGGCAGCAATAATATGAAGAGTTTTTTAGGCAGCATGTCTATAGCAAGACTTGTGACGAATCCTGCAATCACAAGGACAAATACTTCTGCAACAAAGATAAAGGAAATGTGTGCAACTTGCGTTTAAGACTAAAGCATGAAGGTAAACAGCCAAGGATTTAATGCAGAAAGTGCAAACACACAGTAGAGTCTCGATAGTTCGAGGTAAATGGGACCGGAGCCACCTCAAACTGTCAAAAACTCGGACGACCGAAATTTAAATGGGAAAAAGAAATATTATGATATTGTAAGTATTACAACTCAAATTTGTAACTTTATTAAAATAAAAGTATTTACACACGCATTTGCATTGGCAGAATTATTTATTTAGCCGAGTAATAGTGAAGTGTGTGCGACGTTTGCTCGCGGCAGTGTCGCCTCAGGCTGCTGTTCCACGGAGCACATGGCGGCCTCGAGGCCAGCGCAGCCATCCGTGTGACTCGTCACCTGTGCAGCCGCAGCCTCGTCACCCTCGCACTGCCGTCGAATGTCAGCCGTGTCAATTACAGAAGAGTCTGTCACTTCCGACTGTTGGTCCGGATTTAACCACTCGCCTCCTGCCACCTCTTCACACCCTGGCAATCCACTGATTAAATTACACAGTCGTTGATCGTCCTCATCTGCTGAATCTTCAGTTTCTGTGTCCGGCACACTTTCCTGTAGAATTTTCCTCCACGACTTAGAAATTGTGTCCGACTATTTCGCTCCAAGATTCACTAATCCAGTACACGACGTCCTTCAAAGTCACTTTCTTCAAAGCTCCTACAATGCTTTTGTTGTCTTCAGAATGCAGCATTGACTGTAGCAATCGCAATCGCCGTCGATACTTGTTTTAGACATTCCAGAACGCCCTGATCCGTGGGCTGAATGAGACAGGTGACGTTTGGTGGGAAAAACAAGGCGCGGATACCGTCACACTGCAGTTCTCCTGTACTCGGATATGAGGACACATTATCCGTGAGCAAAATTGCTTTGTATGGCAGTCCCCTTCCTTTTAAAAAATTCGTGCAGTCACGTACAAATGAGTTAAAAAACCAGTTCTTGAAGATTTCCTGATTCATCCAGGCATTATTATTCTGATGTGTATAGACATCCGGAAGAGCTGAGATGGATACATTCTTGACTGCTCTTGGCTTGGCAAACTTCCAATCACAACTAGTTCTAGTTTGTGGTTTCCAGTTGCACTTGAAGCTGCCATAACTGTGAGCCCCTCTTTCCTTTTCTTTTTGTGCCCAGGAGCAATTTTTTCTTCTCAAGAAGCAAGTGTTCTCGCTGGTAACATTTTAAAATTTAGCCCAGTTTCGTCACAGTTATATATTTGTTCATTAGACAAATTTTCGTCACTTATGATTTTTTTAAATTCTACAATAATAGAACACACAGTCAACAAACAAAACGACACACAGCACTGTACAGTACAGGTGCTGGGAACTACAGCAGCGTATGAACTCCCCAGTTTTGATCGGTAGCAGCTGGCAGCAGTCGGGGTATTTCGTGCCATACTGACGACAGATGTTCGTGCAACAGGGCAGCGAGCTAACCGTCGGTGTTGACTGCATTGTTGTCTGCTTTGTGCTGAGCTGTACTCTCCCTTTCATTATTTATCATGTCTGTGAAAAAAAGAAAGTAGATCATTGCAACCTCTATTTTTTTCTTTTTTATTAAAGGGGCTCGGATTATTGGGAACTCTGACTATCGAGACTACAGTACTGTTTTGGTAAAAAATGCATGGGTAATCACAAGTGAGCGTGTGAAAAGATTTGTGTGAAAATATTTTCAAGTGCGAAAAGTGTAAAAAATAACGCAGAAGCAGCCTCGGCAGACAACCCTGGCTTCTCTGATTGCCAAAATTGCGCTGATGAGTGTGTGAAGGTGGTTGTTGTTGTTGTGGTCTTCAGTCCTGAGACTGGTTTGATGCAGCTCTCCATGCTACTCTATCCTGTGCAAGCTTTTTCATCTCCCAGTACCTACTGCAACCTACATCCTTCTGAATCTGCTTAGTGTATTCATCTCTTGGTCTCCCTCTACGATTTTTACCCTCCACGCTGCCCTCCAATACTAAATTGGTGATCCCTTGATGCCTCAGAACATGTCCTACCAACCGATCCCTTCTTCTGGTCAAGTTGTGCCACAAACTCCTCTTCTCCTCAATCCTATTCAGTACCTCCTCATTAGTTATGTGATCTACTCATCTAATCTTCAGCATTCTTCTGTAGCACCACATTTCGAAAGCTTCTATTCTCTTCTTGTCCAAACTATTTACCTTCCATGTTTCACTTCCATACATGGCTACACTCCATACAAATACTTTCAGAAATGACTTCCTGACACTGAAATCTATACTCGATGTTAACAAATTTCTCTTCTTGAGAAACGCTTTCCTTGCCATTGCCAGTCTACATTTTATATCCTCTCTACTTCGACCATCATCAGTTATTTTGCTCCCCAAATAGCAAAACTCCTCTACTACTTTAAGTGTCTCATTTCCTAATCTAATTCCCTCAACATCACCTGACGTAATTCGACTACATTCCATTATCCTCGTTTTGCTTTTGTTGATGTTCATCTTATATCCTCCCTTCAAGACACCGTCCATTCCGTTCAACTGCTCTTCCAAGTCCTTTGCTGTCTCTGACAGAATTACAATGTCATCTGCGAACCTCAAAGTTTTTATTTCTTCTCCATGGATTTTAATACCTACTCTGAATTTTTCTTTTGTTTCCTTTACTGCTTGCTCAATATACAGATTGAACAACATCGGGGAGAGGCTACAACCCTGTCTTACTCCCTTCCCAACCACTGCTTCCCTTTCATGTCCCTCGACTCTTATAACTGCCATCTGGTTTCTGTACAAATTGTAAATAGCCTTTCGCTCCCTGTATTTTACCCCTGCCACCTTTAGAATTTGAAAGAGAGTATTCCAGTCAACATTTTCAAAAGCTTTCTCTAAGTCTACAAATGCTAGAAATGTAGGTTTGCCTTTCCTTAATCTTTCTTCTAAGATAAATCGTAAGGTCAGTATTGCCTCACGTGTTCCAGTGTTTCTACGGAATCCAAACTGATCTTCCCCGAGGTTGGCTTCTACTAGTTTTTCCATTCGTCTGTAAAGAATTCGTGTTAGTATTTTGCAGCTGTGACTTATTAAGCTGATAGTTCGGTAATTTTCACATCTGTCAACACCTGCTTTCTTTGGGATTGGAATTATTATATTCTTCTTGAAGTCTGATGGTATTTCGCCTGTCTCATACATCTTCCTCACCAGATGGTAGAGTTTTGTCAGGACTGGCTCTCCCACGGCCGTCAGTAGTTCCAATGGAATATTGTCTACTCCGGGGGCTTTGTTTCGACTCAGGTCTTTCAGTACTCTGTCAAACTCTTCACGCAGTATCATATCTCCCATTTCATCTTCATCTACATCCTCTTCCATTTCCATAATATTGTCCTCAAGTACATCGCCCTTGTATAGACCCTCTATGTACTCCTTCCACCTTTCTGCTTTCCCTTCTTTGCTTAGAACTGGGTTTCCATCTGAGCTCTTGATATTCATACAAGTCGTTCTCTTATCTCCAAAGGTCTCTTTAATTTTCCTGTAGGCGGTATCTATCTTACCCCTAGTGAGATAGGCCTCTACATCCTTACATTTGTCCTCTAGCCATCCCTGCTTAGCCATTTTGCACTTCCTGTCGATCTCATTTTTGAGACGTTTGTATTCCTTTTTGCCTGTTTCACTTACTGCATTTTTATATTTTCTCCTATCATCAATTAAATTCAATATTTCTTCTGTTACCCAAGGATTTCTACTAGCCCTCGTCTTTTTACCTATTTGATCCTCTGCTGCCTTCACTACTTCATCCCTCAAAGCTACCCATTCTTCTTCTACTGTATTTAATTCCCCCATTCCTGTCAATTGCTCCCTTATGCTCTCCCTGAATCTCTGTACAACCTCTGGTTCTTTTAGTTTATCCAGGTCCCATCTCCTTAAATTCCCACCTTTTTGCAGTTTCTTCAGTTTTTATCTACAGGTCATAACCAATAGATTGTGGTCAGAGTCCACATCTGCCCCTGGAAATGTCTTACAATTTAAAACCTGGTTCCTAAATCTCTGTCTTACCATTATATAATCTATCTGATACCTTTTAGTATCTCCAGGGTTCTTCCATGTATACAACCTTCTTTCATGATTCTTAAACCAAGTGTTAGTTATGATTATGTTGTGCTCTGTGCAAAATTCTACCAGGCGGCTTCCTCTTTCATTTCTGTCCCCCAATCCATATTCACCTACTATGTTTCCTTCTCTCCCTTTTCCTGCACTCGAATTCCAGTCACCCATGACTATTAAATTTTCGTCTCCCTTCACAATCTGAATAATTTCTTTTATTTCATCATACATTTCTTCAATTTCTTCGTCATCTGCAGAGCTAGTTGGCATATAAACTTTTACTACTGTAGTAGGTGTGTGCTTTGTATCTATTTTGGCCACAATAATGCGTTCACTATGCTGTTTGTAGTAGCTTACCCGCATTCCTATTTTCCTATTCATTATTAAACCTACTCCTGCATTACCCCTATTTGATTTTGTGTTAAACCCTGCAGTCACCTGACCAGAAGTCTTGTTCCTCCTGCCACCGAACTTCACTAATTCCCACTATATCTAACTTCAACCTATCCATTTCCCTTTTTAAATTTTCTAACCTACCTGCCCGATTAAGGGATCTGACATTCCACGCTCCGATCCGTAGAACGCCAGTTTTCTTTCTCCTGATAACGACATCCTCTTGAGTAGTCCCCGCCCGGAGATCCGAATGGGGGACTATTTTACCTCCGGAATATTTTACCCAAGAGGACGCCATCATCATGTAATCATACAGTAAAGCTGCATGTCCTCGGGAAAAATTACGGCTGTAGTTTCACCTTGCTTTCAGCCGTTCGCAGTACCAGCACAGCAAGGCCGTTTTGGTTATTGTTACAAGGCCAGATCAGTCAATCATCCAGACTGTTGCCCTTGCAACTACTGAAAAGGCTGCTGCCCCTCTTCAGGAACCACACGTTTGTCTGGCCTCTCAACAGATACCCCTCCGTTGTGGTAGCACCTACGGTACGGCTATCTGTATCGCTGAGGCATGCAAGCCTCCCCACCAACGGCAAGGTCCATGGTTCATGGGGGGGTGGGGGGGGGGGGTGGGGGGGGGGGGTGGGGGGGGGGGGGTGGGGGTGGGGGTGGAGGTAAGTGAAAACAAATGCTACATGCAAAGGAGAAAAAGACGTGGTGGTTAATGCAATAATAAATATACTCGCAATGGGAGTGGCACTAAAAATTTTAAAAATGCTCTTACAAAGAGAGGTACTACTTTTCCGATTTCGAAGCAGAACAAGATACAGGCATACACACGCCAAACTTTGTGGCCGTGCACGACTTCAAAGGAAACACATACGAATTTAGAAAACAATGAATTTTGCGAATGATTGCTGTCACACAGTAACAGGGGCTATACGTGTATAGCACACAATACAAAGACTTATGATGTGTACTTTATTTTACAGTATTGTGTAAATAACTGAATGAAGATCAAAATCATTTACCAAGGACCGAAGATTATAGTGCTAAAAATACCTTCCCTAAGGCTCAGAGTAACTGACAGCATAAACCTTACCGTATTCACTCAAATCTAATCTAAGCCACACTCGAAGAATGAGACTAAATCAATGAAAAAAAAAATTTCCGAATCTAAGCTGCACCTGAAATTTGGGGTTCTAAATTCAAGGGGAGAGAAAAGTTTTTGACCACCCTAACGTGAGACACAATTGAAGCCGAATAGATGACGATACAGCTACAGTAGTGTGGTCCGAGTCGTAGGCTTAACAGTTAAGCTTTATCAAGTAGCCATTGCTACGTCAATTAATCAAAGCGACACTCACAGCCACATTATTTTGTCGCCAACCGGTTTCAACCTGACATGGGGTCATCTTCAGGGCAATCTCCACTGTAAAGTTATAGTATCAGTAAGTAATCATGTACAAGCAATCACTGCTATCTCCACGCAATAATGTTGTCTGAACATTCATTGCTGTGTGTCAGGCATTATACAGGTACCCTTCCTTTTTCACGTGCTTCGTCTGATTTGAACAGATTGCTTATTTTGCTTTGATCTGATGAGTGCTGTTCTCTTTGTTATAGGTGTTTAAGTCACTCTAAGCTGAAAATGCATTATTGTACTGTGTCATGCACTGTTTGTCGCATACTGACAATGAGTGTTTACAACCTGTCCCCGCTTGCGGCATGGCTTGCTTTTGTGCGTGCTTCCGTGGCTTACAATAAAAAAGAAAAAGAGAAATTGTCTCATATGGGAAACAATGGCAAGGGACTGCCATTTGTTGTTACTTACACTGCTGCTTTGTTTGGTAATGACCAACAAGAACCAAATAATAGACAGCGTATGAGAGAAGATGTTGTGAACTGGAGTTTAGCGAAAAATTTTCTCCGTTTGAAAATCTTTGCAGACGCCTCTTTAGTGCATTGCATTCTGCACAGAAATCAACGTCATCTTAGATTTAAAAATCTAGTCAGTTGCTGAGGTTCATTTCTGTCTATCACTATTCAGCATAAGAATAATACGAATATAAACATGACATGATATGTATATTCTTCCGCATTTGCTGTTGTCTCACTCTAGCTTCGTAGTTTATTAGGCAGACAGAAGTTCAGTGAGACAGCAGCAAACACAAACAAATACATGGCATAATGTTTACATTCTTCTACCTTTTCTTTTAATTTATTTACGAATGCAGAGGTTTTGGCGCCAGTATTTATCTTTGTGCCTGCAAAGCATGCCTGTGTAGCGCTACATATATTTGACGGCAGAAGTTAGTTGTGGCGGTACCTACCAATATTTTTCAGAAGTTCCGCTTACTTTGCACTCGATTCTAGGCCGCAGGCGGTTTTCTGAATTACAAAAACCGGAAGTACGGCTTATATCCCAGTAAATATGGTATCCTAGGAAATCTCGCGAGGTTTTCCAAGACATTCAGTCTGAAAGAGCTGAAAAAAGGTTACTTTCCACACTTCTTCAATAAGCAAATCAAAATTACGTAGGGCGACTTCCAGCAAACAAGTGCTATGGTGTTGACGTAGTGATATGTAAGGCTAGAAAAGCATTCTTAGAATGGCACGCTCAGGAAGTGGGTGAAAATTACGGGTTTGACTTCCAGAAGGAATTTTCAGAGTATTTCCATTCTGACGACATATTGCGCCGCAGCTGCCTTGAATTTAGGAGATATTTCCTGGATATTAGAAACATTGATCCTTTCCAGTACATAATTTTTAGTGTTTGTATGGCTATTTACAGGTCAGAATACATTGAACCCAATTGCTGTAGTCAAACATCAAAAGAAGGAAATGTTGAGCGAAGAGTAAATTGTGTGGTTAAATTCGTTTCCTAATGTACAAAATGCATTGAACTATGGAGAAGTTACAAAATGTGGCGGAAATGTTGACAGCTAGAACGCAAACACAAAAACAGTTTACCAGTATCACAATTGTTTCTGGCACGGCTGTCCAGTGTGTTATTCGCCCGATACTATCGACAACGGTCAACAATGAAACCATGGATCTCTTAGAACTCACGCAAGAGTTGGGGTACGCCGGTTGTAACTGTGTCGAAATATGGAGCTGTAAGTGGAATAATTCTAAAGAGAACGTAAATGTCAGAGAACCACTGAATCCTAGAGATGTCTTTTTTGGAGCAAGAACGAACGCTGCTAAATTCAAGGATTCAGGCAAGAAGCTGCGATATATAGAATGGGCAGGCTATATCCAACAGTGATGTTTTACAAAGATTATATGTTGGTCATCCCGTACAGAAACTGAAGCCAGAAAAATATGACGAATGATTTCGTTTCGTTAAGTGCAAAGTGCTTGTGCTTCACGGCTTGTACCACTCTGTGCTTCCAGTTGAGCAGGAAAAGCTTTCGTTTGCTCTACATTCAAAAAGTGTAGAAGAAAAGACTGATAGTAGTTGCAACCATAGTGACGATGAGTGAGCATTTGTACGAACTCTGGAAACTATAGAGCTCAACAAAGCCATCGAGAAGGCTGCACAATACAGGAAATTTACGAGGTGTGGCACTTTGAATGGGAAAGTAATTGACTGTTCACAAACTACGTTAAAACCTTCATGAAGGTCAAACTAGTCCTTGGCAAGGTAATTAGAAGTCTAAAGAAGAATACGGTTGAATTATCGAGGGAAAGCAAGACGTCAGGAATGACATTAACAATACTGAACCGAATGCTGGCAAGCGGGCTGTGTCCAAAATATGCAATTCCCTCTGGGGAACATTCGGCCAGTGACAGAACTCGTCACAAACAGAATTTATAGACAACATTGAGCAATGGTACAAGCTCTTACTCGAAATAAAAGAGAGACAACTAACGTCATACCGATCAACGAAGAAATAACACAGGTCTGAAAAAAAAATATTTTTTGGAAGTTGCTTGAAATTTGATAACTGAATGATGTACTTTCAACAACAATTTCAAAAATGCAATCCAATTTTTTTCTGTCACGTCAGGTTTTCTCACAAAAAAGGAGTATCTAAAGGTATAGTAACAATAAAATTTTATTTTATTTATAAATAAGTTCTAAACTACATTTCCCGCACGCTTCCACTTCTCTTTAATCTCACAAGTCATTATAATAACGCTTTCCCTTTCAAAGGAAGCTCCTCTTATTGCTTCTCCAGCTGTGGGCTCGTTGAGGATCACGACTTTTTATCATCCAGTAGTAGTCCGCTATCATGTTGACGTTCAGTCTTCCTTGATATATTCTTTCCATTTCTTGGATGTCTTGATGGAATCTTTCGCCCTGTTCTTCACTTGCATCACCAAGGTTTGCAGGGAAGTAGTCAAGACGCGAGTGGAGGAAATGAACTTTAATGCTCATGTTACAGCCCATCTTCTTGAAGTTGTCGAGCATAGAGTCTCCTAGGAAACCTGTAACACCTAATTTAAAAGATGTCCATGCTGTCTTTTCTTAAGTTTCCATTTTGTCCACAAACTTGGGTTCTGTAATTAGTTTCCTAATGTCTGGTCCGACAGATTCCTTCCTTTAGCTTTGCCTCAGATAAACCAGGAAACTGTCCACAAAGCTACCTGAAACATTCCCCTTCTTTTGGCAATGCCTTAAATTGTTTCATCAGCCCCAACTTAATGTGAAGTGGTGGAAGTAACACCTTTTGGGATCCACAAGGCTTTTCCTCTAAACGTTCTTAACCATTACCTGTAAGGTTATTCTGAAGGGCCAACCTTTTTTGATGGAGTGTTGCTTTCTATAGCCCTTTGTTGACCAAACGGCATTGAAATCACTTTTAAATCACCACGTAATGTCCATTTGTGGTCTGAATAGCTGTGTTTGCTTAAAGCCAGTTCAAGGCCTGCGTAACATTGTTTTAAGTAAACCGAATGTCCAACTGGTATAGAAACGTACTTATTGGCGTTGTGGGAAGTACTGCTTTAAGGCTTTTTTTTGTTTTGAAGAATCAATAAAAAGTCTCCACTCATCAGGAGCATATTCTATTTTGAAAAGGGCCATAAGTCCAGGGGGGGAACATCACCGCAAAACACCATGTCACCTTCTTGAGGGAAAAAAGATACAAACTCCTTTTCCCTCGATCAATACCAAGAAAAGGATTTACCCGGAGCCAATATATGTTTATCTTTTAATCTAGATCCTAAAACCTCTGCCGATTCTTTAGAAAGGCCTAGGTTTAAATCGTTCAGTTCAGTTTGTGAGAATGGAACGCGATCAGTTGTGCCAGAATCGTAGCAATCTCTATCTTCTTGCACTGCAAGAACAAAAATAGTAGTCTTCACTATGATTTCTGGGCTCCTCGAAACCATTGGTATTCCGAAATGTACGGACTGCTTTTTAGATTGAAACCATTGCCTCAGTTCTTCAACACACAATGAACAAACTTTGTGTGGGGCCCAAGGTTTATCTAGATCACCTAACTTCATACAAAAATAGGCAAACTATACCTTTTCAACAAAATCGGAAATGTTCCTTTGTTGCAATTTAACGGTATAGTTACCACAAATGTAGCACAAGCAACGTGGCGAATTTATACATCCTCTGGTAGCCACTGTCCATGGAAGAACTTCACAGCACAAGGAAACAGTCACTAGTTTAAAGCAACAACAACAACATCACGTGAACAGCACAGAGTGAAGAGGAACTGTGAACTGGAGGACAACAGCAGCAGCTCACTGCTCGGTAATGGCGGGGAAGGGGCAGCACGGCAGACAGGCACTGACCTGAAAATACTGCTGGTTTCTCCTGATTACTCTTATTTTGCGTACATCTAGTATAAAAATTCACTCACTATAGTGCTGAAATATCGAAAAAAGTGAAAACTAGAGAAGCAGTTTCTGAAATAACTGTACGTGATGGTATTTTTTCACTAATCTTCCCGAAATCAGTGTTGAAAACACTATGAAAACCACTTGATACATTTCGAACAATTTTTATGTCTCAGACCTGTGTAATCCAAGTTATATATCAGTACGATGTCTAAGATTGTACAAGTACCAACCTATTTGTGTCCGCATTCACCACTTCCAAAACTAGAACGAGGCCGTACGATATGCTCGATAGATTAGGTGATAAAATTGTGTCCTATGACACTCTTGTTTATATTGACGATGGTACAAATACTGTAGAAACAGGTTGCACACTTTGCGAATCGACTGACGAGTTTGCTAAAGATGATTACAGTACTGAATGGACAGGAACAGGACCAAACAGTTGCGCATACAAAACGTACAGAGGTAAACAGACTACCAAAATCACAAGGCTTCACTTAACTACTGCAGTGATAAAGGTTTTGAATATGGAAACAATGGCTGAGCTGGTACATGGATCACAAGACAATGTCATAATAACCAACGATATGATAACCACACACAAGAAAACAAAGAACTTTGTAAGTACAGCTATAGGAAAGGAATTTAACTGTAACTACGATAAGCTTATAACTTTAGAAGAGAATACAGAATGATTAATACACTTCCCTGGGGGTTATCAATTAATAATGAAATAAAATCTACATGTATAAATAGAATACAGCTATGCTTTCCGCGAGATTACAGAATGCATTGATGATACTGATTGTTGCTGGATAATAAAATAGAGATAACTGAAGAGACACCTATCAACCAGTAAATAATTGAGGTGTCTTGTAAGCACATCACAACTGTCCGATTTTAAAGGGTGGACACCCTCTAAAATTTTCGCGTGTCGTTGCAGAAAGTCATTGCAAAAATGCGCTCGCAAGAAAGTGGTAGCTAAACAGCGACCACGGAAAAGTGCCTGCCGAGCGACGACTGAGTGCAGCCTGGAAATCTCAAGAAAGTGGACGCAAAATGTCGTTGCAGGAAGGTGGCTGCCGTCTTTTCGTCTAAAACATGCGGGTTCGCGCCATACCGCTGCCCTTACTTAAAATCGCCAAGGTTTCCCAAAAAAGTGGCAGCCAAAAAGGGGCTGCCATCTTCTGCTCTGCGCAAAAAGACTTGTTCAAACGGACGACCACTTTTACGCAAAATGTTTTAAAATCTGCAGTGATAAGATGCGGAAAATTTTTATGCGGAAACTATGTTAATATTTTTACGTGGAAAACATGTGGAAATGATGAAAATAGTCTTTTCGATACAGTTTTCTTTAAGACAAACAGCGAATTTTTAAAAAGGAAATTGGAAATATTTAACAGAAAATTAAAGTGGAAATTTTATAAGACAAAAATATTTTTACAAAAAAATATGTGGAAACGTATATTCAGAAAAAACCGCGTCGAAATATTTTCAAGTCAGGAACACGTCGAAATATTTTCTAGTCAAAAACACGTCGAAATATTTTCAAGTCAAAAACACGTTGAAATATTTTCAAGTCAAAAACATGTGGTGTCCCATACCAACGCCTATACTACTGGCATAGTTTGAAACAGTGCTATAAAACTGAAAGAAATCAGGCAACGAAATTTCAAATAAAGCATTGACTCGACAATGCACAGTGAACTGCAAGTTTGTAGGTGAGACAAACTCGTCCCATCATTCAGTAAGGAATTTGTTTTTAACATCAACCATCCGTGATCTGAAGATAAAGTGGATAAAAGAGGGGTTAAGAGGGAATTGTAAGTTCCACAAGATGTATATCAAGGTTAACTACTACCAGTGCAGATTAAAACTGCGTGCCGGGCCGAGACTAGCTTGGGAACTTTTCCTTTCACGGAGAAGTGCTCTGCCACGAGCTACCCAAACACGACTCGCACCCCGTCCTCACAGCTTTACTTCCGCCAGTATCTCGTCTCCTACCTTCCAAATTCACCACACTCCTCTGCAGAGTGAAAATCTCACTCTGGTAATATCAATGCCTTAACGCAGCAGTACACAATTATGTCGAGTGTTAATCTGGTCGGTAAGTTGGTTGGAAATCTATTTATTGTGCTGCGACAAGTTGGAGGTGCTCTGCCCCCTACGATTCTTTCTCGTGTGCGCCATGTTCAAAGGGCAGTAGGCAGTAGTTACCTCAAAGCAAACAAGAGCAGGAAAATAGGCGTAAGAGAACTACAGGTGTAGTATGAGCACTGCTTCTCACCAATGGTTGGTTAAAGCAAGTTTCTTTTGATCGTTCTTGGTCTGCGTATAAAAAATATACTCCCTCAGAGCAAACTATCCCTCCTGAAAGCCTCCTGAAACGATTGCGACATTGTGATTTGTATCATTGGAAGATTCAGCCTCTAGATGTTTTGTTTGCTCCGTGCCTATAAAACGTATTATCGCATTATCTGAACATGCACCTCGAAGGAAGACCAGTTGCACGGTTTAAGGTCCACGACAGTGTTCACCTTCGATCTCGATGGTGTGAAGCTTTGTGACCACCGGGAAGCGCTGTTTCTCATTTGGTGCTTGTGGTTCAAGTTAATTATCTGTCCTGAACATTTCTCCAATTTCGACGATGTCTATTTTGTTATGTGTTAATACGTGTGTCTCATAGGAGGTTTATCTCTGTACATCACGGACACTCACTTTCTGTAGCCCTCCTCATGAAGATGGTGAAACATTAGCAGCTAATATATTCCCCCATCACAACTGTTAATACTATCCAATGAGCCTCACTGAAGACTGAATGTGAGATCTCGCACTCAAGAGGTTCCCTGTGAGAACTTCCAAACAGTTGTATACTCACTCATGTGACATGTAGGTTTCATTGAATAACAGTGCACTGACACCGTGGCTCCGAACCCACTTCCTTCGGAACTAATTTCTAAGATACGTTAACACCATCAAGAGCAGCAGGTACATTAAATACACATATAAAACGAAGAAATAATTTTTCCTGACAACTGTAAGCTAAGCTTTATCGAAAATTTCAAGAATACTTAAATTAGATGTTTTTAGTGTAATATTTGGTTGACGCGGCACCGAGTGTACAAGTCGGCAGCACTCACCGCAGGCGAGAGACGGTCGCGTCGTCTGGTGGCGGCAGAGTGTGGCGGGCAGCCGCGGCAGAAGAGCAGCCGGGGTCGCCGAGTGGCCGCGTGGCGGTGCTGGGACTGCTGGAGCCACGGCCCGCGCTGCAAACAGGGGGCGGCTGTTCAGAGTGGGGCGCGAACCACAGCCCGAACATAGGGGACAGCGACTGTGCTGCACTGACAGCACGACTGCCGGGCAGAGTTTTGGAAGCAGTTCAAGTCAGCTAGCTGTGACTTGCTTGTGAGGTTATTTGGAACCTAATGTATGGAAGCTGAATATCACTAACAGGGGGGGGGGGGGGGGGATGGGGAAATAGGGGAAACAATCGGACAAGTTCTGTTAACTTACGAGGGTCGTTCATTAAGTAATGCCCCACTTTTTTCCCCATAATGTATTTATTGTTAAGAGTCAGAATTTGGTGATACACATCGACACGTCTTGCTCGTGTCCACTGAAAGACTGACACACTCGTCCTCTTCAAAGTCTGTTCTCCGTAGAAAATCTTTAAGCGGCCCAGAGAGATGGAAGTGCGAGGGTGCCAGGTCCGGACTGTAGCGTGCATTATCATAGTAGAGCAAGATTTCTGCTGGATTCTTGTCCGATTGAACACGTCGGTAACGGTTCTCGTGTTCGAGTCTTCTCATATGGCCCTGAATTGATGGTTGACCCTCTTGCCATCACATCCACAGAAATGACGCCATCACAATCCCAGAAGACTGTCACTGTGACTTTTCTGGCAGAGGGGTTTGTCTCTAATGTCTTGTTTTGTCACTAATAAGGTCGACGCCACTGCATGGACTGCCTTTTTGTTTCTGCCACAAAGTGGTGCTCCCAGCTTTCGTCCCCCGTAACAATCCGTTAGAGAAAGGCGTCTCCATCTGTCTCAAAACGCTCTAATAGTTCAGATGAAATGGCCCTTCTTTGAATCGCGTAACCCGCTGTGAGCGTTATTCGAATCCATCGCGAGCACCGCTATCTGAATAGCCGAGAGTCCTGATCATTGCAGACGCACTTCCAATGCTGACCGACAACTGTAGAGCCAATTGTCAGGTTTTGATGCACCGGTCGGCACGAATAATGGCATCTGCACGATTCAGCATGTCTGGAGCAGCGGCTGTGGCAGGACGTTCTAAGTGTGGCTGATCGTGGAGCTTGTTTCTGCATTTCCAGAGCGTGCAACTTTCACTACCCGTTGCCCAACTGTGCTATCAACTGCAGCATTGCCACGCACTGCACACAAACGTTTATGGATGTTCACCACGGTTTCTCTTCTTGCGCACAAAAACTCAATAACAGCATGCTGCTTGTAGTGGAACTCATATGCAGATGCCATTTTGACGCTGTACTACTGATCTGCCATCTGCCAAAACAGTTCGAAACTGCAATCGCACACAAAAAACATGAAATAGGAGGCACCAAAAAGGACTTTTGTCTATGTATATTAACGGCATTTTTTAAAATTTAAGGCATTACTTATTGAACGACCCTCGTACAATGAAAAACACATGAAGCTTGTCACAGATACACAGGAGTTGTTTGATAAACTGCCACTTAGATTAACAGTGGATAACTAACACGCCTGAGGGAGTGAAGGAGATGATGGCCAGGAATTACAACAGCTATACTGTAAAACTTACAAAAGAGTTGTTTCAAAATTTGCTTCTGACTAAAGCAGACAGAACCATATATGCATGTAATGTCTCTTGATAGCAGAGGTGATCTACTTCTTCCTCAAACATAAATTTTCATGTTAAATTAAGCTGAACAAAACAGACAGAAGATTCCAGTACAGGCTACCGCTAGAAGAAAAAATGGATTACACAGGATAGGCAATATTGTTTCACGAACAATGTTTATAAATTGTCGAGTTACCAGTAGTGTAACACATTCAAGAAACTCCAAAAAGAAAAAGACTTAATATGAAGCATATGAATCAGAGAGAACATGCCGAACAAAATGAACACCCCGCCGTTCAAGATTGTTCCGAAGTTCCTCATCAGTTTGAGGGATGAAGTCCCTGTGAAAAATCACACCTTGAACCATATTTAGAGACTGGTGGGGGCGGAGGTAATGGACACAGGAATTGTGCCAAGATGGTTACAGGCACGAAGGGCCGCAGACTGGGCAGCTGAAGCAGTTTTGATCAGCAACGAACCCGACCACATCTTGCTCAGGGAGTCCACTTCGCCAAACTTGTCTTCAATGTGATCCACAAAAAAAGGTTTGGCATTGCTGAAGGTATCCACGTCAGTCCTGGTGCAAACCAGATAGCGGCGAAAAGGTTTCGCTACTTGCCGGTGGGCAACCCTCCTCCAAGGGCGTAGCCACGGGAGGGAAGGCTGAAGGGGCAGGAGAAGCAGCACTAAAAGAATCAGTTCCACGGGGAGAGACGGCCGCAAAAGAATGGCCTGAGTTCTGGATCCGTATTCAGTGTCCGCCCTGATACCACCCACTCCAATCAGGGGCTCTCCTCACGTGCACCACCCAGCCACAGCAAGGGCCGTCTGGCACGGCAGCCACTGCCGTGAGATCCAATGCTCCATGACGACAAGCAACCACTGCAGGTGTGTGATCCCTGTGTGTTCAGGGGGCTCGACCAAAAGGGTACTAGCGACCCCACCACACGGGCTGGCTACCGAGCAGGCTATGCACCCTAGCATCAGACGACGTGAAAGAACAGGTTGAATGAACTAGGAGGGCAAACGTTGGAGACACTAGGTAAGGTGCTCTTACCCAAATGGCTCACACGACGCAATAGAAATTTAGTAATGGAGGCCAATCCCCAGAGGGGTACCAGGGAATGCCAAAAGGATGAGGTGATTACGCAACAAAGCCAAATTACAAAACCAACATAACCAGGAGGATAGTGGGGCCAACATAAGCAAGGACACCAAGAGAGGGAGAGGAGAGGGCAAAGGAGCAAGGAGAGGAAATGAGGGGAAGGGCAAGGAAATGCAGCCCTGGAAAGAAGAAAGACTGCACTAGCTTGGCACCCCGTGCTCACCACGCACATACTCACGGAAGAATCGTGAGCCCCCTGGGGGTATCAGACTGGAAATCATACCCTGCTCTTTGGAGCTCAAGGTCTAGGAATATAGTCTTTAATTAGCAATCAAAAACGTCCTCTGTGCTGGGTTCATTTTGAATAAAAATTGTCAGCGTTGGCAGCCGAAGACTTCCAGCTTAAGATGTCACCATTACTCAGTCAACAGCTTTGTCAAAAGTGGGTGGAGGGGCAGACAGGTTCAGGACACTCTTGCCATTGGGTTTGGAAGCTTCCACTTAAGGCAGATGAATCAGCAATGATCAAAGGCATGAGGATGCAGAAGACAATGAAAACTACTGCATTAGACACAAAGTATCAGCAGGACATGTGGCCGGTAACTGACAAAAGTATCATCATGATCTTGGCAAGAGATTCCTGACTATAGTTCAATTCATTTATCTTGGCGGCTCGCGCATGCCCGCCCAGACGCGGGAGATTGCAGCGTTGCCAGTTGTACGCGCCAAGAGAAGCAGCGCCGTAGCAGTGTAGTTCTCAAACTTACATTTAGGGGGGAGCGCGCAGTTTATGAAGTAAAGCCACCACGGCTGCACTAAACCTTTCGCTGCTACAGAGACGTGCTCCCTGCATTCCACGCCGTGCGCGATTTTGTAACCACTGCACTGCTCGCCTGTGCAGACACATAGTGTTCCGACTGCTTTGACACACTTATCATTCGATTTCACAAAAACTATTTGGCCCAAAAATTTGATTTTGACACATCTTCTTGACTGATACCTTCCCTCCATAAATGACTTAATTTTGTTTCGATTTTCAACGCAGTTATATTGCAGCATTAAATGTAGTAAACCATTGCACGAAATTTTGAAGAGTTTGCAGAGGTAAAGTTCATAGCGTATACTTTCCGTATGTTCGATTGTAGTTACCACAATGTTGAGAATGAAATGTGGCCAAGATACCTAAATTTCATATAAAATTTACTGTATAACAACATCTCATTTAATTTAAGTATCAGATTGGTGTCGTATGTAATATTGAGAAATATTCCGTCTTTCGCGACTGTAATAAAAGTTTTATTTACACCGGGAGCGTTTGACTTTATTTTAAAGCACTTCAATCAATCAAAAGGAAGTACACAAAATACGTTAAACAAAACTGTGGACTTACAAAAACATTAGGACTTGAATATACTGTGTATCAGTGCTCTGAGCTACGTCAAATATAATTTTTGTGTGTGACACACACACAAAAAGCATTTATTTGCTAAAACACTGATCGGCCGACACAAACGTTGAATATTGTGTTACCTCAGCACAAAACTACGAAAGGTGACTTGGCAATGGAGGAGACAAAATGCTGTCCAATGAAGATGCTTCAAAAGAGAAAAACGCGTCTGGTCTAAATAAGACGCTTATTACAGTTGCAGAAGAGGAATATATTTCAATACCATTGGTAAAATTGCAACTGTGGAACAAAAACAAGAAAGAGAACATGAGTATTATTGTGTATGTGCCTTACCCTTCATTGTTGTCAATCGCTGCGATAGTCTTCTGCATCGCTGTAGTCAGTGTCACAGTCCGAATCATCAGGTCTTGAGAGTTATGACGATGGGTTCAAGCAGATTGTCAATTACAATTTCCCTGTCCATGTCCTCCCCCTGTAGCCTTTGTGCATGCCGAACACATTCAGCCCATGCTGAAGGAGTAATTCTGTCAAGTGCTTCGTGCAGAAGCCTTTCTGTATCGGCAATTTTAAATGTCACGTTTCGTTCTGCGACATACCCTTTCACTTGTGCCCAAATTAACTCTATCGGATTGTATTGGCAATGGTACGGTGGCAAACGCAAAACTGTGTGTCCATGTTCCTGTGCAATACAATCGATTTCATAAACTTTTGTGCGAGGCTTATGAAGCACTACAAGATTCAACATTTCAGCACGAGTTTGGTTGGCAGTATGTGGAATATTTTTACTTGCAAGCCATAACATGATATCGGCTTTTTTTGTACTTGTTGTGGGTGTCTTAACAACAACAGTGATAACTCGCATTGTCCATTACAATCACCGAGTTTGCAGGCAAGTAAGGGAGAAACTGATTCCTAAACCACAATTTAAATGTCTCAGAGTTCATTTCGGAATAATAATCCCCTGAATTTCTCTTTTCTGCCCGGAACACTAATTTGCTTTCTGGAATGAATCCAGAAGCAGAACCAGCGTGAAGCACAATTATTCGTCCACCTTTACCAACTGGTACTTTAAACCCACCCGAACCATCACTCATTTTCCAACACACTTTCCTTGTGTGATTTTGGTTCACCCATGTTTCGTCCAAGAAAAAAATGTTCTTATTCCTGGATTTTCTTACTTCAATAATACGTCTTAAAAACTGTGCCCTTGAAGCAGCGATATCACTACGTTCCATTAAAAACTTTCTTCCGTCATTGGTATGTACATATTTGAATCCAATGTTTTTAAGTATTCTATTCATTGAAGTCATGCTACCTTTAAAATTTATGGTTTCACGCATTTTCACAGTGATTTCTTTTACAGTAGGAAATTCGCCTGTGTTGTACATGTTGAGCACTTCTCGTCTTAGAACATCTTTGTCGAAATTATCTAAATTAGTTACAGTCCTCTCACGAGTGCGATATTTCCCTGGCGATCTGAAAAGTGGGCTTCCACAGGTCTCCGTAGATAACTTTCCTTCATTGGCAATCCGCTGAACGGTTCTCAAGCTAATGCCTGTCGCTTCTGCAGTGCGTTCCTGAGATCTGGCGACATCCGTGATAGGTCCACCATTTTCTGCTTCGCGCTTGAAAAAAGCGTGAATCCGGTAAATTATGTCCCTCGCCTGTTTATGGAGAGTTTGTCGCTTACCACCATTATCAGCCATGACAACTTGCAACAAATGCGATAAAAATTCACCAATCACATTTAACACTCGCACTCGCCAAGACATTCCCAGCAGACCGTTCAGAAAACTACTGAACACTCATTGGCTGTCAGCGGATGTGTGACGTCAGGTGCGTAGAACGAGCCTTAAATCGACCGCAGTCGTTCATGGTTCCAACTATACAGTGTTCATTTTAATTGAAGACATTGAAATATCGGCAAATCTACACATTGGATCAAACAAATTTATAACTAAATTTTTTTTGTCTCAGAGGGGGACATCCAATGATACCAAATTCGACGAATTTGTAGTCAAATTTGTTATAATTGGATGTCCCCTTCCGGGAGGAACTAATTTTCATTAGGATTTCTTTTGGCTCTGTGTGTCGTTTTCAAGAGATTTCAATGTCCCCATAAAATGAACACCCTTTATAACATAAACAGTGTTTATAAATTGGGAAATATTCTATCTTTAGCAACTGTAACAAAACTTTCTTTATACCAGAGTCATTTCGCTTTTTTCTAAAACGTTCTGATTAAAACGAAGTTGGCGAAGTACACAAAACTGAATTTTGGACGTAATAAAACATAAAACTAAAATATATTGCCAGTGAGGCACAGTGCGCAAACATTTTGTTTTTGTCACAACGGACAGCAAATACTTGCCAAAACATAGATCAGTCGACGAAACCATTGAATATGATGTTGCCAAAGCAGCGAAGCAAAGAATTCCGTCAGACAATCAAATAGCTCGGCAACGTACGAGCCGAAATTCTGCTCTAAATAATACTTTTAATACTGCCGCAAAAGAATATATCTCAATATGAATAGTAAAACAGCGACTGCGGAAGAGGCGATATACAAACAAAACGGATAACATGAATATTGTATGTGTGCCTTTTCGTTGTTTTTAATTGCTGTGAAACAAAATATTGGATGAGAAAATTACAAAAACTGAAAACTTATTATGATTATAATGAAGCACAGGAAATTTCAAAACATTACATTCAAACGAATAAAATTCATTAAGTAAGACACTTCGCTATTGTTTTTAAATAAATGAAATATTAAGTATGCAACAAGCCTTGAACTCAGAATCTTCCGATTAGCAGCCCAACATCTGAACCATTACGCCAACGCAGCTACTCATTTCTCGCATCTCGTGGAGCACTCTATACATCTGCAAAATACCGACAAACACTGTTGGGATGACTATGAATTACTCACGTTGCGTCGAAGTACAATAGGAAATAAACAATTACCGCTGTTCTTTATTGCGAAAAAGCGGTTCGTGAGACTGATACAAACACCTTTCCTTGCTATCGCCTGAATTAGGAGGCTTATTGTTTGTTTGGTTTAATTAATTAATAGAATATGAAGCAATTGGTGTAAAGAATGCTTTTTCCAAACTTTCTATAAAAGAAAGTCTGCTATCAAGACATTGCTTTTGTTCAATTACTTCATTTATAACTGAACGTTTCTAAAATTGAAGACACTCGTCCGTGCTCTGCACTGCAGTCGAGATCTGGCAACGTCGTTCTCTGTTCATTGGCTGACTGTGATTTGTTACGTCAAATGCGCAGAACGAACCTAAACTCGGCCACCAAGATATATGACGCGTACCTTAGTGCCTATTTGGATACCTGGGGGAGACTGCCAGAAGTGACATGACCACGAGAAAAAGATTGAATGACCAACGAAAGGATGACATTATACGAGTCGAGGCGTGGAACGTAAGGAGTTTGAATGCAATAGGAAAGCCAGACAATAACAAAAGGGAAATGCTAAAGCTCGATTTGGATACGGTGGTGGTCACTGAAGTGAAATGGAAATAAGGCAAGGACTTCTGGCCAGACGAGAGTAGGGTAATATCAACAGCAGCAGAAAATGGCGGAACAGGAGTAGGATTCATTATGAATAGGAAGGTAGGGCAGACGGTGAGCTACTGTCAACAGTTCGGTGACAGGGTTCATCTGAACAGAATTAAGAGGAAACCAACACCAGCACAGACAACGAGAGTTCAGGTATACAAGCCGACATGACAAGTTGACAATGAAGATGTAGAAAAACTATGATGGTATTGAACACTTAATCCAGTATGTAAAGGGAGATGAAAATCTAAAAGTGGGGGGAATGCAGTTGTAGGGGTAACAGTAGAAGAAAGGGTTACAGGAGAAGATAGACTTGGTACTAGGAATGAAAGAGAAGAGAGACTAGTTGAGATGTATAAAAAATTTCAGCTAGCAATAGCAAATACTCTCTTCAAGACTCAGAAGAGGAGGAGAGGGTACACTTGGAAAAGGATGCGAGATATGCGAAGATTTCAGTTACATAGCATCTTCAGGCAGAGATTCACAAATCGGATACTGGACTGTTAGGTTTACCCAGAAGCAGATACGGATGCAGATCACAATTTAGTAGTGATGAGTAGGCTGAAGTATAAGATACAGTCAGGAAGAATTGGTGTGCAAAAAAGTGGGATATAGTAGTACTAAGGGATGAAGAGTCTCTGTGGTTATAGATACTACCATAATGAACAGCTCAGGAGGTAGCATAGTTGAAGAGGAATGGAGATCTCTCCAAATAATCACAGACGCTGGAAAGGTAGAAAGCAGGTAATTGCAAAGAAACCGTGGGCAACAGAAGAAATACTTCAGTTGATGAATGAAGGAAGTACATAAATGCTCAGGGAATTCAGAAATACAGATGAACAAGTCACTTAAAAATGAGAAATAGGAAGTGCACAGAAGCTAAGGCAATACGACCACAAAGAAGAGAAGAAATCTGTTGGGAGCACTCAACATACAGAAAAGCCGAACAAACTTTGGTGAAATTAAGAGCACAGAAGGTAACATTAAGACAGACTGTTAAATGCACAGAAGAGAGCAGTTAGTACGAAATTCCTGTATGATGGGGAAGACTTGGCTGTCGTAACAGAAGGAGAAACAGGAGTCGATATGGAGAAGATATGTGGTCTAGTATTAGAATCAGAATTTAAAAGAGCTTCAGAAAATTTAATATCAAATAAGGCAAAAGGGAGATACAACATTCCGTAAGATTTTCTAAAATGATTGGGAGAAGTGGTAACAAAGTAACTATTCACATTAGTGTGTAGAATGTGAGTCTGGCAATATACCAACTGACTTTCAGAAAAAGATTATCCAGACAATTCTAAAGATTGCAACAGTTGACTAGTGTGATAATTATCACATCAGCAGCTTAACAGCTTATGCATCCAAGTTGCTGACAAGAATAATATACAGAAGAATGGAAAAGAAAATTGAAGTCGTGTTAAGTGTCAATTGATTTGACTTTAGGAAAGGTAGAAGCACTAGAGGCAGTTCTGATGTCGCTGTTGATAATGGAAGCACAACTGAAGAAACATCAAAGCACGTTCATAGGATCTGTCAACCTGGAAAATGCGTTCAACAGTGATAACTTGTCAAAGATGTACGAAACTCTCAGAAAATTAAGGGTAAGCTGTAAGAAGACACACAACATTCAATATGTACAAGAGCCAAGAGGGAACAATGAGACTGGAAGACCAAGGACAGAGTGCTCGGATTAAAAGTGTGGAAGACAGGGACACAGTCGTTTTCCCCTACTGTTCACTCTATACACCAAAGAAGCAATGACGGTGATAAATGAAAGGTTCAAGAGTCTAATTGAAACTCAACATGAAATGATATCAATGATAAGATCCACTGATGACATAACTATCCTCAGTGAATGTTAGGAAGAATTACACAGCATGCTGAATGGAATGAACAGGCTAATGAATACGGAATATGGATTGAGATTAAATCAAAGGGAGACAAAGTTAGTGAGAAGTAGCAAAAATGAGAACAGCGATGAACTTGACATCAGGATTGATGACCACAAAGTAAATTAAATTAAGAAGTCCTGCTACCTACGCAGCAAAATAACCGCCAACAGAGGAAGCAAGGAGTACATCAAAAAACAGAGTACCACAGGTAAAATGGCATTTCTGGTCGAGAGAAGTCTACTAGCATCAAACACTGGCGTTAATGTGAGGAAGAAATTGGTGGAATTGTTCGTTTGGAGCACAACATTTTAAAGTAGTGAGACATGAACTATGGGAAAACTGGGAAAGAGAAGAATGGAAGCATTTGAGTTGTGGTGCTACAAAGAACGTTTAAAATTAGTTGGACAGGTAAAGCATAAATGAGATGATCTCTCCACAGAATAGGCAAGGAAAGGAATATATGGAAAATATTGATAAGAGCAAGGGATAGGATGATAGGACATCTATTAAAACTTCCATTGTGCTAGAGAGCTAAACAGAGCAAACACTGTAGAGGAAGACACAGATTGAAAAACAGCCAGAAAATAACTGAGCACGTAGGATGCAGGTGCTAGTCAGAAAACTGATTGGGGGGGACATGTACAGCAGCTTCCTACGAATGTAGAGAAATGTAAGTTAATGCGGATGAGTAGCAAAAATATCTTATCAATATTGACGTTGTAGGAGATGTATCAGACTCCAACAGATGGGTTAGGAAATGAAATCTGCTGTACCCTAGTAGAGGAAAACATGGTGGGATTCACTGAGTGGCCTCTGGTAATGCCAGAGACGATTTCAAGCAAGACAGGACATACATTTGGCACACGCTCCTGCAGCATGCACTCAAGTGATGTAAAAGTACACACCGTTCCTGCATGTTTGTAAGGGGAACATGCAGCACATATTCCAGGCACTGGCTGAACAGGGGGGAGAAGGAAATGTGGCTGGAAGGCCCAGCATTGTGTGCGACCATGTTGTCTTGTTTACTGCATTATTCTTTTGTTGTTTGGTTCAAGTGACTCTCAGCAGTATGGGACTGAACATCTGAGGTCATCAGTCCCCTAGACTTAGAACTACTTGAACCCAACTAACCGAAGGACATCACACACATCCACGCCCGAGGCAAGATTCGAACCTGCGACCGCAGCAGCAGCGCGGTTTGTTGTTTGGTCACGGAGTGTCTGGGGAGCCCCTGTGCTTAGACCATGTTGTTTACTGCACACACAACCATATGCTACTCTCTGGAGCCTGGCATATTTAATGTGGTGTGCCTTTTAAGTCATACCACCACTTTACTGTTTGAGGGTAGCAAAGTAAGTTTTGTACTGAAGTTGCTGGCCTATTGCAGACATATACTGAGGAAATGGAAGCCAATTACTGCCGTACTGTCCTATACTGTGTCGGACGCTCACTGTGGCACAGACGGTGACACCAGATCTCGATTACCCCGACTGACACATCGCACTTCTGAGTAGCCATTCTATGCTTGTGGGACAGACCTTTAACGCGAACGTCAGTACTGTTCCAAGGCCGTCACCTAAGTCAGTACCTCACGGGATGTTCGCGCAGCAGCTGGCAGTCGCAGCTTTCACGATCAACCTGTGCCCAGGTCTGGCTGTGAGAGCCGCCTCGGCCGCTGAATGCACGCTGCGAGGCGTCAGTGTGGCACTCGTGTTGCGACAGTAGTATGTTTACTACGCCTAGAAGGTAGGGTAGGTCAGTATCTGCCACACGGGTACAAGAGAAATGCGAAACTGAATACGTTGCTGTCCTCCTCGACGTGTCGCAGAATGCTAAAATCTTTCTGGTGCTGTGCAACATACATAATAGTCTTCAACTCCTCATTATGCAGCACGATGCCAGTTGGAGCTATCATACTGTCAACTGCAGCAGTGGCACCGGACAGCTGATGGCTACTTTTAGTAAAGCTGCCCCACATCACAGCACGAGCATTCATCTGGTCGGCTACAAACTGCACCCGTCACTGTGTCCGTTTTGTGCCCACAGCGGCACTCTCACTTGCTAGGTGCACTATCAAAGGATCTCTTGTTCAAAGGCTTGATGCCAAAATCTAGATGAATGGGCTCTACACATGCTTTATAAGAGAACTAATCAAATGAGGACGGATTTCTTCAACACTGAAATTATCCCCTCTATGATTTGTTTACTTAACATAACTGCTAACAAAAAGGGCTGAATATGGAGCTTTGATAAACCATTCATGACAGGACAATGACAGCATTGTGAGCTATAAGGAGAGACAATCACAAATATTGTACTGTTAGAAACACACACACACACACACACACACATTATTGGTAAACACAGAATAACGTCTTGCCCTGGGCTCACCTGGCTTCTGCTGGTGGTTCACTGAGCAGCCGACTGACTTCAATCAGATGCTCAGGGCAGCTACGCATAGCATCTGCCCAGCCCTGCGTCGCCATTACTTTGTGTGTTTGAGACCTTATGAAGTGGATGGCGGCCGCAGTTAGGCTGGGGCACGAGTGCCTCACCGCCAGCACAGCTGCAGCCGCCGCCGTCTCCACCTCCAGCTGCGCCGCCACCTGCTGTTCGCAGGCGGCCTTCAGGGCGGACAGGCCGTATTTGTCGGCTGCCGTCAACAGCTCCGGGGCAGTGTCGGTCGTGTGGGGTGCCTGCAGGGTGTACATGTAAGACAGTAGCTGCCTCAGCACAGGGCCCTCCACGTCTGTAATTCTGACCTCGCCGCAGCTGGCCTCCAGCGTGTCGTGCTGGAACATGGCTCGGAACACGGGGCTCCTGGCGGCCAGGACCGCGCGGTGCGCCGCCAGCCGCGTCTCTCCCGCCACCAGCGTGACGACCGCGCCGTCGCCCGCGTCCAGCAGGGCGCCCAGGTCCACGGCCGCCGTCCTCTGAACCTCAGCAGCTGCCGACATGGCGGAAGGTCCTGAAACACGGCGCCACCGAGCCCACCTTACACGGCACCCTCCACACTTGTACGACGCACGTGCAGACCTGTACAACAACAGCTGGTGAATGTTGTCCACCAGTGATCCATTACAATGTCACGATATCCTGTCTGCGTAAAACTCTTCCAACAGCACAGCTTTCGAGATTTCCCATACCGTTGCAGCACCCTGATTTTGGACAACGTGTCTTCAGAAGGGGTGCAGACCTCATTCCCCCAACTTCTTTCTATAGAGTAGGGTTGTTCAATCACGATGTGTTTCTAAATGGAGATAGTAACTGTCTCAATCTCTCTAGTTATTTACAGAAAGAATGACTTGACACTTGGTATGTGCATTGCTCTGCTTTTAACAGCTATTTCTGCAAGTCTTGTAGGAGCTGCCTCACGCAGTGGACAGACAATCTGCTACAAGAGTTGGGGGTGACTTAATGGCAAACACTGCTACGGGGTAGTTGTGGCACCCAGACCGAATCCTCTGACATTTCCGACAGATTCCAGCAAGACAACACCAAACCGTCAACTGGTGAACTCTTAGCAATTCGTAGAGAATTGTCTCTTCCAGTTAGCTGAGGCGTGCTATCATTTTGTTACTGATGTCAGACAGCCACAATACAGGAAACTGTTCTCTTAACACCAACACGTTGTAAAGCCGTCACTGATAGGAGAAGCGGGCTCGTTGTGAAGTTAAGTCAGTAAGGCCAAATGTATCATGGACACAGTGATTTCTCCACCAACAGGCTCTGGCAGCCACGGTTTTACCTTCTGATCTGAAAGACGTGCTTAAAGAAAACGATCAAAGCTCTGAAGTCAAATAAAGTGTTGCAAACGACTGTTTAGAATCATCAGAATCTCCTCAGATTTGGTAGCTTTCCAAAGGAGAGGTATTGACGAATTCTGGAACTTGAAGCTGAATTTTAAGAACATTAAAACAAGATTCCAAATCTTTTTATTTGAATTATTTCTGCGATCCTCTTTCACTAGTGAAGTTAGTATTACTCGCAATTCATTTTAATCACACAAATATTACAGAATAGAGCCTCCAAGGGAGAGAAGAAAACGAATATAAAGGTGAAGGATAAAATCTAAGCAGTCCTGGCGAAATTCCGTTTGTGGTCAAAGTCTTTACTGAAGGCAGTGTTTCAGTCTGTCCCTTACTTTCAGAAGGCTGTCAGAGAGAAGTCGGCCAGTTGGTGGTGTAATTTCTCACATTCCTTGCACGATGCACAGCTTGACTAACTTTGGAGAAAAACTATTAATTTACTTTCCGGAACTGAACTCTCAAGCTAATAGTGGGCATAGATGGATGCGAAATCCTTTTGCAGCTATGTCAGTACAACTGAGCGATCTGAACACGAAGATGACAAACAGACTTTGCTTTGGACATCACGCTTACATAAAATTTAAATCGTAAAAGACTCACGTGTTCTGCATGAAGAGGAAAGACAAATATCCACAGCTGGAGAGCGAAGTTTTAGAATTCTTAGTGCCATTCACGACTTCCTAGCTATAGAAGTTAGCACTCTTCATTGGTGAACATGAAAACTAAGACCAGAAATAGGCTTCCATTAGGAAACGAGTTGGTTACTTTATCTCAAAAACAAAACCACAATTTGACAAATTATTAATAAATAAACAGGTACGGCCGTCTCATGAAAATAATTGTATTTTTTTCGCAGTTTAGCACCTATAACCCTTGCTCACATTTACCTGGCTAAGCCACACACCGATAACAGGTGTCGCCAATATTAACCTATGACTAAAAGCTGTTAAAAACAGTGAAATCCTTGTAAGCGTCAAGTATGATTTTAAGTAATACAAATCAAAGACGGACATTATTCATCAGATTGCTGTTCACTGTTCATTTGCAAACACTGTTCATTAGCGTATATTCGCTGAACGTGCCACTTTGCTCTTGGTGGTACGGCTTACACTACGCGCGAAAGAAATGACATAACGGAAAAGGTGGAAGAATAACTAGTGTAATGTTTACAACTGTTATAACCAAATCATCAATTGCTAGAATTCTTCTGTCAGCATTTCGGTTCATTTCATCAGTGAAGTTACAGGAGCTTTTCGTTCTGCAAAATGACACTATAGAAGAAATAAATTGTCGAATCATATGTGAAAACAGGTTCGGTTAAGCAATTGGCGAAATTTTCGAGTCAAGTACCTGGACAGACGACTACCAGCAGAGAGAGAAATACAGAGCCTGTATAAAAACAGGCGCACCTACGGCTCTGTGCAAAACTTAGAACGACGGAGAATTCCTTCAGTTGGCACACGCAGAAGTTACCGCAGACACTTGCTGAATAATTGTTCAGAGCCCAAAGAGGTCTACATGTAAATTGTTCCAAAAGGTGCTCTTGAGTAGGAGTTCCTGCCAGATATTGAAGAGCTTTAATCTGAAGACGCAACGTGTTGTGCAACAATTAGTGGAGGATGTTTGTCAAACGTTTACGTTACTGAAGGCGGCTTTTCAGTAAGATCGACGATGGTTTGTTAGACCCTTTCCATTATATCACGAGTGACTGTAAGCATGGTTTCACCTTTCTCGTCACTTGAATTCACAGAACACGAGGTACTGGGCAACAGAGAACCCCAATATAGTTTGTCAGCAACCACTCCACGATGAAAACGTCTGCACTTGGCGCCGTGTAACAGGACTGTTTTTTTGACACGACCCTCAACAAACGTTTGATACATTCTGTGCTCAGCTCACTGAACATGGAAGACAATACTGCTGCTTATAGCATGATGGGACAACATGCCACACGTCTAAGGTATCGCTGGAACGAGTCCACGATGTCTTCACTGAGGACCTAGCTGTCAGCAAACATTCATGGCCACCACGTAGGCCGGATCTAACGACGTGTGATTTTTGTTTTAGTTCCTCGCTTCTGTAATTTCACTTCATTTCCCTCACACTTAAACAGGTTACCTTTCTCAGCGCCACCCTGTATTATAGCGATGAAGAAAGAACAGTCACACTTCACTTAACGAGCACCTCCTATGAGGGTCATTCAAGAAGTCTGGTAAAATAAGGCGAGAAAAACTTTTTGTCGTAAACAACTCAACTAACCTCTCGACAGTCACCTTTGAAGCATATAAGCTTGGTCCAGCAATCTTCCACCTTTCTCATCCATCACAAAAATAGGTCATGTCAAATTGTGAAAAATACTTGTTGACTGCAGCTATCACTTCCTCAATGAAAATTTGTTCCCAGCAAGGCAGTTTCAAGTTACGGAACTGGTAATAGGACGTGCCAATGCAAATTTCTAACGATCCAACAATGAAGAATAATAGAGTCCAGTTCTGTTTCTGCCCTTTTCCAATTAACGCGTGATTATTCCCTGGAAAGTCCAAAATAAGTGGCCGTAACCTTACCAGCTGACGAAGTGGCCTTTGGCTTCTTCGGTGCACTTTCGCCAGCCTTTGTCCACTGTTTTGGCGGCTGCTTCGACTCTGGTGGGTAGGCCGTGTCTCAACAGCCACGAGTCGGCATAAGGAGTCTGGAGCAGTGCTGTTTACGGTCGGCAGGCAGTGAGCCGAAATGTGGTGCCGGGTGGGCTTTCGGTCGACTGTGAGCTGCCGCGGCACCCACATCGGCCACAGCTTCTTCAGGCCACCAGGCTACTCCTCCACGCTGGAAGTATCCTTTGGATTATTGCTATTCCCATTTCTTGTAACATTCAAATGGCATTTACGTTCAATACCCTAGCAGAAAGTTACTTTTATCTAATTAAAGCTTGTTGTTGTTGTTGTGGTCTTCAGTCCTGAGACTGGTTTGATGCAGCTCTCCATGCTACTCTATCCTGTGCAAGCTTCTTCATCTCCCAGTACCTACTGCAACCTACATCCTTCTGAATCTGTTTAGTGTATTCATCTCTTGGTCTCCCTCTACGATTTTTACCCTCCACGCTGCCCTCCAATACTAAATTGGTGATCCCTTGATGCCTCAGAACATGTCCTACCAACCGATCCCTTTTTCTGGTCAAGTTGTGCCACAAACTCCTCTTCTCCTCAATCCTATTCAATACTTCCTCATTAGTTATGTGATCTACCCATCTAATCTTCAGCATTCTTCTGTAGCAACACATTTCGAAAGCTTCTATTCTCTTCTTGTCCAAACTATTTATCGTCCATGTTTCACTTCCATACATGGCTACACTCCATACGAATACTTTCAGAAATGACTTCCTGACACTTAAATCAATACTGGATGTTAACAAATTTCTCTTCTTCAGAAACGCTTTCCTTGCCATTGCCAGCCTACATTTTATATCCTCTCTACTTCGACCATCATCAGTTATTTTGCTCCCCAAATAGCAAAACTCCTTTACTACTTTACGTGCCTCATTTCCTCATCTAATTCCCTCAGCATCACCTGACTTAGACTACATTCCATTATCCTTGTTTTGCTTTTGTTGATGTTCATCTTATATCCTCCTTTCAAGACACTGTCCATTCCATTCAACTGCTCTTCCAAGTCCTTTGCTGTCTCTGACAGAATTACAATGTCATCGGCGAACCTCAAAGTTTTTATTTCTTCTCCATGAATTTTAATACCTACTCCGAATTTTTCTTTTGTTTCCTTTACTGCTTGCTCAATATACAGATTGAATAACAGCGGGGAAAGGCTACAACCCTGTCTCACTCCTTTCCCAACCACTGCTTCCCTTTCATGTCCCTTGACTCTTATAACTGCCATCTGGTTTCTGTACAAATTGTAAATAGCCTTTCGCTCCCTGTATTTTACCCCTGCCACCTTTAGAATTTGAAAGAGAGTATTCCAGTCAACATTGTCAAAAGCTTTCTCTAAGTCTACAAATGCTTGAAACGTAGATTTGCCTTTCCTTAATCGTTCTTCTAAGATAAGTCGAAAGGTCAGTATTGCCTCACGTGTTCCAGTGTTTCTACGGAATCCAAACTGATCTTCCCCGAGGTTGGCTTCTACTAGTTTTTCCATTCGTCTGTAAAGAATTCGTGTTAGTATTTTGCAGCTGTGACTTATTAAACTGATAGTTCGGTAATTTTCACATCTGTCAACACCTGCTTTCTTTGGGATTGGAATTATTATATTCTTCTTGAAGTCTGAGGGTATTTCGCCTGTCTCATACATCTTGCTCACCAGATGGTAGAGTTTTGTTATGACTGGCTCTCCCAAGGCCGTCAGTAGTTCTAATGGAATGTTGTCTACTCCCGGGGCCCTGTTTCGACTCAGGTCTTTCAGTGCTCTGTCAAACTCTTCACGCAGTATCTTATCTCCCATTTCATCTTCATCTACATCCTCTTCCATTTCCATAATATTGTCCTCAAGTACATCGCCCTTGTATACACCCTCTATATAGTCCTTCCACCTTTCTGCTATCCCTTCTTTGCTTAGAACTGGGTTTCCATTTGAGCTCTTGATATTCATACAAGTCGTTCTCTTATCTCCAAAGGTCTCTTTAATTTTCCTGTAGGCGGTATCTATCTTACCCCTAGTGAGATAGGCCTCTACATCCTTACATTTGTCCTCTAGCCATCCCTGCTTAGCCATTTTGCACTTCCGGTCGATCTCATTTTTGAGACGTTTGTATTCCTTCTTGCCTGTTTCACTTACTGCATTTTTATATTTTCTCCTTTCATCAATTAAAGCTTAAAGATCATTAAATGTCAAATTTTGGGCATATCACCGAAAACACTTCGTTATTGGCTGAAAGTCTAAAGCTCTCCTGACGTCACAGGCTAGGAGTAACACGAAGGTTCGAGTGCGTTACAGGGTGTGTGTTGGCCCAAGTTAAGACGTTCTTACGGACTACTTCCGCTACGTAGTGATGGGAATCTCAATTACAACTTCTAAGTAACAATAGAAAGGAGTTGTATGGACACTGATAGTGGAAACCTGGCCAAAGTTGATGCGTTTATGTAGAGCGGCGGTATGTGCAACGACCGATATTCTTCTCTCTCCAGTTTGTAGCATCATTAATGTCGCTCGAAACTAAGGAAATGTGTGAGTTTGCCAAACGAGTCGGTATGTAGCAACCAGGTTGTCGACTACAAGTCGCGAGCCACGACCCCCGAAGCACAACAGAACTGTTCTCTGCAAACCCCTGAGCTGATTTCCTTCACTGAAGGCACTCGCCAGAGACCGCAGCCAGCACGCGCTCGGTGGGCAACGGACAGACGGCAAAGAGGTCGCAGCTTCGAATCCTGTAGCGGTCACGTACTCCTGAAAGTTTTACACCAAACACGAAAATACCGCTAGCACGAACTGATTGCAGTAGCTGCTTGGGTGGTGAGATGTATTATTTACAGCATAGTTTGAGAAATGGACAACAAAGGCTAAATGCATTTACTGCGCGAACCCACAACTCAGGTTTTTGGAATTAACTGCTAATAGTTGAGAAATCACCATACGCCCACAGTACAAAGAGGCGTACGGCGATGAGGTCATACGGAGAGATATGAAGCGTGTACAAGATGCAGGTAACACAAACGTTAGGGGTGTGATGTTTGTGTGTAAGGTAACGTCAGTGTCTGAAGCAAACTTACTTCATTTTTCATATAAGACGATGAAACCTCAAACGGTTAAACAGTAAGGATCATAGCTAGACAGTAACAAGATAAAAACATTCTTTGTATGAAATGAAAAGTGTGTGGCCACAAACTGCAAAGTATCTTTTCGTACGTGACGTGTGTGAAGAGAGATTGCAACTGAAGGCACATGTAAACAGCAAGGAGAAAGCAATCACATTCTGTGTCTGATCGGTGTGGTGAAGTTTTCTAATTGTGATTTGGCTACCACACGAGAGGTCTGTCGAATCGTTTCACACCTAAGTTAAAATATTCTTTCGGGTTAAATTCGAACCGGCGACCTATGGTACACAACTCGTAAAATTTGATGGTCTACCGGTCTAAGAACTGAGCTACCAACTAACTGACAAGGGAACCTCCCCATCGCACCCCCCTCAGATTTAGTTATAAGTTAGCACAGTGGATAGGCCTTGAAAAACTGAACACAGATCAATCGATAAAACAGGAAGAAGTTGTGTGGAACTATGAAAAAATAAGCAAAATACACAAACTGAGTAGTCCATGGGCAACATAGACCACATCAAGGATGATGTGAGCTCAAGAGCGCCGTGGTCCCGTGGTTAGCGTGAGCAGCTGCGGAGCGAGAGGTCCTTGGTCCAAGTCTTCCCTCGAGTGAAAAGTTTAATTTTTTGTTTTCAGTCAATTATCAAAGTTCAGGCACTCACACATAATCAACTCCGCTCTCCAAAATTCCAGGACAAGTTCAGATTTGCTTCGACATATGCAGGATTTGACGGTCTACACACGGAAAAACTTGAAAACGTTAAAAACATATGTTTTGACAGAGCACAGAGAAAACTGTGCGACTGTGAAACTGTTGCATTCATTTGTTGCAGTTTATGTGACAAACTCTTATGTTTTCATCACTTTTTTGGGAGTGATTATCACATCCACAAGAAAACATAAATCGGGCAAGGTAGAAGAATCTTTTTACCTATTCGACAACATATTTCTGTCATGTAACGCACATGCCGGCACCAGTGTCTTATAGAATGTATCAGATGTGTTTTCCTGGATCAAATGTTTTCGGTTCCCATTGCAGAGGCACATCCATTCGTCTACTAATCGCACGGTTTTGCGGTGCGGTCGCAAAACACAGACGCTAAACTTATTACAGTGAACAGAGACGTCAATGAACGAACGGACACATAACTTTGTAAAAATGAAGTAAGTAAACTTTTGGCTCGAGGGAAGACGAACCAAGGACCTCTCGCTCCGTAGCCCCTCACGCTAACCACGGGACCACGGCGCTCTTGAGCTCAGATCATCCTTGATGTTACCTATGTTGCCCATGAACTACTCAGTTTGTACATTTTGCTTATTTTTTCATAGTTCAACAAAACTTCTTCCTGTTTTCTCGATTGATCTGTGTTCAGTTTGTCAAGGCCTATCCACTGTGCCAAATTATAACTAAATCTAAGGGGGGTGCGATGGGAAGGTTCCCTTGTGAGGTGTAGTCGGAAAAACGACAATTTTCGCTAGGAGTTTAATTTCGTGGAATGACGCTGTTCTTGATCGCAAATGTGGTAAAGTTTATCTCTGCCGTGTATCGATGTAAACTTCACAGTGCAAAACGTTTTTCATTAAATTAGGGAACTCTTGCGTTAACGTGGTGGCAATTTGCCGGTACAGTGAAAACCACATTTTACTGATCTCTGGAACACTCTGAAACCACTTTTCAGGAGTTTTTATAGATGAATTTGTACAGTATGGTACTACTCATTTGCAACCCGTTTTCCGAACCGGAAACTCCAAAACAAGAGGTCAATTAGCATTACGACAGTAGGACTTTCAGATTATTCAAATTTTATTTCCGTTTCTATAGAACAATACTGATACTAAAGAGGAAAAGAAGCATGTCTAGCGCGTAAAATGACCATCATTCAATACAAATTCCCGAAAACTCTCAAATACCCCATAACCCGTGTAGCACATTACACACACACACGTCTCGGCAGTCCAACTTTTATTCGGCGCCCCTGCATTACCGTGTGTTCAGTGATGCTGCACACTGCGCGGGAACTCGATCCAATTCTGTTTTGAGTTGTGCGGCAGCCCAACCCTCCTAATGAAAGAAAAAGTTTAACAACAGCACGAAACTTTCTCTCCATTTTCAGTCGCATTCGGTACACTGACCAATTCTGTGAACTGTACGATGTGCACCGTTGAAATTCTTCAACGCCACCTTTGGAACAATCACACTTACGAAAGAGCAATAAAAAATGTTGCGCTCTTTCGTCGGAGTTTAGCAGACTCGTGAGACGCCCCCCGTACACAGAGGGTGGCCCGCAGGACGAGTCCCTCCCTCCCTCCTCCTGCTGGACTCCAGGCTGGACACCGCTGCCCTCCAGGCCGTCGCCGACTCTCCTCACGTCTCACTCACTGCTGCTGATTCGCACCTTTAAGTCGCAATTTATGAATTTCATTTTAGATTCGTCGTCATTAACCGACACGAATTCGACGAATCTTCAGATAGCAGTTCCAGTCAACAAGCCGTCTTCAGTGTTCAGAACTCATGTTTGAAAGTAGGGAAGGACAAACACCTTTCTTGTTAAAAAGGATGTACGTTGTTATACTTTACGTTACTATCTAATAAACTGTTTTAGTATTTTTTACGGAATGAAGCGAATTATCCTACTTATAGGTGTATTCCTACAGCAAAACATGCTTTGGGTAATTTACTGCACGAGAGACTCAGAAGTGAATTTTGTTAGCTTTACCGAGGTGCCACTTCATCGTCAGTTTGTAAATAAGTAGGTATTTATTCGAATTTATCCAAGTTTCTCACGCGATTTTCTTGAATGAGTTATCGAACATTCCCCTGAAAACAGTTTACAGATTTTGTTTTTATTCATCGTTAACACCGAGTATTTTTGATAAATGAATCAATCCGGAATTTATGTTAAACAAGAAATTACGTAATTTTTAATAAAAAATAAATTATTAGCCCTATGTTTTTGTATTATGGGATCTGTAGTACCCGCACAGGGAGTTGGCTGGTTCTTTCATTTCCTTTCGAAAGACGAAATCATTTTTCATTAATTGCAAATGTGTTTGGTATATTTCATTAAAAAATATTGCACTAGTTTTCTTTAAAGTATTTTTCAATTCCTTGTGAAGCATCATCGTAATCACAACGATTCAATTCACGTAATCACAATCGACAAGAAAAATGAACAGGGCGACAAACAACGACGATTTTGTGGTGATCCCGATCACACTACAGCGCTAGGGGAACAGAAGCGACGACGACACACGGTGAGTCCGTTGCAGTCTGAGGCCGTCTGCAGAACGTTTCCCAGAGACTGCCGCACTTCACGCCTCCTCTCGCTGCAGTCAATCCTACCCGTCTACTGTTTGTGGGCCGAGGTGTCCTTCCATCGCCGATATCGATATCCCGTGTGACGGAAGAGTCTCCGGTCGGCGCTGGTCGAGCCAACTCGTGTTGGAAGCCAGCCGGCGTCCCTAAAGCCGTCGGCACACGGACCGTGGATCCCAACGTTGGGCGTGCCGAGTTTCTAACGTCATAGCGTGGAATAGCACGTTCTGGAGTCTTTCCGAACGTGCGGAGCAGTATCTGGCATGTCAGATATTCTCAGCGTTGACCAATGAGATGACACAACGCCACCTACATCACACGCACGCCGTGTCCATTCATTACAGAGTTGTGAGGCGCCATATTGGCATTCATTTCAAGCTTACATGTATATATGCCGTTTGTGAGCACCAGCAAATTGAGAATCACTGGAAAACCCGTTGTTGACTGTGTGGTTCGTTGCAATAAAATAATGAGAAATATATTCGTGGCAAAAGAATTGTTGTAACTTGCGTCTTATGAGATTAGGCTATTTGAAGGCAGCGACACACTCAAGATCCACCCAGAACGCATTATTCTTGGTTAAGTTTGATATAATTAAATTTTAATTAGTAACATATCTACGATAAGGTTTTCTGCAAGGGGTAACATACTATCATTGCCTACTATGGATCTGTTGTGGGTCTAGCGCAAAGAGCAGCGTCATTGTCTAGTATTGTTTGTTGGTTGGGCCGCGTCTTGACATTTCTAAATTTTATTTCCTAACATTCGCGTTTTTATTAGGTTCTGATACTTTATTATTAGTTTCATTTAAGTATATACTATAATATTTGATGTTATGTACATACAAGTTCACCTTTTCCTGAGGGGTGACTGTTCGATTGGCTTAATCTACAAGACAGCTTGCGCTACTTGTATAAAGATATTTTGCTCCTTTTTCTTTTCCACTTCGTAATTCACATGTTGCAAAGCTTTTGCTGCTGGGTAGGAACCGTGATTAAGTAAGACTGACCTTGGGGTTGTACTAAAATGTGGGAATGTTTTATCTTATGCGGAGAAGGATCCCAAATTTGTACCGCACTGTTTGTAATGCAACTTTCCTAAGCCTGTGTCCTTATTGATTGGACATGGTAATTCCCTTTTCGTCGACGATGGAGGAAACGTGCGTTTTAATAGAGCTAACGTGGGAATTTTACGCGCGCCCGCTGAGTAAACAGTGTGATTTACGAACTAGAAACATCCCTCGACTGCCGCTGGAGTGCGTTGCGATCGCATGTACCACGTTGGGGCCCACGTACCGTGTGCACAAGTCGCATCGTTCCTGAGCGATCAGCAGCGCGTTGAACTCGGCACGCTCAACGTTCACGTTCGACAGCACGGCCCGTGTGGCGACGGCTTAACCGTGGTGCACGGGCCTCGCCGCGCTCGTCTTTTGTCGCGCCGGATGTACGGTGGCGATCACTGGGCGCCCCGACGTGCGAGTTTTTTGTGGATTCGTCGTCTCACGCTGAACAGCTTCCCAGCTCGTAACTTGCAAGCTCCAACTTATTCTGTCTTTAACTATGGCGGTTGTTGAAACTTATTGTGGCATGGGTAGCTGCCGGAGATGGTTCTCAACTTGGTTCCACAGTGGCCGTTTTAAGGAGGCTGATGTTCCTCATTTCGCCTATCTGTGGAGTGAGTTTTTTAAGTGGTTTTCATGCAAGTATTGTTTTAGGCCATAGTGGCCGCTTGGGGACTGGTTGCCGTTGTGTAGGCGCCCGACAGCCGTACAGTTAATGGTTTAATTATTTGTCACGGCAGGATTTGGTGTGTGTATTTGATGCTGAAAGTGCCTCAAGGCAACTGGAAGTGATCTCTTAAGTTTCCAGCTAATTTAGTCGGAGACGGGTCCTTTAGAGTATTGCTCCACAAGAACATGGGGGCACGCTTACTATATATTCGAGTGTGGCTGTGATTTGACCTTGTTTTCGTTGCAGTCTATTTGTGCTGCAGGCCATTTGTTGAGTCTGCTCGTTTCGTGGCGTCGGTGGGGTTTTGGATTCTCGTCAGGACCGCTCACTGTGAGGCTGGTCGGGCTATATACGAGGGCAGTTCAATAAGTAATGCAACACATTTTTTTTCTCGGCCAATTTTGGTTGAAAAAACCGGAAATTTCTTGTGGAATATTTTCAAACATTCCCGCTTCGTCTCGTATAGTTTCATTGGCTTCCGACAGGTGGCAGCGCTGTACGGAGCTGTTAAAATGGCGTCTGTAACGGATGTGCGTTGCAAACAACGGGCAGTGATCGAGTTTCTTTTGGCGGAAAACCAGGGCATCTCAGATATTCATAGGCGCTTGCAGAATGTCTACGGTGATCTGGCAGTGGACAAAAGCACGGTGAGTCGTTGGGCAAAGCGTGTGTCATCATTGCCGCAAGGTCAAGCAAGACTGTCTGATCTCCCGCGTGCGGGCCGGCCGTGCACAGCTGTGACTCCTGCAATGGCGGAGCGTGCGAACACACTCGTTCGAGATGATCGACGGATCACCATCAAACAACTCAGTGCTCAACTTGACATCTCTGTTGGTAGTGCTGTCACAATTGTTCACCAGTTGGGATATTCAAAGGTTTGTTCCCGCTGGGTCTCTCGTTGTCTAACCGAACACCATAAAGAGCAAAGGAGAACCATCTGTGCGGAATTGCTTGCTCGTCATGTGGCTGAGGGTGACAATTTCTTGTCAAAGATTGTTACAGGCGATGAAACATGGGTTCATTACTTCGAACCTGAAACGAAACGGCAATCAATGGAGTGGCGCCACACCCACTCCGCTACCAAGAAAAAGTTTAAAGCCATACCCTCAGATGGTAAAGTCATGGTTACAGTCTTCTGGGACGCTGAAGGGGTTATTCTGTTCGATGTCCTTCCCCATGGTCAAACGATCAACTCTGAAGTGTATTGTGCTACTCTTCAGAAAGTGAAGAAACGACTTCAGCGTGTTCATAGGCACAAAAATCTGAACGAACGTCTCCTTCTTCATGACAACGCAAGACCTCACACAAGTCTTCGCACCCGAGAGGAGCTCACAAAACTTCAGTGGACTGTTCTTCCTCATGCACCCTACAGCCACGATCTCGCACCGTCGGATTTCCATATGTTTGGCCCAATGAAGGACGCAATCCGTGGGAGGCACTACGCGGATGATGAAGAAGTTATTGATGCAGTACGACGTTGGCTCCGACATCGACCAGTGGAATGGTACCGTGCAGGCATACAGGCCCTCATTTCAAGGTGGCGTAAGGCCGTAGTATTGAATGGAGATTACGTTGAAAAGTAGTGTTGTGTAGCTAAAAGATTGGGGAATAACCTGGTGTATTTCAATGCTGAATAAAACAACCCATGTTTCAGAAAAAAAATGTGTTGCATTACTTATTGAACTGCCCTCGTATATAGACATACACCACCTGCTAGTGAGGCCTTGCAGAAGCCGTGGGGAGTGAAGGCTCTGACTGCCTGCCTGCCGCAGCGGCCTTGCTTCCGAATACTGCTGTGGGCTTTAACGATGTTCTCTAAAGTTAGGTGAGGCCACTTTGTCAATATTAGCGTTTCTGTAAGTCATTTTACAAGTTATTACTTGCCATTCTCATTCAACACTTGTGTTAATCATTTGTGTATGTGCAACTCATTGTTCCTGTGTTCCAGTTTTGCGACCTTGGTTGGCCCACTTTCATCTACATCTACATCCATACTCCGCAAGCCACCTGACGGTGTGCGGCGGAGGGTACCTTGAGTACCTCTATCGGCTCTCCCTTCTATTCCAGTCTCGTATCGTTCGTGGAAAGGAGGATTGTCGGTATGCTTCTGTGTGGGCTCTAATCTCTCTGATTTTATCCTCATGGTCTCTTCGCGAGATATACGTAGGAGGTAGCAATATACTACTCGACTCTTCGGTGAAGGTATGTTCTCGAAACTTTAAAAAAAGCCCGTACCGAGCTACTGAGCGTCTCTCCCGCAGAGTCTTCCACTGGAATTTATGTGTCATCTCCGTAACGCTTTCGCGATTACTAAATGATCCTGTAACGAAGCGCGCTGCTCTCCGTTGGATCTTCTCTATCTCTTCTATCAAACCTATCTGGTACGGATCCCACACTGCTGAGCAGTATTCAAGCAGTGGGCGAACAAGCGTACTGTAACCTACTTCCTTTGTTTTCGGATTGCATTTCCTTAGGATTCTTCCAATGAATCTCAGTCTGGCATCTGCTTTACCGACGATCAACATTATATGATCATTCCATTTTAAATCACTCCTAATGCGTACTCCCAGATAATTTATGGTATTAACTGCTTCCAGTTGCTGACCTGCTGTTTTGTAGCTAAATGACAAGGAATCTTTCTTTTTACGTATTCGCAGCACATTACACTTGTCTACATTGAGACTGAATTGCCATTCCCTGCACCATGCGTCAATTCGCTGCAGATCCCCCTGCATTTCAGTACAATTTTCCATTGTTACAACCTCTCGATACACCACAGCATCATCTGCAAAAAGCCTCAGTGAACTTCCGATGTCATCCACAAGGTCATTTATGTATATTGTGAATAGCAACGGTCCTATGACACTCCCCTGCGGCACACCTGAAATCACTCTTACTTCGGAAGACTTCTCTCCATTGAGAACGACATGCTGCGTTCTGTTATCTAGGAACTCCTCAATCCAATCACACAATTGGTCTGATAGTCCATATGCTCTTACTTTGTTCATTAAACGACTCTGGGGAACTGTATCGAACGCCTTGCGGAAGTCAAGAAACACGACATCTACCTGTGAACCGTGTCTATGGCCCTCTGAGTCTCGTGGACGAATAGCGCGAGCTGGGTTTCACATGACCGTCTTTTTCGAAACCCATGCTGATTCCTACAGAGTAGATTTCTAGTCTCCAGAAAAGTCATTATACTCTAACACAATACGTGTTCCAAAATTCTACAACTGATCGACGTTAGAAATATAGGTCTATAGTTCTGCACATCTGCTCGACGTCCCTTCTTGAAAACGGGGATGACCTGTGCCCTTTTCCAATCCTTTAGAACGCTACGCTCTTCTAGAGACCTACGGTACACCGCTGCAAGAAGGGGGGCAAGTTCCTTCGCGTACTCTGTGTAAAATCGAACTGGTATCCCATCAGGTCCAGCGGCCTTTCCTCTTTTGAGCGATTTTAATTGTTTCTCTATCGCTGTGTCGTCTATTTCCATATCTACCAATTTGTCATCTTCTGCGTTAACTTTTTAAAATAGTTCGGGTCTGTTTGTCACCAGAAGGTCTAATACGTTATCGCCACGAGTCTGTTCGCTGTTTAACTGCTCAAGGTAGTTTTCAGATAAAGCACTTAAAAAAATTTCACTGGATTCTTTGTCCCTGCCACCCGTTATGAACGTCTGAGTCTCCCAGTCTATATCCGGCAAATTAAAATCTCCACCCAGAACTATAACATGGTGGGGAAATCTACTCGAAATATTTTCCAAATTATCCTTCAGGTGCTCAGCCACAACAGCTGCTGAGCCAGGGGGCCTATAGAGACATCCAATTACCATGTCTGAGCCTGCTTTAACCGTGACCTTCACCCAAATCATTTCACATTTCGGTTCTCCGTCAATTTCCTTCGATACAATTGCACATCTTATCGCTATAAACACGCCTCCCCCTTCACTGTCCAGCCTGTCTCTGCGGTATACATTCCAATGTGAGTTTAGTCTTACGTCTTGTTTCATCCAACTTTCTGTTCCTAGTACTACATGAGCGTTGTGACCGTTCAATGAGAGCAGTTCTGGGACCTTTCTGTAGACGCTCCTGCAGTTTACTATTAGCACATTAATATTGTTATTCCCTGTTGCATTTTGCCTACTCCTACTTTGCATGTTTAGTATAAGCATGTTCACTGTGGACCTTTATGTGGGAAGTTCAGTTTTACTAATCTGTAAGATCTTTCTTTTTTTTTGATGAACTTGTGGTATTATGTGGCTGTGTAACTTTGTGTTGGAAGTGTATAGCGTTACTAGCCTTTTGAGATACGGTTAAACAAGAACGATTGTTTATGATTGATTATTCACCGTGCCTGCTATCCATGTTTTGGTTGCGGATGCAAAATATGATTCTATTTCGTGTTTATGCAATTCAGTTAAAGTGAAATTTTTTATATTGCATCAGTAAGAGGGCGAATGTCCGAACGGAAGTTTATAACAAAGTCTGTTTTGAGTGAAATTAAAATTGTGAAACAATCACAAGCTTGTCCACCACCTGTGATCCCGGGCTTCCTATTTCCTTTAAACACCCACTGGTGTGTGTGACCGCTCTGCAGTTCCTAACCCGACCATCGTGCTACTTTTTATCCCTTTTTAAAAAAGTACGTTTCATTTCAAGGCGAGGCTACGCACTAAACTTTGTCTTCTAAACGAATTTAATCAGTGTGTATACATGGACAAGGAAAAAAATTCCTGGATTTCCCGGTTAAAAATACACTTTCTCCTGGGCGACAGTATATTTTCCCTTATCAATCGTTTGAATGGTTATAGTTTTATACATGGGCATACAATTTCCAGGCACTTTACATCTACATCTACATCTATACTCCGCCAGCCACCTTACGGTGTGTGGCGGAGGGTACTTATTGTACCACTATCTGATCCCCCCTTCCCTGTTCCATTCACGAATTGTGCGTGGAAAGAACGACTGCTTGTAAGTCTCCGTATTTGCTCTAATTTCTCGGATCTTTTCGTTGTGATCATTACGCGACATATATGTGGGCGGTAGTAATATGTTGCCCATCTCTTCCCGGAATGTGCCCTCTCGTAATTTCGATAATAAACCTCTCCGTATTGCGTAACGCCTTTCTTGAAGTGTCCGCCACTGGAGCTTGTTCAGCATCTCCGTAACGCTCTCGCGCTGACTAAATGTCCCCATGACGAATCGCGCTGCTTTTCGCTGGATCATGTCTATCTCTTCTATTAATCCAACCTGGTAAGGGTCCCATACCGATGAGCAATACTCAAGAATCGGACGAACAAGCGTTTTGTAAGCTACTTCTTTCGTCGATGAGTCACATTTTCTTAGAATTCTTCCTATGAATCTCAACCTGGCGCCTGCTTTTCCCACTATTTGTTTTATGTGATCATTCCACTTCAGATCGCTCCGGATAGTAACTCCTAAGTATTTTACGGTCGTTACCGCTTCCAATGATTTACCACCTATCGCATAATCGTACTGGAATGGATTTCTGCCCCTATGTATGCGCATTATATTACATTTATCTACGTTTAGGGAAAGCTGCCAGCTGTCGCACCATGCATTAATCCTCTGCAGGTCCTCCTGGAGTACGTACGAGTCTTCTGATGTTGCTACTTTCTTGTAGACAACCGTGTCATCTGCAAATAGCCTCACGGAGCTACCGATGTTGTCAACTAAGTTATTTATGTATATTGTAAACAATAAAGGTCCTATCACGCTTCCCTGCGGTACTCCCGAAATTACCTCTACATCTGCAGATTTTGAACCGTTAAGAATGACATGTTGTGTTCTTTCTTCTAGGAAATCCTGAATCCAATCACAAACCTGGTCCGATATTCCGTAAGCTCGTATTTTTTTCACTAAACGTAAGTGCGGAACCGTATCAAATACCTTCCTGAAGTCCAGGAATACGGCATCAATCTGCTCGCCAGTGTCTACGGCACTGTGAATTTCTTGGGCAAATAGGGCGAGCTGAGTTTCACATGATCTCTGTTTGCGGAATCCATGTTGGTTATGATGAAGGAGATTTGTATTATCTAAGAACGTCATAATACGAGAACACAAAACATGTTCCATTCTTCTACAACAGACTGACGTAAGGGAAATAGGCCTATAATTATTCGCATCTGATTTATGACCCTTCTTGAAAATGGGAACGACCTGCGCTTTCTTCCAGTCGCTAGGTACTTTACGTTCTTCCAGCGATCTACGATAAATTGCTGATAGAAAGGGGGCAAGTTCTTTAGCATAATCACTGTACAATCTTAAGGGTATCTCGTCTGGTCCGGATGCTTTTCCGCTACTAAGTGATAGCAGTTGTTTTTCAATTCCGATATCGTTTATTTCAATATTTTCCATTTTGGCGTCCGTGCGACGGCTGAAGTCAGGGACCGTGTTACGATTTTCCGCAGTGAAACAGTTTCGGAACACTGAATTCAGTATTTCTGCCTTTCTTCGGTCGTCCTCTGTTTCGGTGCCATCGTGGTCAACGAGTGACTGAATAGGGGATTTAGATCCGCTTACCGATTTTACATATGACCAAAACTTTTTAGGGTTCTTGTTTAGATTGTTTGCCAATGTTTTATGTTCGAATTCGTTGAATGCTTCTCTCATTGCTCTCTTTACGCTCTTTTTCGCTTCGTTCAGCTTTTCCTTATCAGCTATGATTCGACTACTCTTAAACCTATGATGAAGCTTTCTTTGTTTCCGTAGTACCTTTCGTACATGATTGTTATACCACGGTGGATCTTTCCCCTCGCTTTGGACCTTAGTCGGTACGAACTTATCTAAGGCGTACTTTAGAAAACGAAACTCATGGGAAACGACACTATTTGGAAGTATCTTTGGTGTGCAGCAACATGTACGCTGCGTATTTTCGTATTACGACAGCACACATTGGAATTCCACCAAACGCCGCATGTTACTTTCCGAATCATTGAAATCGAGATTTCGATGCGCTTTTGTAAGCCAGTCACAGCTCATGTCACGTGATCTCGCCAGCCGATGACAGCGGATATTCAGACCATAGGACAGGTGATGTCAACCAAGAGCAACATAGGACAGGTGATGTAGTCAGCCAAGAGCAACATCACTCAAGTAGCACGAACACACAGACAGGGAAAGCTAACAGTTTAAATTACTATAGATAGTGTTGCTACAAGAAAAGCTAAGCTTTCACATATATTGTTGATCTTTTTTGCGCGTCTTTCACTTTAAGATATATCATACAAATGTGCCAGTAAAATTTTTAATGACATAAATGTCTTATCTTCAGGGTTCAAAATCCTTCTGACTGGCTCGTCATCAAAGAGTTGATTTTTAAATGAGAGTCAAACGCTCCGTGATTTAATAAATTCATGGTACATTCTAGCACATAGCTCAACTTACGTAAAAGGATATTTACTTTGAAAGTAACGCTTTTCAAACCACCATTCGCAATATTTTCCCGCGACCTGTTAGAAATAGGTTCGTTTCAGCAGTTGCCAGAGAGCGCAGATAACAGGCGATACCGCGCTTGGATAGCTATCACGCCGTAGGAAGCCCCTGTATGTGCGTACGTGTAAAACATTGAAAGATCATACATTATGTCATAAAAGAAACAAGACATCAGAGGATACTGCACGAGCATCGGAATTCCGTGAACAATACTAAAATGTCCACATTTAAAGTGCATACTTAAAGGTCAAATTCGTAAGTCCAGATTCCCAATGAAATAAACCTCGACCTGATATTAAGCTTTTTCGTGTGGTTTTCGGGGTGTAAATTTTGTTGGAGCACCAGTACTGTATTATATCATGTTTGGGTCTTTATTACGGCATAATGGCATCCGTGCTAGAAAATGAAAACGTGCACTTGAAATGCAGCGAACAGATGAAACGAGCCAGTACCGTGGAATTAAAAATTTCGTTTCAAATACATTGACTGCCTCTGCGGGAAAGGTTAACAAAACCCTAATTTCTTTAGCAAACAGACAAAAATAACTTCATTGTTCCGGAAGGCGATTAATGCTTGACTGTCAGAAAGGTGGAGATAAAATAAAATCTGAAACTAATGACATATTTCGGCCTCCCGTAATTATGTGAATGTGTTTTAACTCACTTGACAGCTCCCGGTCACAGATGTCCGTTTTGTTTTCATTTGACGTGAGAGTAAACGAAGGGGAAACAGCAAAATCACTGAATGTAAACACGGGTCACGTGGAGACTACCCACTGTAACTCAGACTGCTCTGCGCATCAGCCCCGGATCTACGATACTTGCGAACCGGGTCAATATTTTAAAAAAATCGAATTTTCAAAATATGTTCATCTCGTAGCGCACATCTTTCTGAAAAGTCTGAAACATAAAACATACGTATTCGAGGAAATGTAAGGCATATTATTTGGTCTTAAGTATGCCAAAGTGCAGTGCCACGCCTCTTCAGAAAGCCTTTTTCTACCGCACGTCGAAACTATATTCAGAAGAGTGGAAATTTAAATGTCCTCTGGTGCCTCTCCTGCTCCCAGTCGGCCAGTTTGACAGCCTGCCCCTCCTTAAAAAAATCTCAATTAATGGCGGATGGGATTATTCGTAATCGAGAAAACAAGCACTCTTCAGAAAATCTGAACTCTTTATTGCCTTATAGCTTATAATTTGCTGTTTTGTGTGACAAAATTAAATATAGGATATATAAAGCCAATACTGACAAGAGATAAGCAAGAAATTACACATTTCTTCAAACCTCAGCTCCTAGAATGTTCTCTCTAATCTTGCTACAGCTTTACATGGCGTGCTTTCCTTTCTGCGAAAGAATCTATTACCTCATCAAGGTTCGTCAAACGTTTTGCTACATGAAAAATCGAAATGTCGTTATCCAATACTAAAAAAGTTGTTAATACAAATAATACCAAATTACATCTAGTTTGTCACTGTCTGCTGGATAAAACAAAATAAGCCTTTCTAATATGGTAGCAATTTTGTAACGCACCAAATATTGGAGACACTTTTGGCACAAATGGCCATTTTTATAACACGACAGAATATAATCCAATAAGTAACAATATCATATGCCTATTTGCCTAGTACAAGCAAAAAGCTTTATATTAGGAAATAGTTTCACATTTCATTCATACGCACCAGCTTCTCAAGCATGAGATCGAAAAGTAGTATTACGAAATTTTTATATAAATCTGGATTCGTCTTATTCTTCCATAATTTGCGTGATGTCCCCGTTTCTTCTCCTTCCTCGTTCTAACAAACAATCTTGTCATCACCAATTCTGTAGCTATTCCTGCCATTGTCAAATTTTGTTCGGCGATTAACTTCACTAACCCTGCCAGAATCACAGGTTTATTTATCCAGCGATTATTTTCCCATTAGACCTTATTACGTTCCTAACAATACGTTTTCCGCGTTACTTCGAGAATAGAACTTAGGCGGCTGCTAGCCGGGGACTGTACAACGGTCCTTACTGGTATAGCGATCTGGTCAAAATTTTCTGTCAACATTTCGTTTTATCGGATACACTGAGAAGATAATACGCAATATTTCTCATCTGTTATTCCTGTCAGTCGTTTATTTCCATTCTGGTACACTGAATTTATGGATTTCGCTAGTAATTGTGACAACGCTGATCATTCGCAAACCCAGTCAACCACATAATCAGACAGCGATTGGCATCCATCCGTTCGGCTTTACCCCGTTCAGCCCGTATAGCCCCATCCCCTGTTGTCTGCGGAAAGTTTATTTCTAGATGCGACGAGGATTCTCCTGGCAGAGACATCACGTACACCATGCACACATTCCAACTTATGACTCATTCATAAATCAATTTAAAATGTGTTCAAAAATGTTCAAAGACCAACAGGGACGCGTTTCAAAATCATATGAATAATCTAGAGACCAACGAGAGCTGGATGCTAGGCGTTTTGTGAAAAGTTTTTCTTGCTCAAGAGTATGAATTTGGCGCCCCCTTTTCCCGGTAGCATCTAGCTGCTTGCTGCGACTGCCTGCACAGCCAACAGCCACATTCCTGTAGCCAGAAGCGGGAGAATCTACTACTCGAACTGCGCATGCGCATGAGCCCGCGCGTAACTGCTAAAACAAATCGAATGTAAACAGTTGCGACTTCACGCTCATTGGAGGCAATTTGTTGTTATGAAGCACTGCATAGTCTTCCTAAAGCCTTTGACACATTTTCAGTTGGCAGACGCTTGCATGAGCACTGTGTGTCGTCGTTGTAGATGGCGCATTTCCTTTGCAATTCAAGTTATTTTCGTTTTCTTCTGTCGTTTATGTTTTATTGTTGAAGTGTTATTCTGAAGTAGCGGGATACAGTAATATCCTTTGTTGGAGTAGCTGTTCTCACCAGTCAAAAATACAAAAATTTAACTGAAAACTGCAACAATGAAAAATTCCCGGAATTCTGAAAATATCCCTGGTTTTTCCCGGTTTTCTCTCGTATGAAAAAATTTCCGGGTTTTTCCCGGATCTCCCGGGTCGTATACACCCTATTAATGGTTATTTCACATATTTCGAGTGTCTACTCTCAGATCACAAAACGATCTGGATGTATTCAGATCACAAGTAGGTCTACGAAATTTTTGGAACACGGACTGCGTAATAGGCTGTACCACTCCGAAAGACGCGAAACAATTTTTCGTTTTTATCGCCTTCAAACGGAACCGCCTTTACTTGGAACTTGAAACAGACTTTATAGGCAGCGAGCGGGCTTCCAGCTTGTCCAGAACACTCGCGGCGGTTAGCTGGCGCCGCCCAGTTCCTGCAGAGCTGCCCCCCCCCCCCCCCGCTCCTCCCCCCCCACCCCGCCCCACACACACACACACACACGGTCCCTGTGCCGAAGTCGCGACTGCAGGCGACGAAGCCCGCTGCTCAACTTGCCGAGAGGTATTCTTCCAGTGAAAGCACAGATACGCCTGCATCAGGCCTGCTCGTGTTTGTACGCACTACACGATCGTATTCCAGTAACAGATGCGTTTTGTTTTCGAAGAGCTAACGTTAGTTCAGTAGGCGTTTATGTGAGCGAACACTGAAAAGTCTCTACCATGTCCACTTAACTACCGTGCTGAGGTTTTGCTATATGAGAAACCTATTTTGAGTGGCCATCTGCCTCATTCACGATGCATTTGAAGTCGTTGGCTGCCACGATATTAAATCGTAAAAGTAAAGAAAAGAAAATGTGACAGCCGGCAGGCAGATAAAGTACATCGGAAAGTTTCAGTATTATTGCCTCATATTTGACAGAATCTGTAGATTATATCTAACTAAAAGACAATACACGGAAGCGACAGACGTATTCCTCACGGCAGGAAACTTATCGAGAACTTACTGCAAATTCGTATTCCGCACATCAATACTATTAATGCGGTCTCTCACAATTCAACAATAAATACATCAATAGACTAGAAAAGAGTTTAAATCTGTTACCAGGCTAACACAATCCACCATCCACTGGAATCGTGCGTGCCAAACGAACGGCATACACGACAAACTGAAGGCTTGCAGAAACGTGATGGTCAGTCGCTCTCCCACCGAAAGTCTGGCAGTTTTCCAGATCTCACTTAAAACTTGATCAGCGTATATACTTCCCTCAAATAGACTATCTTGCACTGCAGTAAACGAATCCGTCACGTTACGTATTATTTCTGTGTTGTATTACAGGTCTCTACACTTTACGCAATACGTGAACAGCGCCAGAAATTGAGCTTCGAATTTCACGTACAGTGTTCACTTAATATCAGCTCACACTTGAAGAAGCCCGCTTTTAACGTTTCACTTTAACCGCGCTGCGGCAACGTTCCGCGTACTTTGTGACAGCCGCGACGATGACAAACCTTCCTCGATTCTCACAATTACTGCACTGCAAGTCGCAAATCTCAATTCTACCGTCGTTATAGGCTGCTCATAAAAAGTTACACTGCGCTTTCATCGCGTCATTTGAACGTCAAGTGAAGAAGTCGGTAAGTGACAGCGTCATAACCGGTAATATTCTCTCGCAACAAAAGATACGACTAATGCGCAAGCACGATTGTAACAACTTCTATGAAGCACTGGAGTACAGTCTGGTTAATTTGCACTCCGTTTTAAACAAAGCCATGTCTCTCGAGCGTCATATCCCTGACGTGTGGCCGGTACTTGCAATCGTGCGTGTGCATACTGTCTGCAAACTGTGTTGCGAATAGCGTCGGTACTGTGAAGAAATAAAACTCCACGTCTGATGCCGAAGTTGACTTTGTGAGCAGCGAAAGTGTGGTAGGTGACGTTCTGTATTGTTTTTAGGGCCGGGGGAAAGACGTTAGCGAGAAAAATATCCTTGTCTCTGAAAGCAAGTTGAGTACGGCAAATCGCTAAGCTGCCTCATTCTGAAATACTGGGTGAATAATAACCGCGGGCCGCTGTAGCCGATCGGTTCTACGCGCTTGAGTCCGGAATCGCGCTGCTGATACGGTCGCAGGTTCGACTCCTGCCTCGGGCATGGATGTATGATATGCTTAGGTTGGTTAGGTTTAAGTAGTCCTAGGTCTAGGGGACTGATGACCTCAGATGTCAAGTCCCATGGTGCTTAGAGCCATCTGAATCATGTCCGGGTGGTGCTTAGAGCCATCTGAATCATGTCCGGGTTTTTCAACGCCTTCATTTCCGTTTCCTCGAGACAAGCTAAGCTTCCAACTGATACTTCTCTTACTGCGTGAAAACCGTACCCTAAGATTATAGTACTTTACGAGCGGATTACCAAAGCATTTTGGGTGTTTAAATTCGGTCAGTTTACGCGAAACATTTCTGCTGGAGGTTCCGTAATGGAGATGACTACGGCTGACGGAATCTGAAGACGCCCTGTCGCTCCAAAACTCATTTAGTCCAAAGTGCTGCAGTTGATGGCGTTCGAAAAGTTGTGTCCTATGAAGATACGTTATTTCCACGCAGTGACATAATAAATAACGTGTTGTATTCATTTTAAATATGTGTCGTGAGAGAATTCTGAAGGAATCTCCACTCGCACGTCGAAACAATGTCCGACTGAACGTGGCGCTGTTTTCCGCTCGTTCGACGTTATTCCCTCTCAGCTTTTCAGCGCTTAAATGACCAGAACGGCGATAAATAACGAGCAATGAAACACTCGAATCAGTAATTTAACACACTATTCCTCATTCGCAAGACATTGTATTAGAGAGGAGCAGTTTTCTGACGTTGCTTTCTCCTGAGTTAACGCGACGGACGACACAAAAGCGACCAAAACAAGGGAAGAGCCGCGGCTTCCGGAAACTGCAGTCGGGGCCAGCTTCCCGCCTCCCCCTGTACTCCCGCGCAGAAGTGACGCCCTGACGACCTGCCGACACTGGCCGCCTGGCTCCTCCCCCACTCCACGGCTGACCGGCGCAAACCGCCGGGGCACGCCGCGTTGAGTCGTGGGAAGTTAGCGACCCTTTTCCGAGAAATATACTTTTTTTCTCGCTTCTTGTTAGATGTGCCACAGTTCTAGAGTTCGTTGTACAAAATTTGAATAGTTCTGCAGAATATAGCGAAGAAAACAACAATGTATAACACAGCTGATTCAGGACCCTTTCCTTCCGATACAATTCTCACTGTTGCCACAATAAATCACTTGTGATTAGATTCCAACCGTATTGATCATTACAAAAATATAACCATTAACCAACGACGCACATTTCTTGTGGCGTTGTACAAAGCATTCAGCTTATCCGCTGTGAAAATACCACACTTGACGCTATTGTAAAATTTACAATGGATGTCTTCCATTCATCTACAGAGTCAGCATCTATCAAATTACCTTCACGCAAACGTGATTCCATGATCACACTTCCCCTTTTTAGGTACGGAGGAAACCAGAGTTCAGTCTTGTGGAAGCCAAAACAGGAACTCTGGACAGCCCTCATTTTACTGGTAGCAAACTCTAGAGAAATCTCACGCTTGATTTTCTTCATCGTGCCAACAAAAGAAAAATTCTCCCTTCATAGCTCTATCATCATTCCAATAGTAGTAAACCAGTTGTCCGCTTTCACATTTCGACCTGACATATGTAGGTTTACACAGTCACAGAACATCAAAATGTTTATTGCTCAGTTGGTAAATCCTTCTGGTTGCAACACAGCGTATATTTCCAAATTGTATAGGTAAAATACTTAAGAATCCACAAAAGCATAGATTTTAAATCCATACTTGTTTGTTTTGATAGGTACATATTGATGAAAACTGCACCTTCCACAGAATCCTTCCAGCTTCTTGTCTACTGTAACATTTTCTCTGTATAAGATTTCTGGTAGTTGCGTACAAACAGTAAATATTTCCCGAATTGCTGTTAGCTTCTCAAATTGTCTCCTTTCATCACGAATAGCGCGACTGTAAAATCTAAGACACCCCACAATAAATTTGAAACGTTTTTATGTTCATTTGTGAGGTGAAATTTTTCAATGCCATCCCAATCACCTCCACAGAGATCTTCCACGATTTATCTGCTATTTTTGGTTAACAAAAATTAAAAACAAGAGACTGATGAAGGCTTTCAATTCAATAACATCTATTGATTTTACCCCTCTCTCACGCTGAAATGAAGCTTTGACGCTCTCCAATTGCTGATTGGAATACAAAACTACAATAGACAAATATCGACATCTATGAGGCAATTACAGCATCACAAATGCTGCTTTGGCTGCGCCTATTGGTCCAGGTAAATTTCGAATAATATTATCCTCGTCGAACAATATGCTTTGGATTTCTTCAACATGATCTAGTACATCCCACTTAAAATAATAAAATTCCTATAAAATAACGCAACCAGGCGCAGTGTATTAATCTGATATTTGACGTTCACACAACGGACACTGACGATTAGACAGTTCAAACAGAATTTAAGTCATTTTACATTCTGGATCAGCTATGTACTACTTACTACGTCGATAAACATATAAATTAATTGCTGAAATGAAATACGAAATGGCACAGTGGATAAAAACGAGCAATCGGCTCATATCTCATCAGGAGAGCATTAGCGTCCATGCTGAATCATACAACAGTGAAAGGCATACACAGAAAGGAAGCTATAACGAGAAGGCGCCAATACTGCAAATTGTTAAATAGTAATTTACAAAAAATTCCCACATGTATCAATATGAACAGCTGCGCCCGATGGAAGGATAATAAAAACTACGACACGTCCCTGAGACCTCTCAAGACCAAAAAACAAACGAAGCACAGCAACTATGCAAACGTCGTGGCACTACGTCTGGAAACAATGAACACGTGAACTGCGTCTTTTAAACAATCGGCAAGTGACGTCAGCGTAGCAGTTACAATAGAGAGCGTCAAAGCTAACGACAGCAACAGCTGCACTTTCTGGGTAACGCGCGCCGCGTCGTGTGAAGGCGCCCGCCACAGCTGCACTTCGCTCCTTGATCTGCCCCTAACGACTAAACGTAACAATGCTACTCACACTCATGCGAATGATCATTATGCTCGTACAGTCAGACCTCTCGTGCAGCCGCTGCCTGTTGTGTAAGTGATATTTATGAACCGAAATACCCATAAAAATGTACAATCTACCAGAATTGAAACGTCTTCTCAGCATGGAGGAATTTAAAGTAGTCGATGATACAGGCATTCAATTCACACCGTCTCATCCTATCTTCCAAAAACTGTCCGAAAATGTCTTCAAAGCATATTTACACAACAATTGAAGATTGTCATGATCTGCTTACTTTTGTTAGAAACACCTTCAGGCTGGAATGTTTCGTTGAAGAAAAAGACGACGACAGCAAAGATGAGTCGTGGAATGTTTTGGTTCTTCGTGCAACAAGGGCATGACAAAGCAATTTGACCTACTACTGTCAGGAGAAAAAATGGTCTACCGTAAAAACAACAAAGAGGTAACTTGGAAAGCTTTCAAGACTGGAAATAGGGAAATGGACCGATTTGATGGCTGATAAAATTTATGAACATCACAAAATTCCATGTGCCTTTTGTTTCAAATACGCGAAAGTGTGTGAATGTTCAAGTTCAAAGTACTTCTTGAAGATTAAAGGAAGATGTACAGAATGTGGAGCCACTTTCGAAGGGATTGCTCTGAAGAAGCCAAAAAAGGACAACGACATTATTCTCAACTGCAGACTTTCAAACTTTTGAGACGATAGAAATCACCTGAAAAGAAGGCAACTTCGTGGCACGAGAAGACAACAGGCAGCTGCTAAATTGGTTGATAACAGGATGCCTGCAGCTCTTTGGCGAAATGATGAAGCGAAAAACATGTCTTTCCCAGACATGATTCCTCCAAATTTACTTAATGCCGATGTCTTGAGGAAGGCTAAAGAAGAGTAAAGGGACAAACGATTTGGTATAACAACTAGTAAGCCCGATGAAAACCTGCAAACCGCAAAACATACAACCCATCGGGACGAAATTCACGCAATCGGATTGGACCCGTTCTTCTCTATATATTGGCTGAAAGATCAAAGTCAGTTGCACAAATATTGTCATCAAATCAATAGCAGTGAATACGATTCAGTAGATGCTACGGGTGGCGTTGTATTTCGAGTTATTTCACGATTTGGGGATCTGTCAAACAGGGCTGACTGTGTGGAAATTAAGTCAAAGTACATATACCTGTATGAGTACATACGCATCCGCGAAGTAAACGTCACTAGTAAAGATCCAAATATCATCAATCACTTGCCCAAGTTATCAGATATCCTCTAGACATGATGCATCATTCTTGTCATTTTTCTTTATGGAAATCGTCAGATCTGGAACTCCCAAACCAAAAATCATGGTAATTGATTTTGGTAAGGCTTTGTTGGTTGCCATTTCTAAAGCAATAGCCAATTGCTCGGGCTTAACATTATTTGAAAAGGTTTTATAGTCATATTGTTTGGCATGAAAGAGTAATTCTGCCCTCGTGTTGTTCGAGAATAGATTTAAACCATTTTATGGTCATGATTTCGAGGTGGAAATGCTTCTCAAGAGGTAAATCACAAGTCAAACAACTTTACCTTCGAGTTTTGGCCATATTTACATGACAGATTTTCGTGATACTGAAAGTGCTTTGCGCTCACTTTTGGTTGTTGCGTTGAGTGAACATAGACAAAAAATGAATATCTTACAACATAAAACAAAAAACAGTACGACAGTCAGCGCGGAAATCCCTAAAATAGCACAATACTTGCAGGCAGACATCATGTGCTTACAAGGACCCTATAATAGAAACATGCTACCAGAATAACATCCAGCAATGACTAAGGCTGCAATAGTAATTCTAAATAGAACTTATAATTAAGGTAACACAGTTATGCAATCAACACTTGGTCCATGTGCGCCCAATACAGCCATCAAAGCCGTACGCAGATTACATCAGAGAACCAGTAATGTATGCCAGAGGCAAAAAATTAGTGATAAGTGCTGACGTAATTCCAGATCGACCCTCTGGAACTCAGAACAGATGACAGAGGACGCATAATCACTGATCTAATACAAGAAACACAATTACATGTAATGAATACGGGAGGACCTATACCAACATATGCAGGGTTCGATGGTACGAGCAGTAATATCGACTTCACGCTGGCAAATAATGCAGCAATGGCATACGTAACAAACTGGACTGCACACGACAACATAACCAGTAGTGATCATATTGTCAGAACATACGCACAAAACACTTCAATACCGACAGCAAAGAACACAAATTGCTCACCAGTAGCATGGACCAAAGAACTCACGCAAGACGCAAATGAAAATTATATCGAAGGGCGATAGCAGATACTGAGAGACGAATAAGACTTGAAGCATATAGGTTTGCACAAGACATATACAGAGACACTATACAACACGCGTAGACAACAATGGGAGCTATTTGTAACAACACAAACAGAGCAAAATATATGGGGGGAACCATACAAAATACTGACAGAGAAAATAAAAACCCCACTAGTTCTGGGAACGCTAAGGCAGGATGACGGCACGATGAGGAGGGGATGGAGGAATACAGCGGAGTTTCTGCTGTATAAACTGCTCCCTGGCGACGTTATCGATACTGACACACAATACCATGCAACACTAAGAGAAAACCTACACACGCCATACAACGCTGCAACTGTCACCCGTCCTTTTGTGCAAGAAGAGGTTGCGCTAGCAATCTCAGAGCTCAAAAACTAAAAATCACCTGGACCAGATGGTATCCACTCGGAAACACTGAGAAAACTAGCACCGCAGATCACCACCTACCTAACAACGTTACAGAACGGTGCCTTACGGCTGGGCGGGGTACCTACAGTACGGAAAACCTCCAAAGCAGTCACTATTAAGAAAGCAGCGGACAGGGATCCTTCAGATCCAAAGACTTACAGGCCAATATGCCTAATAAACACCCTAGCAGAGATTCAGGAGAAGATACTGTGTAAGCGCCTGCAAACACACAGAGCTCTCAGGGGTATGAGCCAACACCAGTTCGGCTTCAGATCTGGCAGATCAATAGATGATGCCATCAACCAGGCCCTGCACATAGTTAACACCACAAAACAGAAATACGCCATGGCAATAATGATTGTCATTGCCGGGGCATTTGATAATCTTTGGTGGCCCGCACTGTTTCAGAGGCTAAGACATCTGGAGGTACCGCTATCACTGCAGACTACTGTAAAGACCGAGCAGTCGAATGGCAGATGGACAGCCGGAAAGTAAGTAAAAGAATTACCGAAGGCTCTCCTCAAGGGTCGATCTGCGGCCCCATCTTCTGGGACATAACAATCGAACCCCTCCTACAACTTCTGGATGGGGATGACAGGTCAGACGGAAATGTCGCCTACGCAGATGACCTTATTAGTTGTAGTCACTGCAAACTGTTTATATCTCTCATAATTCCAAAATAAAAATGAGAATTTAGGATCCGTCCTCACAGCTGTACTTCCAGCACTACCTCATCTCCTGCGTTCCAAAACTCGCAGAAGTTATCCTACGAAAACTGCGGAAGTACCACTCCCGGAAGAAAGGATTTTGTGACGATATTGCTTCGTCACAGCCTGGGGTTCGGAACCCGGTCCGGCACACAGTTTTTATCTGCCACCAAGTTTCACATCGGCGCACACCCACTGGAGACTGAACACACTATTTCATAATCTATTGGCACCACAAAAATGTTGTGACGGTTTTTAAAAGAACTCTTTCGGTGCTATCCAAAACTGTCAGCAAAAGGGATGTGCCAATTTATTATAATGTAGACCAAGTGGGTCTCTCGTAAATGATATATGGGTCTCTCGTAAATGATATCTCATTAACTGTTATCCCCACAAAAAATGTTATTACAGTTTTCGGTAGAACTCTTAGGGTCCTATTAAGAAATGCCATCTGACCTTTTGTACGAATTTATTACTCTCACATGACGAAAGTGAGTCCCATATTAATTATCTCATAATGTCATCGTCACAAAAAATGGTATATTTTTCAGTAGAACTCTATGGGCGCTATTCAGAACTGTCATCAGAACTATTCTACGAATTTTGTTTTCGTAGAGAAAGTGAGTATCTGATTAAAACAATTATCGCATAAACTATTATCGCCACAAAAATGTTATCATTTACAATACAACTCTTCCGGTGCTATCCAGAACTGCCAACAGAACTGTTCCACAAATTTATTTTTTCTACATTGACTAATTTTTTACTATACCAAAATTGTGCCGAGTTATTGTTTTCTTCCCGAAATTCTGCAGAACTATTCGTGTTTTGAGCAGGGAACTCAAACTATTGCATACATATCAAAAACTATGAAAAAAAAATTCTATTTCTCGTAAATGGGGTACAAACTTCACGGGAAAAGCTCATAAGCGAACCTTAATAAATGCCGTTACTACGTAAACAATTACCTGCACAGAATATGTTACTAGTATTCTCTATAGAACTCTTACAATGCTATCCACAGCTGTCATCAGAACGTGCGAATACACAATTTTTTGTAGAGTAAGTGAGCCCCACAATTAATTATCTTCAAACTATTATAACCACAAAAAATGTTATGATTATCGATAGAAGTCTTGGGGTGTTATCCAGAAGTGTTCATCAAAACTGTTGTACGAATTTCTTTCTTTCTGTGGAGACAGTGGGTCAAAGATGAAAGCAGTTACCGTATAAACTATCATCGACACAAAAAGATGTTATTAGGATTTTCGATACAGGTCTTTGTGTTCTGTTCAGAACTGTTGTACGAATATATATTTTGCTAAAATTGACAAAAGAATGTTTTCGATACGAAATTTTTTTCGAGTATTCTTGTTTTCTTCGCTAAATACTGCAGGACTATTGAAAATTCGTACAAAGAACTCGAACTATGGCACATCTACCAAGAACTATGAAAGAAATGTGTATTTCTCGTGAGAGGGGTGCTAACTTGACACGACTGCGGCGTTGCCAGGTCGGCCCCCGGCAGGCGAGGGAGCGGCTGCGGCAGAGCCGGCGAGGCGTCTACGTCGGTGTCCGCACTGCCGGACCGGACCGGACCGCCTGCCTCCACCCACACCGGTTTGTCTCGCACTGCCGTATACAGCTGGCAGCACGAACCCCGTCCCCGTTTACATGGGACTCCCAACACAGGATTTCGTAATCACATTTCTGAATACCGCTTCTAATGTAAATCTATTCTGGAAATCCGCGTCCAGTTGCCAATTTTCCGAAATGCGCAATCAATTTTCACTCCCACGTAAACGCAACCGGTTTTGAAAAATCCTGGGGCTGATAGGTTTCGTCGCTTTTTCAAAAAATTTCGGCTAGTGTGGCCAGAGTGGTTTTCTGTACAGTGAAGGAAAAGTAGAAATATTTGACGAAAGCTATTTACACCTCGTCTAACTGAAGGGAGCCGCAGAATATTCAACGGGTTGCCAAATATTCCGGTTTTTCGTATCAGAAGTAATCTTATTTTTGATGCTTCACTTTCGTTTTTATTTACTTTTACCTTAATATAGTGTCATAGACAGTTTAACATTTTCTTCAGTCTTGAAGGCAAAGATTGAATGAAGGTTTATTTTGATCACGGGATGAGGTGAGAACAGAACATTTCCCGTCATCGTGTTTACTCCCAGTCACCTACGCGTGAGTTTCGCGATTTTGCAGTGGATGCAACCGACACGATGTCTTCGCACTGTTACACACAACAGTGACAAGTAGGCGGCAGTTTCCACACTCTGTTTGGCGTGCTTGCCTCAGTCCGCTGTGTGTGAAAGTAATTCCTGCCCGTTAATATGGGGAAAATAAAGTTTCTTTCTTGAAAAGAGGATTCCTTTACCTGACAAACCGCGAGTACGAAGGTGGTATCTACGCTCAGTCGTTCAGTGTTTTCCACTGAACATTGAGATTGAGGACTTACCGATACAACGAAGCACAAAGAAAATGAAGCACCTGTTGGCAGTTTCTGAGAGGACTTGTAGCTGCGTCACTTCCTCTGTAAGAACGAATGAACTACAAACAGACGAAGACTAACGCGGAACAAGTGCTGTTTGGGTTCCATACAATCCTCCTTTCGATTCAATGAACTGCGCGACTCTTCTCATCAGAGACCTATTCGAGAAGAAATTCGCATGTTCCAGGACAAAATGTGAGTCAATTATAGTGAACGTTTTACCGCCTTACGCAATGCATGAAGTTCAGCGAGAATTTCAACATGCTAATTGTGTGTGTGTCATGGTCGATGAATCAAATGACGAAAGGTTAAAGCTGGTGACGATTCTAGCTAGTTGTTTCATTCCTCCGAAAGGTGCTCGGTGCAAAATAACCCGTCTTCAAGACTCGTTGGGTGTAGTCTGGATATTTTTAAAAAGAAAAATATAGGTGACAAGATCGGCACATTTTGTGCACATATAACTAATACCAGCTTTGGTGCTCGCAAGAGGGCAGGAACAAGCAATGTTTACTCCTAACTGAACAGTGTTCTCGAGACGAACTTTGAAAGCATCGGTCGTGCATCCCACGTGAAGCTGAAACACGTGCACACGTTCTTCCCTTTGACACAGAAACTGTAGTGAATTACATTTTTCAATATATTCACATTTACACTGTGTGTGTGACTAAGGAAATGTGGGCAATTTACATGGTCCCTAGGTGACTAATGTGCGCCTCTAAATCATATACCAATATCAAAAAATTTTAGAATAACCGTAATGACAGAACTCTCAAAAAGAAGTTTCGATATTAAACTATCACGATGGAAGGTATAAATCCTTCACACGTTAGATATTTGGCAGTAATGTGCTCAGACCCTGTTGTCAGAAAGCAAAGTAAACACTAGAGAATGAATCAGTGTTGAGAGCAACTATGATGGTTAAATATACTGAACTAAATAGTCCCGGTGACCAATTGATTGAACTTTCTGCATGAGGCGACACTGGCTACATGAATCCCACCGAAATATAAAGACTTTTATTGTAAAATATGTACCATGTGTGCTACATAATGTAAAAGTTAAGGTGCTTATAATGGACCCTTCACACGTACAAAATACTAACTGCGTGCGGAATGTGCATTTTAAGTATCGAACAATCAGGACGCTAAAGTAGCGACAATAAAAAGGCCAAAACCTTTCAACAAACGACAAATGCACGAACTGTGTAGTTGCATAAAATAGGTGAGCGCACCCACAGCAAGGAATAACAACTGTGACACACAGAAAAGAATCTGTAAATAGTATGTAAATTTATGGCCGAAGTCCCTAGCGCGTAGAAATATCTAAGCATTAATGTAAAGTTTCACGTACAAAATAGTTATATGCAGTGAACGAGACTGTTGAAATATCACATGCATAAAAGTGTTGGATGTAGAGTCAAACTGCAGCGAGTAACGTGTAAACACGGGACATCTGAACGCTGGAAGTGGCAGGTGGACAAACATACAACAGAAAACCCTAACGGAACACGACGACTGTATGAATGCAGTGCGTGTGTGACGGGAGGTGTTGACAAGCTATCAGCTTTGCATTTAATTAAACAGTGAGGTAGTACAAGCGTAATCCTAAATGTTGTGAAGTGCTGCACTAGTGACGTTCAAAACAAACTACATACACAAGCAACAACCGGGTGACACGGGTGAGGAGTGATTGTGAACTAATCAAAACATTTTGTCAGCTTATGCGTACATTTACATGTGTAAAAAACGAAAGAGACGTAAAGTGACATGTGTATAAAACATACGTGTGAGAAGTTACGTGTGTTGTTATAATGGTGGTATGACTGTTCGCATACCGCGGGTGTGTTTGGCCCATTCATACCAGGGGGCCCTTGTACCGATACGGGGCACAAAATATTAATTCGTGCGACATGTCGGACACAAAACAAAGTAAAATAGGAAGTGTAACACTATGAAAATACGTGTTTAATTAACTGTAATCGGTAATTCGTAACGAAACGAAATAACAATGAAGCAAAAGACCCTATAGAATGTATGTAGCAACGTAATTGTTCTTTTACTCGCTGCCCCAAGAAACCAAAAAGGAAACGCACCGTAATGCGGCCGCCTCGCATTGCGAGTTGTGACTTTTAAATAATATATGGTGATTTATGCTGACTGAGCATTTTTCTTTCATGTGCAGAAGTAAACATATTTGTTAGGTTTTCAGTACGCTGAATAAACAAGAACGGCCAAACAGTCGACCATTCTTGGTACACATCTTGCATAGAAATAATTTCATTGTTAACTTCATCGCCGTCATCAACGCACGCTTTACAATACTCGCATCATATAAGTAAATACAAGAAAGTGCAGAAATTAATTTATTTCGTATTAAAGCAAAAACTAAACAACATTCAGTTCAGTACATTGACCGCTTCTCAGCAAAACAAACATTATTCCATTTAAAAATTGAAATACTTTCTTCAATTCAAAGGTTTCCTTTAATTAAATTTCTCCACGGTAAAGGTATCCTGCAGCGATATTTTAATGCGGTGACACGAAATATAATTTTTTAGAGGTTCTACAACTACAGAACCATTTGACATGCTCTTAGCGAAATCCAAAAATTATTCTAAAAACCTAAATATGAAACACACAGACATCTCACAGCCAAGAAAAATTCCAGTGATTGCAACACAGAAACACCATCTGTTCCCAAAAAATTGTCTTCAGAGCGAAAATTTAGGAAGGATTTGTTCGAAATTCTTGATCTCATTCTGAAAAAAATTATCGAAGGGCAACCAAGAGGATTTAAAAAGACTATCCCATCTTGAAGCGATAGTTATTACGTTCTCCCAAATGTGTCCTCCATCTACAAGACGTTTGGAAGAATTGCTTTGAGAAAATACAACAGACTTCAACCTGGACAGGCTTTCTGCACAGCTCGAAATGATGCGAAGATTTACGACTGGTATACAACCATGTAACGTACCCTATACTGAAAGAAAACTTTCCGCTGAACCTGTTAGGGTTAAAGAACTCCTCCAGGAATTTATTTGCCTCATCATTCTGGTTCTGCCCGTCACCACCCTCAGAGGTCATTCGGCGCTTTGATACGATTTAAAACTTGCCTCAGATGAACGATGACTCAATCGAGACTCACCCCTTTACTCCTCTTCCATATTCATCAAGACAGGATTGGAAAAATGTATCTTGCGGATGTCATGAAAAAATCTGTTTACCGAAGCGTAGAAAGGAAAACTACATTTGGAAATGGTAACTAAATTTTTTTGGTCCCATGCGCGGGAAGCGAGAACGCTACTGCAACACCACGAGCTACGGACAATAAAAAATAAATAAATGCCTTCATTTCAAATTACGTTTTTCTTTTTCCATTATGATGTGATGCACAGTGTTTATCAAATAGTAACAATAATAAAAGGTTTCTCTACCCGATTGTTATCCATAATCTACAGTAAATAGGTATTCCTTTTCGTAAATGGTCTAAAGAAAGTAGGACCAAGGTCTTTTTAATTTTTAAAAATTAAAGCAACGAGACAATTTTACAGAGGACGAACCTTAAAACTGGGTCCATATTATTTAACGAGTTGTTTCTGTAGAACAGCGGTGAGTACCTAACACCTTCCCACACGGTCGGTATTTATGTTTTCTTAACGGTTTTGCAAAAAGACGAAATCAGCAAATGGGTTTCCATGAACCCCCTCCCCCTGCCCAAAGAAATGGTTGGTAAGTCACTGAACGGGTCGTTCTATTAAACAGCCTTGACGCCACATCAAGTCTTCTCTCCTGCGGTTTCCTTTATTTATTTATCTATTTTTGTCTTCACAACACAGCGGACCACGTGAGCAGGACCGTTGATCCAGCTCCACGTACTGGAAACCCTGTCTTGTGCTAGCACCGCGTGCCTGGAGTGCATGGAAGCGAAGGTGGTTACCGTTTTCCAGTATCTATGTCCATTAAAACGTACCACGAACTTAATTTCGTAGATTACAATTTAATAAGCAATGACTCCGAAACAAGCCACCTAAACTTCGCTAAAATTGAATATAGGCCTAATCTGGCTTCAGTTGCGACTGCTGTTTTCGGCCAATCACAGCACAGGACAACTGTTGCCATGAGATGAGGCACTGACGTCACACTATTTGTTAATGACGGGGAAATTCTCCGTACAGCTTCGTGTGCGTTATGTGGGCAACAATGAAATTTCCATCCCGACGACAAATTTATTACCGTCTATTCATTTACATACTGATCAGTGAACGTTCTCCTCTAAATTCTGGGTTCCATATAACACTACACATTTGCAGCCGAAGATCATACGGTTAGAAACATGTAAGGAACGACTAGTAAAGATTGTTCTCCGGCTTAGACAGAAAACACATTAAACTGCACATGATTATTGATGCACGAATTTCGTGAAATAAAATTTACCAGCAGTACTCTACAAGGTGTGTCGATACTAGCCTTGTTAATACCACTACCCATCTAGTTTGACCGATCACCAAAACGCCGGATAAGCCACTCCCAAAATGCAGTATGCGTGAAATACCTATAGCAACAAAACCTACTTTACTCCCCTTACAAGACATTCACATGCTTCGCCAAGTAAAGCTTCCCTTTCAGTCTAAGGTAGTTAAAAGTTCCAGCACACTGTGCCTAAGCAAGAATGTAGGAGGAAAATAAATGTGTTCTGTCTGTGCACACAGGAAGTCCCGTGAAATTACGACACAGGTCAAAGTAAATATCTGGCATCGGCAGGGCACTCACGGGAGAATTCTTTTATCGTTCTAACGTTTGCTGAAGTTACCTTGCATTTTAGGTTTTAGTTTGGAAGGTACGATACACAGGGTGAGTCAGGAGGTTCAAAATGGCTCTGAGCACTATGGGACTCAACTGCTGAGGTCATTAGTCCCCTAGAACTTAGAACTAGTTAAACCTAACTAACCTAAGGACATCACAAACATCCATGCCCGAGGCAGGATTCGAACCTGCGACCGTAGCGGTCTTGCGGTTCCAGACTGCAGCGCCTTTAACCGCACGGCCACTTCGGCCGGCAAGAGTCAGGAGGAAAGGTACGTGTTTTGACGCGTGATGGCATTAGTGATTCTGAACAAAAAAACTTGATGTGGATATATGGCCTATTCCTAATGGTTTCCCAGATACAACACTTAAGGTACATTTCTATTTTCGTTCTGTATTATTGTCTTTTTACAACGTACCACAACACAGATGAAGTGGAGACGAGCATTTTGGTACAGGACGCTTTCGGTCTATCAGGTAGGAAAACTGCCTCAAACTGGCCTACAAAAAGCTACAGCGCACGCGCCAGGTTTTCAATATTCTCGCGATGTCTCCGCGCAAACTGTTGGTCATAGACAAAAAATAAATAGGACCTTTTTGTAGCAAATTAAATTTAGTTTAATCGTGTACTATGACGTTTTCCTTGGAATGTGCGATTTTTAAGTTATTAAAGTACAGAAGTAATAACAAACATTCTATCTCGGAAACCATTCGCAATATGGCAAATGTCCACATGAAGTTGTTTGTTCAGTATCGCTTATACTACCGCATCTGAAAGCATGTACCTTTCCTCCCGACTCGCCCTGTATATGGCAAAGTGCCTTAATTACAGCGCAAATGTGGACATCAGCCGCTGCTGCATAGCAATCCGTTGCCCATTCACATCCAATGGATTACCCGTCTCCAACCATACCGTCTTATTCCAACCTAACCTAGACCTACTCCTTATGCTACAGACCTGTCTATCAGCGTAACCAGCGATTCATGGACGTAGAGAGGAGGTTATATCAGTCCTTGATCCTGAACGTTTGTCTACTGTTCGCATTCCTATTTTTTCGTTTACTTCAACAAAAGACGCTGAAATTACTCTTTGCGTATTAGTATCAGGAGATCCACTTGCTGTGATATAAACTGTATTGCTAGCTCTACGTAATAGCAATACACTTTACATTGTAGGCGACTACAGCTATAAGAATGTATTCTCGTTAAAACCGCACTAGCAGTTGATTAATCCTTTATTTAAGCTAATAAAGTGTTACTCAACAACTCCTGTGGCTTTGTTTAACAAGTATATGTGAATCCTCAGTTTCTATCAAGAGACAATTGTGTCGTAAAGACTTTTAAAAAACTTGGAACGATAAATTTATCTCGCGACGAAGTAAATGTACACGAACCTCGTGTATCACCGACCGCAAAGACGGCGTAAAATTTTATAGTAAATATTAAATTTACTCTTCGTATCAAGGAGTAAACTTCTTAAATGTAAACTTCTATGCAATTAATACGGGAGAATAACGCTCCTTTATTATTGTTGTAATAGGTAGAAGACATACTGTACCACGTAAGTTAGATGTTGCTAATACTGTACGTTAAAGTTTAAATGTGCGTTATTTCGATGTACAGTGAGCCATCATGTACCTCGCATCGAATTAATTTTTCTTAAGACGTTTACAGCTCCATAATTTTAGCGGCCTCTGCTTAGACGCCATTACGCGTCGCCCTATAATGCGAAATAATGCGGAAGCTCAGATAGCCCGCTTTAACATTTAACAAATTTTTTCACAGCAGTCAGCTGCAGACGAGAGCAAGACTAGTTTTGAGATTTTACTTTCCAGCTTACGCCGAGAGCCAGGATTTGACTACCACATCCTGAACATGTTGCGTGGGTCCAGAATGATTTCAATATATGAGTCCATGCTCCGAAAGTACAAATACGTCGAAGCTAATAATGCATTCAACAAGTTTTGCATCTTGGGCCACAGAATTACACTCGCGCGTCTATTTGAAGATTCCGAACAAATGAGAAAAATATAAATAAATAAATATACTCCTCCCGAAGAGACACTTCACAACTTTTTGCTGTCGATCAGTCCACGAGCGAACTGCCAGTTCGTGAGTCCAACGCACACACTGTGAACCAGAAGTTCACGAATATGGATAATAGTTTACTGCAGTAACATCTGTAATCGTCACACCACGTATTTCTAGATCGTTCTGACCAATGATGAAGACTTTTCAGAAAATACATTCAGGGCGACTGGTTTTAGCAAAAAAATGCTTCAATATAAGTGCTTAATGTACGGTATTGTTTTCCTCATTCAAATACTTACATTGTTAGAAAAATGAGTGCTGTTTGGTAAGTATAAGCCACAGTAAGTCTGAATATACACGTTTATTAATCTAAATGAATACAGTACTAAAACAATGAAGGCGAACATTTTGAAGTCAACCTAAGAATTCACTGATTTCTGCAATTACACAAATACAATAAAGACGAAATGGGGCACAGCCTTATCTAACCAAGAGGCGGAATTGTCGCCGAAAACATTACTCCACAAAAGTAAAAATATCAACTTGCTGTTTGCAAGTACAGGACAGGAGAAACAAGCTCCATTCCGTTACGTTATTCCCCACCTACAAGCAGGGTAGTTCTCTTATACATCAGACGTAACGAGTACAACGCAATATTTCGAGCAAACAATTCAACAAAATGGCCCGAAAACGACAAAACTATCTAGTCCGTGACTGTGCTTTTCATTCTTGCCTATAGTCAGTAAAACAGCAGATTTAATTGTTATTTACTGGAATTTCGATAGCGCTTTAAAATACCAAGATTTTTAATACGAAATTCGCTAGCATTTTGAGAACATAGTAACCTTCATAGTTTGCTTTATACGCAATAGCCTCGATGGAGAACACAGAAACCGCACAACTACCGCGGCTTTGCAAAAACGAAAATAATTCAAAACAGCGGGAACGAATGGAAATGGTCACCTTTACCTTATTAACGGAGTAGTAGATATCAACTCGGAAGCTGCAGCACAAAATGCGGACACACGTCTCCACACTGGAAACAGCTCGCTACAAATGCGGCAGACAACAGAAGGCGCAGGGACTGCCACGCTGCCAGTGCTGCCAACTGCTGAGATGGCGGCAGGTACCAACTGCAGCCAGCCTCTCACAGGGGGCTGTGGTCTGCTCACGCAGTACTGGCTCTGGAATTTCTGTAACAATGAGACGTTAAAAAGAATAAACAGAGTAATACGTCTCCATTGTGTCACACAACCATGAAGTACATTATAATGGCGATAGGACTTCTGATAGCTTTTCGTATAAAATTATAAATATAGAATAGAGAAGAAATGTGATGTGCAAAAATTTTTTTGTCTGTCATCCCATTCTTGGAAACGAGCGATATGTTAATATTCAATGTAACTGCTTCAACGGAAATATGAAACCTACTTTTAACAGTCCTACATACGGCTAATAAACACACTCTTCATAAACCCATCTGCCAGGACCCCTTCTGGTTCGTCCTGTAAACAGTATCAAATCGGTTCTGGAAATGCGGTTACCGTTGCCGAATTTCCTACTGTGTTTTTAAGGTAAAAAAAAACAATACGACGACATTCCATCATTTTACCGTTTTAAGCACATTCATTTTATCAGAGATTAAGTATGTAACTCCTGAGAATGTGGTCAGCACCTTTGTCCCGTCACGTCTGGCATGTGTAACGGTGCTGGATGACAAAACCTCGCTCAACCAGCACTGCTCAAGTTATATAAGTTGCAGGTACGTCACTGAACGACTTACAAACGTAATGACATTGTTTTGAATTACAGCACATTTAACTGAACTAGCAGATCGTAGTAACAAAGAAGACAAATTTATTTTTGCGTGAATTCTCCGTGCCCTGCAGCCCACAGAGCTATATCGCTGCCTCAAGTGATTGACTGTTGCTGCTAGCGCTCCGGAATGTCGGCAGTTTAACTTCCTCAGGAACAATGGCCGTTTTATGAAGTAAATGAAAATAGGAAAAAATGATGATAAAGATACAAACTGTGCCGCAAAATTCCGTTAAACTGAAAAAGGAATATTTCGCAGCGACATTCTTGTGACGCACGCTTTCGGCGTTCTTGCCGCGTTTTACGTGAATAACGAATCAAGATTCTGACGAAACTCTCAGCCGTCTCTTTCTGGACCAGCTGACTGCAGCCGTGCTGCCAAAGAGGGTGTCTACGTCTGCGACACTGCTTCCACCATGCTTGAAATGTAAACAAGTCTTGGAAGTGACTGTAGACTGTTAACGCTAAAAGCCGTCAAACCAACATCGGAGGCGAATTTGCTTACGTAGAAAGCTACTTATGAAATTTAACATATATTTTAGAACCGACAGAGCTTGGTCTGTTATTGACCTCACTAAGAAAATACATTTAGCGCTCGAAAAGTTTCGTCATTTTAGGAAGTTAAGAATTTCAAGGGTGCACTTTTTTTTGGCTCTAGCATTAACACACTGCAACAAAACCTCAGTGGTGTATATGTAACCGTTTGCAACTCTGGGGCTTACATACAATTTTTTTCGCCTTGTTTGTGTTTTACAAGCTGACTGCTTGGCATGTTTTCCTTATTACGGCTTCTTCCATTGCCAAGTGGTTCTGTCGCCCTTTACATGTTCCGTCCACATATTAATAGGCTGTTATAATTGTCTTGCTGACAATGGAAATGACAGACTTGTTATTTTACCTCGTATTATCAAGAGCCTAGTGAGTGTTTCTGCAGTTTCTTTGCGACAGTGCCTGATTAACTAAAGATCACGGCAGGCGTGTCTTGCTGCTACACTATGATGACGTCGTAACGTCGACACTCGCATCTCATTCATTGCGAACGGCTCTGCACTGCCACAAATGCTACCCCTGTAATCGAGAAAGCCTGGCCTTACATTCTTCTTACTAGAATATAAGTACCCTAAAAAGATCCGTGCTTCTCTGAAGAGAAGAATTTTTTCCCATTTAATACGTCTCATTTTTTCCAGTATAGTTATTCATCCACTTTGAAAGCGTGTAAATGGCCGATATCTGTCCGATCGTGTGTAGCTCACCGGGCATCAGACGAGAAACTTGGATTTTTTATGGCTCTGTTTTCTCCTCGATAAACGGATCACGTGTGCTCTTTTCACAACATGCTAGTAATATTTCTGTGGCGTCTTCCATCTCGAAGTTCTACAGTAGTGTGTCACATTCTTGCTATATAATGAAACAATCCCGAAATTTTTTTGATGACCACGAAAAACGATAGTAACCATTTTTATTTCATCTTATAAAGTGTGCTTTACGTCGCTAAGTAGAAACCACAATTCGGCGCGATAAATGTGTCTACATACTGTTTCGAAATCATTCCTCAGTGTAAGTCTGCGAGACATTTGCTATGATAAAATTGTTCTCTAGTATTCGAATTTCCGATCACAGTGATATACGTACGTAGGGAAGCGTATCTGGTCCTCAGTCAGTTTCTGTGAAGGTCAAGTAGTTAGACTAAAGGGGGCAGTCTCTGGAAACCGATCTGCCAGTGGCAATTCTGCACTCAGGTGGGAATGTGTCTACTCGATGAGAAGTTTGGTCGCCACCCCTAAAATCCTAAAGTTTTTCTGTGAAATATGCTTCCAGCACTTCTTTCCGCAACGAACGTAACCCCGGTCGCTTAATAAAGCAGCTATGAACGCCTCAAAGGTCGTGCGCGAGACTTTTGAACGTCCCTCTGCGGCCAGCCTCCTCCCCACACTCCCCCAACTCACGATTTCTCTGGCGTCCGTAAGGAATTCGTGCTCTGCAATATGTGTCTGTGTCTCCTCTCCGTGTTACATAAAGACTGGCGAGTTCACTTCGTCAAGCACAGCTGCACTGCAGAGACTATGCGTGTAAAAATCATGAAGATCGGGACGTCTGTTGACCCTAGTGGAATCGACTAATGTAACAAGATCACTTAAAGAAAAACGGTTTCCGGAATTTGCGTCACTATTTCATTACAGACAAAAGGTAAATAAGTGGACTATGGTTTGCTTCCGGTCAAGAGAAGAAATGACGGCTACTTGGTTCCATAGGTTACTGTGTCGTAGGTATATGACGAGATACAAAGAGCAGCTAATATCACCCTAGTCTTCAGTGTCTCAGACATCACTTCCACATCGCAGACGCTATAAAATTATTTCACCTTTACTCCCGATTATAGGAGCGATATGATCAACCCAATTAAAGTTTGGCTTCATTTTCACTGCTTAGACAGTTGACCAAAGGCGCGCAGTCTTTCCTCTCATTAACACCGATGCTGTAGGCTCTCAGATGTCGCCGCATCGTAGCGGGACCGACACCCTTGTCACGGCACTCACTTCTTCACTAGAGGACTTTTTGTAACCAAGAAACGCATTTTTCGTCTTACTTCGTTGCGGCTTGGTTAATGTATCGCATTTCCTTTACATAGCTTCCAACTTTAACGTTATAAATCTCTACCAACACACTCTGTCATTTTGCTGTTTTTGACACTTTCTACCACAGACGAAGTGTATTACACCTCTGAGAATTCGACAATTAGTCTGTCGTGTCACGTCTGGTATATACAGGGCGAGGAAAAAGAACTCGAGCAAAATTGCACGGCAGAAAGAGAGCATCAAGTGAAGGGGTTTCGGCATTGCGAGTTGAGGTGGCAGCTGAATATTTACGGCGCTATGCCAACATGAAAACGCTGGTCATACTGAACATTTGCTACACATACCTATGTTAATCAAGTGTTGGCTCGTTTTTCACTCATTTTGACCTTTCAAAGACATGTTCAAACATGAAACATGGACATTTGATTGTCTTCGTCTCTAAAGAAGTGCTGCATGTTACGTCAGCTTAGTACGATACACGTGTAAATAATGCCGTAAGTTTATATTGTTGTCATCGTGGCGGTTGGTCAGTCCAAACAGCCTGTTTAATCACACATTTTCTGTAAATTAGCAATCATTTAGAGCAAAGACGTCCGTGTCTGAGTTTTGAATTACGTCCCCGTAAGGCCAAAAATAAGCAGTTGCGACCCCCTAGTTGCTCTACTCAAATTCCTATGTTTCACGCTGCCTTTTCACCCTACACTTTTGGTCAAATTGCTTCTCCGCAACCTGTATAACGAAGCTGGATTGCAAACCTCGCTCAACCAGCGGTGCTTAAATTACTCATTTTTTACGTACGCTACACAGACAGGGTGAGTCAGGAGGAAAGGTTCATGCTTTGAGGTGTGACAGTATTAGTGATTCTGAACAAAAAACTTCATACGGACTTATGCCCTATTCCGAATGGTTTCCGAGAAAGAACACGTTTAATATCACTTTTATACGTTTTTCCTGAATAACTCGAAAACCGCACCCTCCAGTGAAAACGTGTCGCAGTACAAAATTAAGCTATATTGAATTTCCTACAAAACAAGTCCTATTCATTTTTTTGTCTAGAAGTAATGGTTTGTGGGAAGAGAGCGCCAGAACGTTGGAAAACTCGCTCGACGCGCATGCGCTGTAGTTTATGTAGTTTTTGTTGACGAATTTGAGGCCGTTTCCCGACTTGACAGGCCACAAGTGTCCCGTACCAAACTGTTCGCCTCAGCTTGCTCCACACTACTGTGGCACATTGTGAACAGTGACAATGTATGGTACTACAGAAAATAAATAACACTGTGTTCTACCTCGGAAACCATTCGGAGTAGTATTCAGTATCACTAATACTATGACCCCTCAAAGCAGGTACCTTTGCTCCTGACTCATCCTGTATGTCAGTGAATGGCTCCCAACCCGGTCGGCCGACCATATTCTGCCACGTCACAGGAACGCCAGCACGCGACACTCAGAATCACGAAACCAGCGTCATACCCGCATAATTGCACTGTACTAATTTTGAGGACATGTAGACGTTGACTACATTTGGACATAGTTGCAGAAGCTGAATTTCTTTCGGTTAATTCTCCTTCTCCTGCAGCCCACAAAGCTTTGTTGCTGCTGTACCCCATCATAAGAATAAACCTGATGTAAACAAACACAAACGCGATGACTGTTCAGAAGCCGTAGCACGCATACACTGGTGTTGTTACGCTCTTGGAAGTAGCTCCTGCTTATGTATCAGGTATCTTATTACCAAGTTACGTTAAATGAAACTTTCAAGATATCCAAATGTATTAACCGGCCATCAGCGTGTTAGCTACGTAGTTTTTACTCCACAAGCCGTGTACAGTCACTGCCTCTGTACTGGGGAGCCCTGATTGCCGCGCTGTTAGTGGCCGAGGCTGCTTTCTGTTCGGTGGTGAAACACGCGTGTGGGACACAGTTAAAAAGTGCCGTGGAATAGGTTGTTCTCGATGTTTCTCATCAATTTACAGCAACAATCGGCTTCCAAGTTTTCCAAGGGACTCTGTTAGACACATACAGTTCAGTTTCAAAGCCACACTCCTTGTCGACGTCTATGTCGGCTTGGTAGCTCAGTGTGTTGCCGGCACGGTAACTCTGCGTGTTCGGTCAAAGGGTTAGCTGCCCCCTGTAATAAAAAAACTGAATCAATAATTCAACGACGAACTGAAAAGGGGGTCTTGCGACGTACCCCCCGAGCAGATACAACGAACAAAAACGAATAAAATGAGATTAAAAAAAGAAAAAGTGTGTTCGATCAGCGTCGTATCTGCCCTCTGTAATAAAATTAACTGAGTCAGTGGACAAACGATGAACTGGAACAAGAGCCGTGGAACGTCCGCCACGAACGAATACAACAAACAAAATGAAATAAGAAATATTGGTAACCTAGCAGATTAGTAATTATTATTCTCTGTATATCATGGTCCACGGGTTCAAGCCTCGTCCAAGTCACTTTTTTTCTCGTTCACTTTGAAATAGCCACATCTCGTAATTGTAAAATTTATCATCATATTTTATGAATAATGCACGCCTTATTCTTTCTAATTACGTATTACACACGAAATTGCTGTTTTTATTTCAAATACAAATTATTAATTATCGATATTCTATGAAGCATTGTTAATAAATGTTAATAAATCATAACAATGTAATTTTTAAGGCGAAAATGAAACGCCAAATAGTCTTTATTTGGACTATCCGGATTGTTTTATACCACAGATGTAGATAAGTATCGTAGGAACATGGAAACAACCACTTTCACAGCATCGAGCACACCCACACCATACAAATGCTGCCTTTTAACATTTTCCACTGTGCCATTACAGTATGAACCCAACAGAACTGATCTGGAGCCTAGTTAAGGGATTTGTCCCGAGAAATAACAAAACACTGTTAATCTGCCAGACCTAGTGGAACTAACAAACGCAGCTTTTTCACATGTCAGTGCCGAACGCTGGAGGGATCCAGGACGGCAGAAAAGAAGAGTGTCGGTTAGACCGTCAGTGAGAGAGCACTTCGATTTCCTGCTGCTAATAAGGCGAGTACACCGTTCGCTTGTAGGGTAAACATAGTCATGTGTAGGGGCTGTGGTTGTTGTGAGCGGACGCAAGGAGAATTGGCCACTCTTCGGGGGCAGGTGGAGGCTTTGTCTGTTAGGCTCATCGAGCTCGAGGCGCAGGCGTCGGCTCGTAGTGGCGTTGGGGCAACTGTGGTGAGACCTATGCCTACTTCGGTGGCCTTGGAATCGCATGGAACCCCTGATGTCGCTGCGTCTTCCGGCAGTGAGCATCTTACCGGTCAGCCATCACTCCAGGGTGAATGGCGGACAGTGGTGGGCTCGCGCGTGCCTGGCCGAAAGGCGAAGGTGGGATCTGGCCGCGTGGCAGCTGCCTTACCCCTTTCCAACAGGTACGGGGTGCTTCCTAGTGGTGATGACATCGTTTCCGAGCCACCACAGGATGCCTCGCCTGTTGGGCCAGTGGCCGATTCTCCGGCAAGGTCCCGACAGTCACAGAGGGCGGGCCTATTAGTTATAGGGAGCTCCAATGTTAGGCGGGTTATGGAGCCCCTCAGGAAAATAGCGGGTAGGTCGGGGAAGAATGCCAGTGTGCACTCGGTGTGCTTGCCGGGGGGTCTCGTCCGTAATGTGGAGGAGGCCCTTCCGGCAGCTATTGAACGCACTGGGTGTGACCGGCTGCAGATAGTAGCACATGTCGGAACGAATGACGCCTGCCGCTTGGGTTCTGAGGCCATCCTTGGTTCCTTCCGGCGGCTGGCTGATTTGGTGAAGACAACCAGCATCGCACGCGGAGTGCAAGCTGAGCTTAATATCTGCAGCATAGTGCCCAGAGTCGATCGCGGTCCTCTGGTTTGGAGCCGTGTGGAGGGTCTAAACCAGAGGCTCAGACGACTCTGCGACTATAATGGTTGCAAATTCATCGACCTCCGTTATTGGGTGGAGAACTGTAGGGCCCCCTAGAGAGGTCAGGCGTGCACTACACACCGGAAGCAGCTACTAGGGTAGCAGAGTACGTGTGGCGTGCACACGGGGGTTTTTTAGGTTAGAGGGACCCCCCCTTGGGCGAAACGATAAAATACCTGACGGCTTACCAGAGAGGACATTATCATCGTTGATAAAGAACGTCCGTCCTCAGAGACCAAAAACAGGAAAAGTCAACGTAATATTGGTAAACTGCAGGAGTATCCAGGGCAAGGTTCCTGAATTAGTATCTCTTATTGAAGGAAATAGTGCGCATATAGTATTAGGAACGGAAAGTTGGTTAAAACCGGAAGTGAACAGTAACGAAATCCTAGACACAGAATGGAATATATACCGCAAGGATAGGATAAACGCCAATGGTGGAGGAGTATTTATAGCAGTAAAGAATTCAATAATATCCAGTGAAGTTATTAGCGAATGCGAATGTGAAATAATCTGGGTTAAGTTAAGTATCAAAGGTGGGTCAGATATGATAGTCGGATGCTTCTATAGACCACCTGCATCAGCAACCGTAGTAGTTGAGCGCCTCAGAGAGAACCTGCAGAACGTCGTGAAGAAGTTTCGTGATCATACTATTGTAATAGGGGGAGACTTCAATCTACCAGGTATAGAATGGGATAGTCACACAATCAGAACTGGAGCCAGGGACAGAGACTCTTGTGACATTATCCTGACTGCCTTGTCCGAGAATTACTTCGAGCAGATAGTTAGAGAACCAACTCGTGAAGCTAACGTTTTAGACCTCATAGCAACAAATAGACCGGAACTTTTCGACTCCGTGAATGTAGAAGAGGGTATCAGTGATCATAAGTCAGTGGTTGCATCAATGACTACAAGTGTAATAAGAAATGCCAAGAAAGGAAGGAAAATATATTTGCTTAACAAGAGTGATAGGGCACAAATCGCAGAATATCTGAGTGACCACCATCAAACGTTCATTTCTGAGGAAGAGGATGTGGAACAAAAATGGAAAAAATTCAGAAACATCGTCCAGTACGCCTTAGATAAATTCGTACCGACTAAGGTCCAAAGCGAGGGGAAAGATCCACCGTGGTATAACAATCATGTACGAAAGGTACTACGGAAACAAAGAAAGCTTCATCATAGGTTTAAGAGTAGTGGAATCATAGTTGACAAGGAAAAGCTGAACGAAGCGAAAAAGAGCGTAAAGAGAGCAATGAGAGAAGCATTCAACGAATTCGAACATAAAACATTGGCAAACAATCTAAACAAGAACCCTAAAAAGTTTTGGTCATATGTAAAATCGGTAAGCGGATCTAAATCCCCTATTCAGTCACTCGTTGACCACGATGGCACCGAAACAGAGGACGACCGAAGAAAGGCAGAAATACTGAATTCAGTGTTCCGAAACTGTTTCACTGCGGAAAATCGTAACACGGTCCCTGACTTCAGCCGTCGCACGGACGCCAAAATGGAAAATATTGAAATAAACGATATCGGAATTGAAAAACAACTGCTATCACTTAGTAGCGGAAAAGCATCCGGACCAGACGAGATACCCTTAAGATTCTACAGTGATTATGCTAAAGAACTTGCCCCCTTTCTATCAGCAATTTATCGTAGATCGCTGGAAGAACGTAAAGTACCTAGCGACTGGAAGAAAGCGCAGGCCGTTCCCATTTTCAAGAAGGGTCATAAATCAGATGCGAATAATTATAGGCCTATTTCGCTTACGTCAATCTGTTGTAGAATAATGGAACATGTTTTGTGTTCTCGTATTATGACGTTCTTAGATAATACAAATCTCCTTCATCATAACCAACATGGATTCCGCAAACAGAGATCATGTGAAACTCAGCTCGCCCTATTTGCCCAAGAAATTCACAGTGCCGTAGACACTGGCGAGCAGATTGATGCCGTATTCCTGGACTTCAGGAAGGCATTTGATACGGTTCCGCACTTACGTTTAGTGAAAAAAATACGAGCTTACGGAATATCGGACCAGGTTTGTGATTGGATTCAGGATTTCCTAGAAGAAAGAACACAACATGTCATTCTTAACGGTTCAAAATCTGCAGATGTAGAGGTAATTTCGGGAGTACCGCAGGGAAGCGTGATAGGACCTTTATTGTTTACAATATACATAAATGACTTAGTTGACAACATCGGTAGCTCCGTGAGGCTATTTGCAGATGACACGGTTGTCTACAAGAAAGTAGCAACATCAGAAGACTCGTACGTACTCCAGGAGGACCTGCAGAGGATTAATGCATGGTGCGACAGCTGGCAGCTTTCCCTAAACGTAGATAAATGTAATATAATGCGCATACATAGGGGCAGAAATCCATTCCAGTACGATTATGCCATAGGTGGTAAATCATTGGAAGCGGTAACGACCGTAAAATACTTAGGAGTTACTATCCGGAGCGATCTGAAGTGGAATGATCACATAAAACAAATAGTGGGAAAAGCAGGCGCCAGGTTGAGATTCATAGGAAGAATTCTAAGAAAATGTGACTCATCGACGAAAGAAGTAGCTTACAAAACGCTTGTTCGTCCGATTCTTGAGTATTGCTCATCAGTATGGGACCCTTACCAGGTTGGATTAATAGAAGAGATAGACATGATCCAGCGAATAGCAGCGCGATTCGTCATGGGGACATTTAGTCAGCGCGAGAGCGTTACGGAGATGCTGAACAAGCTCCAGTGGCGGACACTTCAAGAAAGGCGTTACGCAATACGGAGAGGTTTATTATCGAAATTACGAGAGAGCACATTCCGGGAAGAGATGGGCAACATATTACTACCGCCCACATATATCTCGCGTAATGATCACAACGAAAAGATCCGAGAAATTAGAGCAAATACGGAGACTTACAAGCAGTCGTTCTTCCCACGCACAATTCGTGAATGGAACAGGGAAGGGGGGATCAGATAGTGGTACAATAAGTACCCTCCGCCACACACCGTAAGGTGGCTCGCGGAGTATAGATGTAGATGTAGGAGAAGTGCGGCGCCTGGTTGGCTTCGTGGATTCTGTTGTTGATCGACTCGTCGTCAGAGTAGTGAATTTCTCGGATACGGGTGGGGAAGGAGCTAAGAGTCTACCTGACGACTGACTGCAATCAATACCTTCATTAGCTTAAGTATTCAACATCACGGTGAAATTGCTGCAGTGCGCTTTTGCGTCACACATAGGTGGCTCAGAAAAATTACCCTGTGTTTACGTGATCAGTTGGGAATTTTCATCACACTAGTTTGTAATCGGAATCCTATGTAAGGTAAGAACGAGAGCATTTTATGCTTTGCGTCTCGCCGCCTAAGAAGCGTGCGGCAGTGCCGGACTTTTGCCGAATATTATTTCAATCGTTTTAAAAATTAAGTGACATTTGAAGCTATATTGTTTCTTTGCCCGTCTCTTTTTGCGTCTCAACTGCAGCTGCTCTCAGCAGTGCAGGTTGGTTGGACCGCTAGCTGGCCACTGCTGTCCGAGTTTAATGCGCCGGTGAAGCTGTTGTACGGCGTCATAGCTCAGTCTGTGTGTGTGTGTGTGCAACACAGCACAAAACGTGTCCTTGTGATCGCACTTGACTGTACTGGACACAGCTTGGCTTCCGCTCCACGTGAAACGGAATCCAATGAGATTCGAGCAAACGCGGGAGAATACATGGCGTAATGTTTACATCAGGTTTATTCTTATGACGAACAGAGTATAGCGCCGCGGAACGTTGGCAGTTTGAAGCTCCCGCGAGTCGTGGCGGTTTTCTGAGGTGAATGAAATTTACACCCCAGTGTTAATCATCGCAATGAGAGTGAATTCCCACTTGACTTGACGGCTTAATTTTTAAAATCCACCCACAGCAGAAGGCCGCGTGTCCCGCGAGATGCGAGCCGCGTGTCCCCCCCCCCCCCCCCCCCCCCCCCACGTGTGGATCACACTCCCAGCCGCTGTCCAGTTCCGCCATTTTAGTGCATCCGGACAGAGCTGTTCTGCACTCGGCACGTCCCTGCACGGCCTTCTGCCACACAAGCCTCCAGCAGGCGTCACCCTGCACTCCTCAGAAGGGGGAGGCCGTGGGAGAAAATCTTCCGGAAAACACGTCAAAACATACGGTCAAAACGTTCAGTCCGAGCCAGTTAACGCACGAGATTCTGTGTAATTATGTTCACCTGGATGACACGCGTTGTGCGTAATATGCGTAGTGGTAAGGGGTGGTATGCATTTACACTTCGTAGCTTTGAAGACGTATAATGGCTAGAAAAATTCCTCTCGTCTCGAGGCGATATCTTGATCAAGTACATTGAATGACCACATGTGCTGACACCACGCACCGATTGTTAAAATTTAACAAAAAAGCTGACTGCATCGTGTGTTTTGTATCGACACGGAATATCATCGCAGGGTGAGAAACTGTTTTACTTCGTGGCAGTGTGTGCAGGTGTTGTCCTTCGGCTGCTAAGGATGGCATTCCTACCTGGCAGCGGATAAGGAAAAACATCTGCCGGTGGCCTTCAGACACTGCACACTTCAGGAGGAGAACCGCATTCAGCTAACAACTAATTTACTGAAAAGACGATAAGAGCAAAAAAAAAAAAAAGTCAGCCATATTATTCTGTCGATCGCGAGAACAAAGCCCAGCAAAGCTTTATTTTACGGTGCTGGACCGCTGCATCCACTGCTCTTTGGCGTATGTGAAACTTACCTTACACCATGACGATACACACACAGACGGCACATGCCTCTACCCTTGCCGTGTTAAGGTTCGAAACCGAGTGGATTAGACAGTTACAGTATCTGTAGCTGGAACCAAGCTCTGGTTTCAACAACTGATCTCATGTCTTCGTCAGGATAGAGGTCAGGAGCGGAGGGCGTTGTAAAATGAAAAGTAATGAAGTGGAATGGACCCAGTTTATTCCCGTAACGATGATACATTGGTGCCTACGCAGGGCCGAGCAGCCCCAAGAGGGGGGTTGCCGCCTGCTCACCAGAGAGGCAGAGGCTAGAGGGGCGAGTACTCGGGGCCGAGGTCCGAAGCTAAGAGAGCGCGGAGCCGTTTCCGAGCCGCCCTCGCCGCTCCCGGCCGCGTCCCCACGTGATCACACGACTGGTCTCTGATTCGAGGATTGATTCCGGCAACGCGCCCTGCTAGTAGCGTAGCCCCGTCAGCGCAACCGACCCGTGGGACTCGAGTCTGACCGAGGAGCACGTGGCAGGAGTGTGCCGACCGTGGTCTTCCGGCCAGCACCTTCCACCACAGTATGCCCAAGCCGGCTACGGCCGAACATTACGCATGGAAAATTTATTTAATAAAATTTTGTCGGCAATGATCCCTCTTGGGGGGTCTCCTCCCTGCACATCCTTTCCCCTTCCGAAGAAGGCTCTCTGGATGAAAATGAATTAGCTTATTCTAATTGATTATTCCATTTAAAAAATATATGATCACTATGAAGGGTCCCATAGCATAGTGATATCAATATGTGCAAAAGTTACAAAGTGGCCTGAAGGGCCTGAAGGAAGCCTCTTGAACAACAACCTTGTGAAGTTGGTGCGACGGCAGTGGGGCGGCGCCGTGCTGTGAGTGTGTGTCGGCGGTGTGAGTGGTGGAGGGGAACCGGAGCACCGCACACTGAAACACTCCACCCTCGTGGGGGGCAGAGGATGCTCCCAGGCCGAACAGTCACAAGGGGGTTTTCCCCCGTAATATAGCCTAGAGTTCTTAAATCTAGGATTACAATGGTAATTGCCAAAGTGGGTGAGTGAGAACATTACAAAATGACAAAAATTTAAAGAGAAAACAAAATGACTTACGTGAGGGTTAAGACTCGACAGTTGCCGGCCGCGGTGGTCTCGCGGTTCTAGGCGCGCAGTCCGGAACGTCGCCACTGCTACGGACGCAGGTTCGAATCCTGCCTCGGGCATGGATGTGTGTGGTGTCCTTAGGTTAGTTAGGTTTAAGTAGTTCTAAGTTGTAGGGGCCTGATGACCACAGCAGTTGAGTCCCATAGTGCTGAGAGCCATTTTTTGCCAAGACTCGACAGTTAAATTGTGATTCCATAGACTTTACATAGAAATACAAATCCATTACAAAATTAGTTCACTGACCTGACACCTAGACTACAACTTATTTCTAAGGTGGGGGGGGGGGGGGTCATGCCTGATCGCATGCACCAAGGTCGGCAGGTAGTTTCAGGTGTAGATATTCACCTTCAGGTTGTGGGGGTGGTACTACTTCTCGGAAGGAAGTGAAACATTTGCAAAACCCTCTTTTAAAGAGTATCCAGGATACTATAATCAGAATCATTACAATGATGATTACCGAACCAGCGCTGGGTAATACAGCGGTGGTCAATCGCTTGGTTTGGTGCCAATCAGCAATATGTGAAGCCACTCGGTCAACAGCAACTTGGTTGTGTTCCTGGGTAAGGAGATGATTGGTCGATTGGAGTAGATCTGAATCATTGGTATTCGGTAAATTCTTTAGCTTCTCATGGTGATGGAGTTTAAAAGAGAGTTCAGGAAGGTATAAGGTAAATGTGGGAATGGTGACATAAAAGGTGGAGTGCAATTGAGCTGATATCCTCGTAGAAGCAGCGTATACGTCACATCTTGAACTATTATACACTAGGCCACTATTGTTCAGTGTTACTCGGTACGATTCAGTCTCTGACATTGAACGGTGGCACACCAGGGTGGCGGTGACAGTCTGTGGAACAGCGAATAGAAAACTGTTGCCAACAGGTTGAATTATTGGTTGACGAAGTGAGACTAGAACACGAGGACATGGAGGTGTAGTAGTTTCAGCTAGAAACAGTGACATCTCGCAGTCAGTAGTGTTATAGTGTAAAATTTGCGTGGAGCATAGGTAATGTGTTGTATGGGTGCAACTGGATAGTTCAGCGCGAGAGAGAGTGGCGTGGGTTTGTCGATCCCGACTAACTATTAAAAATTCTTGAGTCTGCCAAACAACATGGTGGTGCAGGGTGGCTCAAGAGACAGGAAAAGTGTGTACCTGATAGCACTCGTGTTCGCAATTTGCGCACGTGGTCGGCAACCTCATTCGCATCCGAATACCGTCCGAATTACTGGTAAGTCGGACCTCCAACGCAGCACAGTAAAAGGGGAGGTTGCTTTCCCGCACGGCATAAAGCATTTGTTTAGGGGCCAGAATTTGCGACGACGCATTGTGTAGGATGTGCAAGAAGGGCTCTGAGGATAACAGATGTGGACTGAGCTTTCCTTGCAGTCCGAGTTGAATGGCCGAGTGTAACATGTGCACGTGTAACTGTGCTGTGTGTATATTAAATAAAAGAATCTGCGTGGTCTTCACAATGTCCAATGTGATAGATTACGTAATCCCGAGGGAAGATGAGTCCACTCTTGGTTAAAGCATTGTTCAGGTGCACCATAGTGTCGTGTTAGTCTGTCGGCTACAACTTGTATTTGTCTAGTTGTGGCTAACAGGTTATTCTCAATATGGGTCAGGCGCACCTGTTGATGTACCAACACTTCGTGATTAACTTGTGTTTCCGAAAGCGCTTGCTGTGTGTCCAAATCCCAGGGCTTTGCGTCTGTTTCGTCAGGAGTCCCAAAGACAGATTTTAATAATGTACCTCCAACGGGCAACCAGGCTCGTTTGAAACGAGGCCGTGGTACTGCGTCCCTAATACTGTTCAACAGACTTCGAAGGGTGGAAATAATTCTAGTCACTTCCCACAAAGATCGGAGACACTCATGTTCCTTCGTCTGCGTCAAGGTGGTTTCGTATTTTGACAATTGCTGAGCTGTATCACATAAAGCACGGTCTTCCTCTTCTAACAGTGTTAAGTTCACATCAGCTAACACAATAGCATAATGTGGAGTGTGCACCAGATTGTGACGACGTCCAAAAAGCACGCCAGGCGTGGGAGGGTAGACGTGAAATGGAGGCGCCTTAACGGCGACGACGGCAACCACTGAGGTTAACATGCTTCCCATTGCGGATGATGAATTGACAGCCTCTTCATCCCCTTATATCTCATTTTCATCTGTCCAGCTGCAAAAAAATGAACATCCGACTTGGTAATTAATTTAGCATATCTGCCTGGCAAAATAATTTTAAAGTCATTATTAAGGTCTATGCAACGTCGTTCTCTGTATCTATTGTTTAAAACGTTCGCATCCAGTAACGTTATGCAGAACGCCTACCTGTAGCTCACTTAGTTTTTTAATCTCTTTCGTGCTGCCTGCGTTGTTGAGCTTCTTGATAAGAGTCTCCATTTTACGCAGAAAATTTTTCAATATAGAATATTTTTGTATGCTATAAATGTACTCAGACAACAACAACAACGAGACTTTTGAAGAGCTACAAATAGACCTGAAGAAGAGGTCGATCATGAAGATGACAATATTTTCACTGTTGAAGAGCTAGCAGAAATTATATGTAACAGACCTGCATTATGGTCATTTTTTGAATCAGAAGATGAATTCGATGATAATGAATATGTTGACTATACTGATTATGAAGAAGGTGACAATAATGCGTCCAGTCTCAGACTGCGTAGTGTCCGTACGTCAGTGTATCTGCTCCATTTTCCAGGACATGTCTTCTGTTGTCATGTGGGCTCAGCGCCTTCTTGTTTATTTCAACTGAGTACATTTCGTGTCTTCCACTTTCGAATCATGTTAATCCTTCTCTACCAAGCTGATTCTATTTTTGACTACACATTTCTTCAATCGTTTAGACTTTTTCTCTATTTTATAATCATCATCGTAAGCGTACATCTTCGCCCTTAGGCCACAGAACTCTTCCATTACTTTTCCATTGCACTCATCCTTCATTTTTCCTAAAACTTTCTTGTTTACTTGTGGAATACCACAAATATTATCTGCTGGATAATCACTCGTATCAAAGTAGTGAATCATCGATTTCATGTCCTCGTAGAAGTCTTCAGTCTGAATGTTGTATATGTAGTTGTCCATGTCTTGGTTGCACAGCTCAATATTTTCCCCACACTTTGGCTTCACTGTGCTGTAGTGAAAGTCATACATCAGTTCTTTAGACAGATCGAGTAAGGTCATTCCAACATGGGCTTATTAAATGTGATAGAAACAAGATTTTCATTAAATATAGTTCTGCCTTTAAAATTTAGCTTTGCTACAAGTTTATCACATTTTTCTCCACCTGGTACTAATTTTATGTCTACTCTGTTTCTTATGTTTTCCATCGTCTTGGCAAAGACCGATTTATTCATCAGCTTACAGAAGTCTTTCTCGAAGTCGTTTGTAGCCTTGGTCCTCATCTGTGTATTCAGATTTATATATTTCTTCAACTGGTCAGACTGCTCATATTTTCATACTCTGCCCATTTTTGTGAATTTCATTCTCAGAGACAGCCACTGTTTGAGATTTCTATAGTGAGACACATATTTCTGTTTGTCATTCAGTGTAGTCAACAATTTGCTTTCTTTAGTTCCAGGGACAATTTTATTTTCAGGACCGAGTGGTAAATCTTGATGTAAATCGTGCAGCTCCTTCGGATATTCAAGATCTACTTGGAATATGTTTCCCTCTTGAGAAGTGTTTGACTCTCGCTTATTTTTGCAGAACCAAAGCTTTCTGGATCATCCCATTCGAATTCCCCATAAGGCAGATATTGACTCACAGCCCAACCATACAGACTGCTTGCATCCAAATATGTCAGATAATTTGATGTCTTCTCAGCATCAAAGTCCTTCCCATGCTTGTCGTTCGCCTCGACATATCTTTTGCAACACTGTGATGTTCCTCCTCTTATGCCCTTTTCGTCCATCAAAATCATGTCATAGTCATATAGCAAGTCAAGCGGCTGCTGGGTCGTTTCCAACATAGCATCCCATGACACACCAGGAGCTGTAAAATACCAAGATGGATCCAAATCATAGGCTGTCATACAAGCTTCCCTGAAATTCTAGAAGACATCAGCCAGTAACAGCACACCAGTTTTCACATACAGATCATGATATTCGCCAAGATCTTTCATGCCAAATTTTTCCCAGACCATTTCTGCATGTTTGTAATCTTCATCACTTATTTCACAGTCGTTCAATTTGTTGTAAAGCTCTTCTTTTGGTGGTATTTTTGTCTCTTCAAATTTCTTCCGAGAGTCCATATAATCGTATGGCTATACACCTTTTCTGATCGCCAAGTGGATCAGTTCTTCTGGGGAGAATTTTCTGTTGTCAAGTCGAATTCGATGAAAGTTTGTGAAGTGACAAAGCCCTAAATTTAAATGTGTCAATAAATCTCATCTTCAAATTATTTGTTCTCTTCCCAAAACTGATGTATCTGTCCTCATTGTTGGGTATTAAATCTATCTCTTTCTTATTATACCCAAGTTCTTTCACAAACAGATGCGAATCGTACCCGGGCAAGTTATGCAAATAAATCGGTACAAACTTCGGATGAGTCAGCTGAAGATTGCGACTGTTGCACAATGGACCGACGTATTTTCCAGTCACATGATCATGATGACGGACCTTTTTTTATTTTTCTCGTGTAGTGGCATGCGCACAGTGTACAAGCTGTAGATTCTACATCTACATCTACATACATACTCCGCAATCCACCATACGGTGCGTGGCGGAGGGTACCTCACACGACAACTAGCGTCTTCTCTCCCTGTTCCACTCCCAAACAGAACGAGGGAAAAATGACTGCCTATATGCCTCTGTATGAGCCCTAATCTCTCTTATCTTATCTTTGTGGTCTTTCCGCGAAATGTAAGTTGGCGGCAGTAAAATTGTACTGCAGTCAGCCTCAAATGCCGGTTCTCTAAATTTCCTCAGTAGCGATTCACGAAAAGAACGCCTCCTTTCCTCTAGAGACTCCCACCCGAGTTCCTGAAGCATTTCCGTAACACTCGCGTGATAATCAAACCTACCAGTAACAAATCTAACAGCCCGCCTCTGAATTGCTTCAATGTCCTCCCTCAATCCGACCTGATAGGGATCCCAAACGCTCGAGCAGTACTCAAGAATAGGTCGTATTAGTGTTTTATAAGCGTTCTCCTTTACAGATGAACTACATCCCAAAATTCTACCAATGAACCGAAGACGACTATCCGCCTTCCCCACAACTGCCATTACATGCTTGTCCCACTTCATATCGCCCTGCAATGTTACGCCCAAATATTTAAGGAACTGACATTCCACACTCTGTCCGTAGAATGTGTGTTTTCTTTCTTCCGATAATGACATCCTCCTGAGTAGTCCCCACCAAAAGATCCAAATGGTGGACTATTTTATCTCTGGAATGTTTTACCGAAGAGGATGCCATCATCATTTAACCATACAGTATAGCAGCATGCCCTAGGGAGAAATTACGGCTGTAGTTTCCCCTTGCTTTCAGCCATTTGCAGTACCAGCACAGCAAGGCTGTTTTTGTTTATGTTACAAGGCCATATCAGTCAATCATCCAGACTGCTGCCCCTGCAACAACTGAAAAGGCTGCTGCCCCTCTTTAGGAACGGCATGTTTGTCTGACCGCTCAACATATACCCCCCCCCCATCCACCCAATTGCAGTTGCAACTACGATATGACTATCTGTATCACTAGGGTAGGTTCATGGGGGCAGAAATAGATATACACCATGAATGTATGGCATTAAAGATAAAAATGGCAGTACAGTATTTCCAAGTGCTACAGACATGGAACTTTGGAAGAAGTAGTCCTACTTTGAGGACATTTTAAATGCCAAAGCTGGAAGTATAGGAATGGATCAACAACATAAACAGCAGAATGTAGATCCCTTGGATCCACAGCTTCAATGGAAGAGAAAGCAGATGCAGTGAAATTATTAGAAACAACAAAGCTCCACAGAGAGGTCAGATGCCAGGTTTACTGCTTTAGAAGGGAGGAGATCCACTTGTGAAACAAATACACAAACATGTGACCAATGTTTGAAACGAAGAAAGAGTGCGAGCGCAGTTGAAAGAAGGGGTCGTAGTACCAGTCCACAAGAAGGGCAATAAACAAGAATGAACACCTTATAGATGCAGCTCATCAATAACCACAGCTCAAAAAGTGTCCCTCAAGATTCTCCAGAAAAGACTGCAACCATATTTAAAAGAGGTAACACACGAGAAACAAGTGGGACTTACAGAGAGGCAATCCCTCTGCTGATGGGGTATTTATAGCGAAAGAATCCATATGAAAGTATTAGGAACAATGGCAATATTGTTTGCTGATATTAGGAAAGTCAGTGATAGCAAGAATAGAGAGCAGCTGTGGGAACAAATGCAGAAATTTGAAATATCAAAGAAGATTACGTCTTGTAGAAGATACACTCGAAGGCTCGAAAGGGACAGTGAAAAAGAAAGAATATTTTAGGGCTTGCAACATAAAAACAGGAGTCAGGCAAGGAGGTGGATATAATGAACCACATACTATTGCAGAACCTTAGACAAGGAGAAGAGAGGGGGATTAAAAGTGGGATAAGTATCACAGAAGGAACCCAGAGGTCAAAGACCTTTAGGCAGACCAATATTTAGATGGAGAGACCAGGCGGTCAATGGTCCTGAGATACTATAAAACTGCTGGTTATTACCACACCAGTAAATCCTTATTAATGTTATTCCCTTGAAAGGACTTAAGAATTTGACTGTGGCATGTATTAATGGGAAGGAATTGGACTGTTTCGTTACCTGAAAGATTAAGTTTTGGCAGGGGGCAGGAGTTAAGTCAATGGGGGTCAAACCAATGTTATTCAAGCTGTAAAAAGAAACGGTAGCTGCATCAATCAAAATAGTTTCCAAACAAATAAGCCATTATTCATGAGCAACAAAAAAAACGTAACTAAAATGTCTTGATAACATACTATCTCTCATTAGCACACATTGTCTGTTCTAAAGAAAGAAAGATAATGTTCAAGAATATAAGGAAAAAAATAGATTGCCACTCACCAGAAAGTTGGCACAATGAATTTTGAAGGCAAGTAAGCACACCTCTTCACACACACAAGTGCCATTTCTCACAGCTTGGGCCAGAATACATTCTAATCTGAGCTGCTGGGGATGGCAGTCATGTGTGTGTGAGAAGGTGTGCTTGCTCGTATCGATGAATGTGTGTGTGTTTTGTTTTCTTTTCTGAAGAAGGCTTTGGCTGAGAGCTACATCTTAACAGTGTTTTTGTTGTGCCTATCTGCAACTCAACATGTCATTCTCACGGTGAGTACCAACCTATCCTTTTCCTTGTATTGCTGATATTCCAACCTGGAGTTTCCATTGTTTGTACGATAATTTTCATTACACGGTGCTACTTACTAAGGGAAAATCACAGTTAAATTGGACATGAGGTGGCTCTAACACTTCACAGTTGCAAGATGGTAACAGAGAAATGATCAAATTGTTGTGCTAACATGTATGATTACTAAATGTTTTCGAGTGGAAAATATAAGTATTTGCATTATGTTGAATCTGTCAAAGTCTTGTCAAGTTGTAGCCAGTTATGTTTATAAGAACACAAATATATTTAGAATGACGACTACACTTCATAAATACTTTCACTATACTAATTGTTGATCTACCGGGTCAACATTAAGTGGGTTCCAGAAACAGTACTGGCTGTTAACTGAGGTTATCACAAACTCTTCTGACCAGGCATAGTAAAGATGCATGCACAAATGGAAATATTAGAATAAGAGCAATACTACAAACCTGTAAAGTACATAATAGTTGCGATGGCCTTTAGACTGTAATGACCTATAAATACTTCTAATCACCACCATTCTAGTCAGTTACTTCAGTACTAAGCAACACTTTAAATTAGAATAAAAACTGATTAATGTATTTAGGCCTTTTACTTGCAATTATTCTTTTACAATAAGTTTCCTTTAATTTTCGTCTATGGTAACAAACTTTTTGTTAACAGATTACTGGTTTCGCTTTATAATGACCATCATCAGATCTCCAGCAAAAAACGGGAAAAAAACATAAATACACTCGCAGATTGTCTGCAGCTTAAAAACAACAAATAGACCACAATGAAAAGTACCACTGACATATATATATATATATATATATATATATATATATATATATATATGGGTTTGTGCACTTTAAGTACGAAGAGGCATACCTGTTTCATAAAAACAAAGTCGTAATGTAGGTACTGCAGCCATAGTAGGATCGTCAAATGTTAAATGCAAAATCAGCACCAGCATCGTCTGATATATATAAATAACATCACATGCACGAGTCACGTTGTCAGTAGCACTACTGTTTAAAACAAGCTGACGCACAGTAGCCACAAGATGTTTGTGTTGTAAGTTGACCAGATGTCGCTAATGTAGGCATACACTAGTTTTCAATAATTAATTGAACAGCGTGAAATAAAGGGGGATACAATAGTTGAAGTCTGTAACGAGCTTATAATGTATAAGAGGCAACACAGTAATAAAAGCAATGAAATAGAACACGACAAAAGTCAGATTGTTAAAAAGAGGAAGAGTTAAGAGATAGTAGTTGGCGTAAATATTCTAGATAATGACATAAGTAATAAACACGTTTGATTGTGCATGGAATAATATTTAAAAAACTATAAAACAAATCGCTAAAGAAGCCACAATGAAAGAAAACATAGTGCTGCACGTAATCAGCAACCCTCTGTAGTTGGAGGAAAGTGGTGTCTGTCAGAGGGCCCCTCCTACCCTGCGGCACTCTGTTGCAAGCGGAGAATGATAAAATTCCGTAACAGTGCATGACTAACACTATCTAGTTGATGCAGTATATGAAATGAACGGAGAAGGAACAAGAAAATACTATAGTCATGCGTAAAACATACGAAAAATGGAGTAAATATGTGAGGCGCTCAATAGTAAGTGAAACTATCAACAAACTATACATAAGAGAGGCTTGCAGTGATTAAGGTGAAACATTGTCAAACAAAGCAAAGTAGACATTGGGCCTAAAGTTGCTCTGCCAGTTAAGCGGTTTTGTTGGTTCTTTCTTTTTTGATTTACAAATTTCGAGCTCCTCTAACAAATTAAGAGCACGGCCTTTCTCGACTCTGTGGAAAATACGCATACAATTCTCAATACTCCCTATGAAATGACCAGTTTGAGTTAAATGCTGTCTCAAAACAGTTTTGTTCCATGGCTGTGAGTGTTCCTTATACCTTAATTTAAAAGAGCAGCCTATTTGACCGATATAATATTTGTCACAGTTACTGTGGGCAATGGTGTATACTCCAGAGCCACCAAATTTGTCATACTTCCCTTTCAGTTTATGTTTTATTCGCAGTTTTAGGGTGTTGTTAACCTGAAAGCCATATCTGACATCAAACTTTTTGAAATATTTTTTTTTTTATTTGCAGGGACATTTTGCCATTAAATTTCATGGGAATGGTTTTCACTCTATCTTTACCGCTTCTATTTTGTGTGTGAGTAGCATTTCACACAAAGCTTAATTGTACACACGAGAAAACTGTGGTATCGATAGCAACAGTACCACGGCATAAATACAAGTTCTAAAGTTGGCACTACGACAGAAACCGACGACAGCGCACTCTAGCCAGAGTGGGAGAGGTCTACGAGCTCCGCTACAGATTTCTGCCCATTTGACGAAGGGCAGACGGCCGGGACACTTCGCTTTAACTGCGCACCTCAGGGCAAAGTTATGTATTACTGTTGTTTCTAAAGCAAAGGTGATTTTAATTCACACTGCAGTTCCGACAGATTTTCACCTTCTCCTGCTCCTGCTCACGCGCCACCTTTCCAGGCGGGATGCAAAAGTTGGCGATGAGGTTTCCCCTATCTTTTCCTTTGTTGCTCGCTACTGCTTTCTTTTCGTGCTAGCCTCAGTATAAGACGCTCATTTGTGTACACCGTGGCTTCGCCACAGGAACGGGCTTCGCTGTCCGATCTTGTCAGGTTTCAGGCTCAGCAAATGACGCAGCTGCTGGCTGCCATAAGTGGACTGGTCACGCTACGAACTGCAGCTACTTCGGCGCCTCCGACGCCACCGCCTGTGCCGACGGCGCCGCCATTTCGTGCCTTCAATGCTGAGGTCGAACGCTGGCCAGAATACATCGCCCACCTCGAGGCACACTTCGCAGCTTACAACGTACCAGCTACAGAGCGGCTTGCCTTTTTCATTGCCAACGCGAGTGTCGTGTTGTACCGCGTGTTCGTGAAATTGTTTCCCACCACCCGCCCAGAAACTGAAACTTACGACGAAGTGATTGACGCTTTGAACTCCCACTTCCGTGACAGTGTGAATGTGGTGGCTGCACGCTACAAATTCTTTCCCCTCCGTCGTGGCCCTGCTCAATCGAATAAATCTTGGTTAGCGGACCTTCAGGGACTAACTTCTGATTGCGACTTTAATTGCTCTTATGCGGATATAATGATCAGAGACGCTATTGCGCAGAAATGTGGCGGACCACCGCATCCGCGAGCAAACCCTCAGGTTTAAAAGCCCGTCTTAGCAGGAAGTGGTGGACCTGCTAGCCGGACGAGATAAGGCCGGTTCCCACTAGAGCGCGGCAGGGCGGCGTGCGGCAACGGCGGCGGCAAGCGTTTTCCGCTTTGACGCGGCGGCTCGCGGAATTGGCGTTCCCATCTGGAAGTGGCAGACGCTAGCGGTAGCCAATGACGGACAGCCACTGAGGTACGGGGCGGGACCCACTGAAACGCCCGGTGCGTTTGATTAACTATATCTTACACCTACAAGAAGGAAAGACGAAGTTGGGTGAAGACATACCAAATTTTCATTTTCTGTAGAATGTACTCTTTCACATATTTCATTATTCATGTTTTCTCATTTCACCATAAACACATTGAAACAATCAAGGTACGACAAAAGAGATTATTCAGATAGTTAAGCGAGACAAAAATTTAAAATTTGATACGGTAGCAGGTACAGGAAAACAGTAAGAACACAAAGGGATGAAAGTGGATCCACCTGGTAGAATTTCGCACAGAGCATAATGTAATCATCGCCGGCACCTTGCTTAACACTCATGAAAGAATAATACATATTTGGAACAAAGTTTTCGAAACCAGATTTTAAATTATAAGACATTTTCCCTGTGCAGACGCAAACCTACAATACTTTATTGGTTACGATCTGCAGTTTACAACCAAAAATACAGTAAAAGATAGCAAATTAAGGAAATGGAACTTGAATAAGTCAAGACCCACAGTTATTCGATAATCTTATTTACCGTAATGCAACGACTGACTGAAACAGAGGAAGGAATCCGCTAGAATACGAATGGATATCTTTGAGAGAAGAAGTGGTGAATGCAGCAGAGTATGTTAACGGGAAGAAGGTACAGTAGAAATCGTTAGATAAAACGTGATATATTAAATTTGACAAGAGGGAAAATTATAAAAATGCAGCAAATAAAGTAGACCATGGGAAACAGAAATGTCTAAACATGACGTCGACAGAAAGTCCAAAATTGCAACGCGATTTTGCACTTGGAAAGAAAACTTTCCTCAAAGGAGAAGCAACTGTCAAGAACTCATTTGGCAAACCAGAACTAAGCAAATAAGAGAAGGCTAGAAAGTGGAAGGAATATGTAGGTAGGAGAGTGGGAGGGGTTGTGCAAACTAACATAAGCACAATGTTAGATTCCTGTGAAATGTCTGAACACGCAAAGCAATACTGATCCTACCACTTAGATAAGTAGACACACTGAAGAACTGCGAAACTGTGTTTATAGCATTTGCATGTTTAGAGAAAGGTTTTGACAATCTAAATGAAAACATTCTTTGAAGCTCTGGAGATGTCAGCGATAAAACACAGGGCCACAAGATTATCTACAACTTGTACAGAAACCAAACTGCATTTCTAAGACTTCAATGACTTGAAAGGGAAGCAGTAATTGAGAAGGTAGAAGTAGAGATGACATAAAATGAAGACTGTCAATAGCAAGAAAGCGTTCTGAAAAAGAAAATTTGTTCACATCGAATATAAATTATAATGGTTGGATACTATTTTACAAAGGTATTTGTGTGGACTGCAGCCTTGTATGTAAGTGAAACGTGGGCGATGAACAGTTCTGTCACGAAGACAATGGACGCTTCAAAACGTGGTGATCAATAAGAATGCTGAAGATTAGATATGAGGATCGTGTAACTAATGAAGAGGTACGGAATTAAATAGAGGAGGAAGAGGAAATTACGGCACAACTTTGACTACAACAGGGGTAAGTTGACAGGACATATTATGAGGCGTCAAAGAGTGAGGACAAAGGGGTTGGGTGATAGTATTCTGATAATAATCATCTGTTGAAATGCTTTTCTACTATTTTATCTATTAATGTAAGCAGTGAATTTACTCTTCCATGCACTCCTCCACAAAACATTTAAACCAAAACTGAAATCAGCTGAACATCAAATCTTTCAACCACGTCTGACAACTACTGGATTCACTTTCAACTTTCTATAACTATCACTGACTAGCCACACGCACATACAGATATAAGGAGAACAAAAATAAACAAACATTAGTTTTCAGCATATAATTCTGCAGGTTAGCAACATGTACATAAACAAACCAGACAGGAAGGGACATGAGGTGAACACACTGTAGTTACGACTTCAAATCAGAGTTTTCGGTAAAACATCTACTGCTAGTGACAGTAAAAAACAGAGCGAACATGAAAATGTGCTTATGTTCCATAATCTAAGTTTTAGTTCAACCTCCAGCATGTGACCAGGTGAAGGGAAACGTATATGTCCACCTGTCCGCCAAAAGCTCGGTTCACTGTAAGTAATCAGTCATTCACGTAAAAAAAGATGTGAACTGTTTTATAATCTGCAAGTATCACATATCAAAACAAAACTGAATCATTCTAGATTCCACTGAAGGTGCCTTAAAGTAAAAGGCGAAACGCGTCTTCAATCAGTGAAGTACACTGGATAAAGAAAAAAAAGTTTGTTACTTACCAAAGGGAATAATCAATAGCTGTAGATATTTAGTAAATTACATCTTACGACATACCAGCAAATTAGTTTCGGTTTAACTTCTCATTCCACATGCTATTAAATGCTGTTTAAAAAAATTCATCTATCCCTTCTGAAAAACTGTAGTTACTTTCATATCTCGGTAGATAAACAGATTTAGGATATTTATCACGCGACGAAATACGTGACTTTTCACAAGTTATCGTTTGCAAAAAAACACGTTTCGATTTCTTGAACCGTTTACGAAATTTGCAGTTGATACAACCACATGGTTTACGACGAGCAGGACGAAAGTATCGGTCGCGTCGCGAGCGACCCGCGCACGGTCACCGCACAGCCCGTCCGCCGACATATCATCCAATATCTCGAGAACGGTGATAGCTATCGATCTGCTCTCAGCTTTAAAAACAATTTCGATATGTTGACTAAATTTCATACGCAATAATGTATTACCTAAAATGAACTGTACGCAAAGTCCACGCAATGCGTTTTTACCTCTGCACACTCATTAAAATTTCGTGTAAAGGTTTACGTAAATGCGATACAGCAAGTAACCACAACGAATAACGAAAATAAATTCGGTCCTTTATCGAGAGAAGATATCAGGCTGTAACATACCCAAGAATCAAATTTTTCTGCCGAATAGTTTCCTTGGAATCGGATGATAAGTATTTCATTGCTGCCGCCGCGTCCGCGCCAGCGGTTCGGTGAAAGTTCGTGTGGCCCAGGGGTCCGTACCTGACGTCACGCTCAGCGCGTTCTGTGATTGGCGGCGCGCACCTGGAGCGCGGCACGCGGCAGCGGAAGCGGTTCGACATGGTCAAACCGCGAAGCAGAGCCCGCCGCGCCTTGCCGCTGACGCCGTTTCCATGGCAACCACGCCGCTGACGCGCGGTTTTGACGCGCGGCAGCCCTAGTGGGAACCGGCCTATACACTGGACACGGCTGCTTCCGCGTCCGACGTGACCCCGGCTCTCTGTGCTGTTACACGTGCCCTCCAAGCCAGACACGCCGCGCCGCGCCGCTCCTGCGCACGTAAACGTGGTTCAAACCAGGCACCCTCTCAGAAACTGAAATCGTGTCCGAACTGCTTTTGTGCCCACCCACGGGACAGTTGCCCATCCCGTCAAGCATTTTGGTAATAACAAGCGACAGATGCGAGCTGTGTGTAGTAAGAGAAACTCTAATTCACAACTTGTCTCCAGTTCGCGTGGGCGTCAAGGCCGGTTCCCACTAGAGCGCGGCAGCGCGTCGTGCGGCAACGGCAGCGGCAAGCGTTTTCCGCTTTGACGCGGCTGCTTGCGGAATTGGCGTTCCCATCTGGAAGCGGCAGACGCTAGCGGTAGCCAATGACGGACAGCCACTGAGGTACGGGGAGGGACCCATGAAACTCCCGGTGTGTTTGAATAACTATATCTTACAGCTACATGGAGGAAAGACGAAGTTGGGTGAAGACATACCAATTTTTCATTTTCTGTACAATGTACTCTTTCACATATTTCATTATGCAGGTTTTCTCATTTCACCATAAACAGATTTCATGACTACCGTTCACCATTGTTCACTATCTAGCACATTGCTTAAGCATCGTGAAAGAATAATACATATTTGGAACAAAGTTTTCGAAACCAGATTTTAAATTATAAGACATTTCTCGGTGCAGACGCAAACCTGCAATATTTTATTAGTTACGAGCTGCAGTTTACAACTAAAGAGACAGTAAACGGCAGCAAATTAAGGAAATGGAACTTGAATAAGTCAAGATCCACAGTTTTTCGATAACATTAAAGTTAGCGTAATGCAACGACTGACTGAAACAGAGGAAGGAATCCACTAGAATACGAATGGATATCTTTGAGAGAAGAAGTGGTGAATGCAGCAGAGTATGAGAACGGGAAGAAGGTACAGTATAAATCGTTAGATAAAACGTGAAATATTAAATTTGACAAGAGGGAATAATATAAAAATGCAGCAAATAAAGTAGGCCATTGGAAATAGAAATGTCTAAACATGACGTTGACAGAAAGTCCAAAATTGCAACGTGATTTTGCACTTGGAAAACATAAAGGAATGAAAATTAGAAAGAACAAAGAAAACTTTGCTCAATGGAGAAGCAACTGTCAAGAACTCATTTGGCAAGCCAGAACTAAGCAAATAAGAGAAGGCTAGATAGTGGAAGGAATATGTAGACAGGAGAGGGGGAGGGGTTGTACAAACTAACATAAGTACAATGTTAGATTCCTGTGAGATGTCTGAACACGCAAGGCAATACTGATCCTACCACTTAACTAAGTAGACACACTGAAGAACAGCGAAACTGTGTTAATAGCATTTGCATGTTTAGAGAAAGGTTTTGACAATCTTAATTAAAACATTCTTTGAAGCTCTGGAGATGTCTTCGATAAAACACAGGGCCACAAGATTATCTACAACTTGTACAGAAACCAAACTGCATTTCTAAGACTTCAATGACTTGAAAGGCAAGCAGTAATTGAGAAGGCAGAAGTAGAGAGGATATAAAATGAAGACTGTGAATAGCAAGAACAGAGTTCAAAAAGATCATTTGTTCACATGGAATATAAATTGTAATGATTGGGTACTATTTTACGAGGGTATTTGTGTGGAGTGCAGCCTTGTATGTAAGTGAAACGTGGGTGATGAACAGTTCTGTTGAGAAGACAATGGACGCTTTCAAAACGTGGTGATCAATAAGAATGCTGAAGATTAGATATGAGGATCGTGTAACTAAAGAAGAGGTATGGAATTAAATAGAGTAGGAAGAGGAAATTACGGCACAACTTTGACCACAAGAGGGGTAAGATGACAGGACATATTATGAGGCTTCAAAGAGTGAGGACAAAGGGGTTGGGTGATAGTATTCTGATAATAATCATTTGTTCAAATGCTACTCTACTATTTTATCTATTAATGTAAGCAGTGAATTTAGTCTTCCATGCACTCCTCCACAAACAAAACATTTAAACCAAAACTGAAATCAGCTGAACACCAAATCTTTCAACCACTGTCGGACAACTACTGCATTCACTTTCAACTTTCTATAACTATCACTGCCTAGTCCCACACACATACAGATATAAGGAGAACAGAAATAAACAATTTCAGCATATAATTCTTTAGGTTGGCAACATGTACAATTGTACATAAACAAACCAAACAGGAAGGGGCATGAGGTGAACACACTGTAGTTAAGACTTCAAATCAGTGTTTTCGGTAAAATTTCTACAGCTAGTGACAGAAGAAAAAAGAGCGAACATGAAAATGTGCTTATGTTTCATAATCTAAGTTTTAGTTCAACCTCCAGGATGTGACCAGGTGAGGGGAAACGCAGATGTCCGCCAAAAACTCGATTCACTGTAAGTAATCAGTTATGCATTTAAAACAAAACTGAGTCATTCTAGATTCCACCGAAGATGCCTTAAAGTAAAAGGCGAAACGCATCTTGAACCAATAAAGTACACTCGATAAAGAAAAAAAACGTTTGTTACTTACCAAAGGAAATAATCAATAGCTGTAGATACTTAGCAAATTACATCTTATGACATACCAGCAAATTAGTTTCGGTTTAACTTCTCATTCCACATTCTATTAAGTGCCGTTTAAAAAAATACATCTATCCCTTCTGAAAAACTGTAGTTACTTTCATATCTTGGTAGATAAACAGATTTTGGATATTTATCATGCGATGAAATACATGACTTTTTACGAGTTAACGTTTGCAAAAAAAAAAAAAAAATCGCGTTTCGGTTTCTTGAACCGTTCACGAAATTTGCGGTTGATACAACCACATGGTTTACGACGAGCAGGATGAAGTATCAGTCGCGTCGCGAGCGACCCGCGCACGGTCACCGCACAGCCCGTCCACCGACATATCATTCAATATCTCGAGAACGGTGATAGCTATCGTTCTGCTCTCAGCTTTAAAAACAATTTCGATATGTTGACTAAATTTCATACGCAATAATGTATTACCTAAAATGAACTGTACGCAAAGTCCACGCAATGCGTTTTTACCTCTGCACACTCATTAAAATTTCGTGTAAAGGTTTACGTAAATGCGATACAGCAAGTAACCACGACAAATAACGAAAATAAATTCGGTCCTTTATCGAGAGAAGATATCAGGCTGTAACATACCCAAGAATCAAATTTTTCTACCGAATAGTTTCCTTGGAATCGGATGATAAGTATTTCATAGCTGCCGCCGCGTCCGCGCCAGCGCTTCGGCGGAAGTTCGTGTGGCCCGGGGTGCCGTACCTGACGACACGCTCAGCGCGTTCTGTGATTGGCGGCGCGCACCTGGAGCGCGGCACGCGGCAGCGGAAGCGGTTCGACATGGTCAAACCGCGACGCAGAGCCCGCCGCGCCTTGCCGCTGACGCCGTTTCCATGGCAACCACGCCGCTGACGCGCCGTTTTGACGCGCGGCAGCCCTAGTGGGAACCGGCCTTCACTGCAGCGGCAACCGCCGTTATCACGACTCCCATCAGCCTATGGACGTTAATGCCATTTATCCAGTGCCCTCTGCTTAACGTGCTTCTACAGCTCGTCGTATGAATAAAGTTTTGCCAGACACTTCCTCTCGCATTCAGGAAACTTTTTGTGACTCTGATCATTTTTGGACGTTCTGTTTGCCTGCAGCTGGACACTGGTGCGTCAGTTTCCTCGCTGAACAAATCAATGTATGACTTGCTTGGGTCGCCCCCAATTCGTCGTTCGCATTCCACGCCGACTGCATTTGCTGGACAGGAAATCTCGGTGCTCGGCGTGTGTAGTTTGCAAGGCACGTGTGGTGCAACGACCCGTACAGTGTTCTTCCATGTGCTCCGCTCTAGTGATGCTAAGAACATTGTTGGCACGGATGCATTTGAACTTTTTGGCCTCGCAGTTCGGGACAATGTACTTTGCATCAGCGGTAGTACCCATGCAGACAGTGTTGCCGCACTACGCGATGTGGTTGTGCCACAGACTTTGCAGCGCATGTTGTAGTTAAAGACAATGCCATACCTGTTTTCCCTTCGCACACGAGCGGTACTGCACGCACTCCATGACGCCGCAGCTGCTGAACTTACTCATTTGCAGGACTGTGGTGTCACTGAACCTGTTTCTGCTTCGGCTCACCGTTAGCCTATGAACCGCGATTTATTTTCAAAGAATGTTCTCAAGAATTTATTTTATTTACTAGCGATTCATCAAGAACATTAACACACTATGTAAGCATGGAAGTTGTCGCCAGGGAGTAACTGATGAAATCATAACCAAATTCCTTTACACAAATCGGAATTTTATTCACTTTAATAGTGCCTAAAAGCATTTATGAAAATAAACAGATTTGAAATTATAATCAGAAAGCACCCTCTAAATATCAAGTTACGATTTATTCAGAGGCAGAAAGAAACATGTTTTGAGTGTATGAGCTTTCGGGCAGAGAACCTAGCCGCTCCCTTTTGACATGGCCGTAGTTACGACCGCTCACAACAGCCTCTGAAAGACTACACTGGTGCAAATCTGCAACACACCAGATTACTTTAAACTAAGAGTTTTAACAATTTACACAAGCACACAAACTACGCACCCCCCGCAGGATGGATGGAAATGATACAAAACACTAACAATTAAAATATTAACCTTGCCACCGAAGGTGCAACTTGATTTTAACTTCTAAGAAAAGGGTGGCAACTTTAAATACTAAAATGATCATTTAAATAAAAGTCCCTGAAATGCAATTTTACATAAAATTCTACAAGGTTGGCCAAACAAGTTAAGATGCTCTATAGCACATAGATACCGCCTCTCAAGATGATAGACAAGATCAAAACGTATTTCAGGCATTAGGCCGTTACACTCCAAGCAATAAATTTGTTAACACACCAAATCCGACAAACATGACAGACGCAGTTACTAACGTACGGGAGATCGATAGGGAGATTACCGAACAACCACGACTGCAGGTTGTTCTAACCCGCCCCTAGTCCACAAGGGAAAAATGGATCACCCAACTTATAAACAACCATCTTCCCGCGGGTGGGCAAACGGAGAAGAATGGTGGGACGACCCCAAAGCAAAACGGCTGGTGACCTCACCAAGAAAACAAGTAGAATTTAACAAGCGTAAATCAAACAACATATCAGCAATCACTTAACTTGTAATAAACTGCAATTTCTGGCGAAGACCTGGCGCAGCACCTCCAAAACGCTACCCCGACCCGTCCGCTGCCAGCCGCTTCAACGGACGCAGGAAGGCGCGCCGATCTCCCGTCTCACGGCGTCGCAGCTCACACCGGCCAGACCGATGTCGTGGTTTGACTCCTGCTGCTCTCGTGTCGACCGCGAAGCCACTACCCCTCGCTATACGGCGCGGCCCACTGGACTCACGTGGCGACCTCACGCGCGCCGACGCTCAAAAGACGGACAAGTCATCTCGTGTCTCAGTGCGCGACCGACCAACCGATCGATCCGACCGGCAATGACCATCGCCTGAGCACACTGGCGGGCTAACGCGCAGACTCAGATGCAGGAACTAAGCCCCGACCGGGCGACCACTCGCTGAGTTCTCTTACTGGCGGAGTGGAAAGACTCTCATTTTGCAGGCTTTAAAGGTTGATCCTATCGAAAGACATACTAGCACTCCGGACGACAGACAGACGCTAACTGCCTAACAAATGCGCACGAGAGACAGACTAGCAAGCAGGGGACGAGAGACTGACCCAGACTGACCGACTGGCGAGCTCACAGCGCCCCTCAAATGCACGTGAACAGGCAACCTCTCCCCTTTGCCACCAGAGGGAGACACCAAAGCTGCGACTGCCACAGCGGCGCCACCGCCAGAAACGGAGGGCGACTGCTTCACACTACGCGCTGCGGCGCGCTCTTCAAAACAGCAATTTTTACCACGGCACGAATGTTTGCTATTTGTAACATATACAGTTTTCCAAATGGTTCAAATGGCTCTGAGCAATATGGAACTTCTGCGGTCATCAGTGCTCTAGAACTTAGAACTACTTAAACCTAACTAACCTAAGGACATCACACACATCCATGCCCGAGGCAGAATTCGAACCTACAACCGTAACAGCTTTCCCTTGTAAAGAAGCTTGTTAAAAAAATTTTCGTTGTAATTTGCAATGGTTAAGGCTTATTTACTGTGAAAGCTAATTGCAAAACTATTGTGTAAATTATTTTGACTTCCGGTTGAAGAATTCATCATAATGCAGGTGGCGACTGTTGGGAGGTGTTCAAATGTGTGTGAAACATTATGGGACTTAACTGCTAAGGTCATCAGTCCCTAAGCTTACACACTACTTAACCTAAATCATCCTAAAGATAAACACACACACCCATGCCCGAGGGAGGACTCGAACCTCCGTCGGGACCAGCCGCACAGTCCACGACTGCAGCGCCTGAGACCGCTCGGCTAATCCCGCGCGGCTGCTGGGAGGTGTGGCAGATGGACGGTGTGTTAGGAGGCACTGTCCCAGTTCGCCACTTGCCATTTCCTCAGGGAAGAGGAGGTGGTAGTGACCTGTGTACGCAGTAAGAGAGGAGTGACATTTATTTCGGCCAATACTTCTCTCCTTTAGCGATGCCACTGCCGTTCTCTGATGCTGTTCACCCGGCTGCGACGCGAGCGCCCGGCAGCTACTCAGGAAGCGGAAGCTGCGCGTGCGTACGTGGCTTACACACGCGGGCCCAGGACGTCCCCGGTCCCCTCCCGCAACTGTGGCTCATCTGTGCTCTCTGAAGCGCGATGTCGGCTGTCGTGTGGTCGAGAGGCGCGCCGACCCTGGCCTGCCGTGCAGGCGGGACCCGTGGCTCTGCTGAGGTGTCAGCAACGCTGGTGTCGCGGTCAGAGTCGACACGGGAGACGCCCAGCCCTCCCCATATGCGCTGTAAGCCGTCAGCGGCACCGGACTCGTGGCTGGTGCTTACACAGAGGGAGGCATCTCTCCTGCGGCTGTGGGCGGTGGTGAGTAGGAGCAGGGGACCAACAACAGGCTTATCCCACGCGTTACTACCGTGCCAGGGAATCGAGTATCCGCGTCCTGTACGCCATTGATCCTTCTCACCGACCACTGTCTGAGCTTAAATGCTGGAGTACTTGAAGTTGGTGTTGACCCAACGTCACTTGTAATGACTGCATAGGCTTTCCTAATACGAATGTATCAACGATTCATGTCGTTGTTGTTGTTGTTGTTGTCTTCAGTCCAGAGACTGGTTTGATGCAGCTCTCCATGCTACCCTATCCTCTGCAAGCTTCTTCATCTCCCAGTACTTACTGCAACCTACATCCTTCTGAATCTGCTTACTGTATTCATCTCTTGATCTACGACTTTTAGACCGAGCGAGGTTCAAATGGTTCAAATGCCTCCGAGCACTATGGGACTTAACAGCTGTGGTCATCAGTCCCCTAGAACTTAGAACTAATTAAACCTAACTAACCTAAGGACATCACACACATCCATGCCCGAGGCAGGATTCGAACCTGCGACCGTAGCAGTCGCGCGGTTTCGGACTGCGCGCCTAGAACCGCGAGACCACCGCGGCCGGCACCGAGCGAGGTGGCGCAGTGGTTAGACACTGGACTCGAATTCGGGAGGACGACGGTTCAATCCCGCGTCCGGCCATCCTGATTTAGGTTTTCCGTGGTTTCCCTAAATCGCTCCAGGCAAATGACGGGATGGTTCCTTTCAAGGGGCACGGCCGACTTCCTTCCCCGTCCTTCCCTAATCCGATGAGACCGATGACCTTGCTGTCTGGTGTCCTTCCCCCAAAACAACCCAACCCAACTCTACGATTTTTGCCCTCCACGCTGCCCTCCAATGCTACATTTGTGATCCCCTGATCCCTCAGAACATGTCCTACCAACCGTGACACACACACACTCCCCTATTTCTCTATAATACGAAACGTGCTTCTCTTTTTTGAACTTTGTCGACGTATTCCGTTAATTCGATCTGGTGAGGATCCCACACTACGCAGAAGTACTCCAAAAGAGGACGGACAAGCGTCGCGTAGTAGGTCTGTTACATTTTCTGAGTCTTCTGCCAACAAAGCGCCGTCTTTAGTTTGCCTTCCCCCACAACATGTTCTGTCGTTTCTTTCCAATTTGATTTGTTCGTAATTTTAATTCCTGGGTATTTTGTCGAATTTACAGCCATCAGATAATACTAATTTATCGTGTAACCGAAGTTTGACGGATTTCTTTTAGCACTCATGTGGATGATCACACTTTTTCATTATTTAGGCTCAATTGCCAATTTTCGCACCATACATATCGTCTCTAAATCTTTTTGTAATTTGCTATGATCTTTTGATCAGTTTACTAGGCGATAAACGACAGCGTAATCTGCAAACAACCTAAGACGGCTGCTCAGATTCCCTCCTAAATCGGTTACATAGATAAGGAACAGCAGAAGACCTACAACACTACGTTGGGGAACGCCAGAAATCGCTTCCGTTTGACTTTCCGTCAATTACTGCGAACTGCGACCTCTCACAGAAAATCACGAATCCAGTCACATAACAGACTATTTTCAGTAACCATGCAATTTCAGAAGCCTCTTGTGTGGTACAGTGTGAAAAGTACTTTGGAAATTTAGAAATGCGGAATCAATTTGACATACCTTGCTAATAGCGCTCGACACTTCATGTTAGCTAGTTGTGTTTCACAAGAACGATGTTTTGAAAATCCGTGTTGACTGTGTGTCAATTGACTGTTCTCTTCGAGGTATTGATATGGGCCTGTAATTTAGTGGATTACTCCCACCTTTCTTGAATATTGGTGTGACCTGTGCAACTTTCCAGTCTCTGGGTACGGATCTTTCATTGAACGAGCGATTGCATGTGATAAATATGCAGCTACCGCATCAGCATGCTCTGAAAGGAACCTAATTGGTATACAGTCTGGACCCGAAGACTTGCTTTTATTAAGTGATTTAAGGTCCTTCACTACTCCGATGATATGTACTAAGTTCATGTGGGCAGCTGTTCTTGATTCGCATTCTGAAATATTATTTACTTCGTCTTTTTTGGTAAAGGAATTTCGAAAGGCTGTGTTTATTAACTCTGCTTTGGCAGCACTTTTTCCATAGTATTTACATTTCTATCGCGGAGAGAAGGCATTGATCGTGTCTTGCCCATAGCATATTTCATATACGAGGAGAATCTCTTTGGACTTTCTGCGAGGTTTCGAAAAAGTTTCGTTGTGGCAAATACTATGAGCCTCTCGCATCGATGTCCGCGCTAAATATCGAGCTTCCGCAAAAGATGGCCAATCTTGGAGATTTTGAATTCGTTTAAATTTGGCATGCTTTCTTCGTGGTTACTGCAACACTGTTCCGACCGACGCCTTTTGTGTACCAAGGAGGATACATCTCTCAATTGCTGTCGATATTATTTCTCTGAATTCAATCCACATCTAGTCTACATATATATTGTTAATTGGGAAGGAAGTGAGATAGTCTCTAAGGAAAGCGTCAAGTCAATTTTTATCTTTTTTCCTGAATATTTTTCGTTTATTTTTGGAGGATTTTGGGGGTTACAACACTCAATCTCGCTACGACAACGATGTGTTCAGTAATCCTTGTATCCGTTTCGATGCTCTTTATTAGCTTGTTGCTAAGAGGTCAAGTGTGTTTCCACAACTGTTTACCATTCAAGCGGGCTCATGAACTAACTGCTCCAAATCATTTTCAGAGAATGCGTTTAGCACAATTTCGAATGATCTTTTATACGTACCTCCGGATTTAACGATATATTTTGGCCAACATATCGAATATAACTGCATGAGTCAGGTACGTGTTTGAAATTAAACTCAAGTTTTCAATGAACCTTTCGACAATTGTATCATCTGAGTTGGGAGGTCCGTAAAAGGATACAGTTACTTTATTTCAGTTGCGAAGAATGATCTCTGCCCATACTAACTCACAGTAAATTTCTGCTTCAATTTCGCTGCAAGATACACCCACAAACATTCCACAGCCGACTGTGTTCATCCAATCGTTTTGGAAGGCCGTTAAGTTCTTTGCAAAAATTTCGGCTGCGCTTATCTCCAGTCTTAGCAGGCTTTCGGTACGTATGACGATTTGAGCATCAGTGCTCTCTATTAGCTCTTTGAGCTCTGGTACTTTCCCATCACAGCGACGACAATTTACACCTGTTATACCGCTGGTTCCTGTATCTACGTACTTCCTGTGTTCGGCCTGCACCCTTTGTAACTGAAGCCCTTTTTGTATTTTCCCGATACCCTCTAACCTAAGAAAACCGCCCAGTCCACGCCGCACAGCCCCTGTCACCCGTGTAGCCGCCTCCTGCGTGTAGAGGACACTTGAACCCGAAACCCAACTGAACTGTAAATTAGGGCGGTTCACAAACAACACCTCAAGTACACATGTTACTCCAAAAACGTTATCGTGGAAGTAGGGGCCAGGAGCTGCTGGTGAAATAACACACACTGCTAAGGTTATCTTTTTATTTTAAAAGACTTCCTCAATAATACATTTTTAAGTCTGGCATTTAAAAAAAAAATTGAAAACAATTTCGAATAGGTGACAAATTTTCTTTATGAAAAGGAGATATGCGAGGTATGACGCTGAAAACTTCCCAATAGTAAGATTTTAACTATATATATATACATATATATAATGTAAAAAACACACTTTTAAATAGCTGGCAAATTTTCTCTATGCAAAGGATATTGCAAGGTATGACGTTAACAACTTCCCAATAGTAAGATTACACCTGTCAGTTGTTACAAGATAAATGTGAATAAGCCAGCACACAAAGCTTCACATTAAAGGCAGTTCCCAAAGAAATTTTCCTTAGCTCGGTGAGGGAGTGACACGTGTAAAGGGGCCCAGATCACAACAGGAGGAACAGTTACTGGTGGTCTGCAGGGCCACAGCAGATCAGCCCCAAAACTTGCATTACAAGCCACCGTCTCCCAGAGTTACCCAAAACCAGAAGATGTGGCAAGGGCGGTGCCTTCACAGACTCCGAAACACAGAGACTCGCGACTTCGACCCTAAATCACCCAATCCAGGTGTGAATGAAGCGGCCCGACCAAGAAGCAGTTACCACATTCCCGCGGAGAGGCAAACGAAAACTGTGGTGGGAAGACCCCAGCAAAACCACTGCTGAAGAAACGCATACACTTCACTAGAACTTGAAAAACTCTGTTACATAAAGACAGTACTCAACTTCTCAGACTCCACCAGACCACCGGGAACACGTCGCACTTCCCTGTGCTCGTCAGAGCCAACCGCTGCCAGCGGTTTCAACGGCCGATAAGAAGACATGCGGTCCTACGCGCTGATCTCCTGCACCACGGCTTCTAAGCTTCATAAGCCAGCCACGTACATACTGGTGAGGCAGACTCGGCCCCTGACAGCCGAGAGGTCGGCCAAAGCACGTGGCGACCCCCAACAGCAGGGCCCAGCTCGCGCCACCACCTCTCTCCGTCACCGCCCAGTAACTCCTCCTCGATCGTCACGCGACCGTACACTTGCTCCACCTCCCGCCAGAGGGCGGTAGCGATCCAAACAGAGCGCCAAATCGAAAGCGCCACTGCAAACACTGGACGCGAAGCGAAAGCACTCCTGGCGCGCTTTTTGAAGAGCCGGACACAACTACGGCTCACCAACCACCCTATTCTGCAAGTCGAGGAATGTGCAGCCTACACGGTCGCAGAACCGTCAGCCTCTGATTCAGACCGTCCACTCGGTTCTGTACCAGAGTGTCTGCAATCTGGTCCTGTCGACTATGTTGCAAAAGATGAGCTCTGTTTTTATCCCCCGAGCAACACTGGCAGACTTTGCCACTTATAGACGCTTCAAACCAGAGGGGATCTCTTCCAGTCCAAAGTGACATCAGTTGTACTGACATGGGCCACCACCTGCAGCTGGCTGCGTCCTCTGCTCTTCATGGCACCCAGAAGGACCCATTCTATGTCTGGAATTACTATCCTGTATGCACGTGGAGTGCAAATCGGTTTTCTTCCACTACTTGGCAGGCATGTCCCTAAGGGGCTCCACAACGATTGGAGCTCCCAACTACCAATAATCCTACCCTTTGCAATTTCATGGATCTTGCAGGCTGAGAGGTTCCTCCTGAAACAGGAGAAGCCACTGCAACTGGCTAAGGGACATTATCAGCAACAGACAGCACCTGGAATCTATTTATCAGACTAACCAGGCCTGCAGCCTCTGGGAAGACTTTCACCATCTTCCACGCCCCAAGGTGAACTCCCACTCGACTGCAGGTAAGTTGTCAATCCCAGTGGGAGCAGTAGCTGGGCTGGCCACCTGTGGGGACCGATCGAAGTGATCAGACAGGGTGAATGTACGTTTGATCTGCACAGCTCGCTCACAACAGTGGTGCCCACCCACTGTAGCTTCAAGCTGTGTAACCAAAGCCATCACAACCTGGAGCTGAGAGCTAAGTGTCACCAACTCTGCTCACATCTGCACACAGCCGTCAACGTCCCTATCTGCACAACTAAAGGCCATAGGAAACTGCAGTCAAACATGGCCTGTCTACACATGCTACAGAACCCAACTGTGGAGATGGAGGAAAGTCCAAGAACTGTGTTCAATGAATTAGATTAACACACAAAGATTCAAAAACTGAACTACAGAAGCACACAGGTGAGTCTAAGTAATTCGGTCCTGATTAGGAACTTTTGATGCGACACAAAATCTGCTTGCATTCCGACACAAAGGAATACACAAGAACTGTGCCTATTAAAGCGCAAAAACTAAAGAACCTAAATTACCATACCATACAGATGGAACTATACAATTCGCTCCTGGTTAAGAACTCGTAAAATACCACAGAATCTGTTACTTCCCTGTGGCTACTTGTGCTTCAGCTAGCTGCTGTTCACTGATTAGCTGAGTACTGCTAACAAGCGGTCAGTAACTTCCATGTAAAATGCTTTCACATACATGTTGAAGCCTCCCCGTTATATGAAAGCACCCAGCAATATGCTGTAGATGAAAGAGTAACATATGAAGATTTTGTACCATTGAAGAAGGACTGTACCTAATTGACTAGTAATTTGAAAAATGTGTTAAATATCTGGATCCACATGTCATATGCGACACCAGTTAGCCCCGCTATACACTTCGTCCTCCCTATTGCTGAGGAATACATAAGCATTGTCCACCAAAGCCACTGATCTCTCTACTCTACAGTTGGTTAAATTCAAATTTCAGACATAAGGCGATCATTGCCAATATTACATGTTACACTCTGGTTCCGATATTTTTATGTTTCTTTCATCACACCACATATAATGTGTAAGAATTTTAAGTACTAGCATCATATTAAATTCCCTTCGTTCCATTAAATTGCGGTTAGCTCAAGACGGATAACCAATAGTAGCAGCTGCTGCGGAAGATGGCCACGCGAACAAACTTACCTACTATCGACGCCTTGTCAGACGTTTCAAAGTGGCCTGGACATGAAGTTTAGAATGATCCATCACAGCCTTTTTAAAACTGCCCAACATATAAAGTTAAACAATACTTGCAGAACAAATAACATTATACCTAAACATATTAATATACAGGTTAAAAACAGTTCTACCAGTGCACAGAAAACGAAGCAAATGGCTCAAACAATTTAGCTAAACAACGAAATCAAGTCTCTTTATGGCAGAAAGCGAACCCTAAATGGGGAGCTATATAAAGCTTATCTTAATCTTACGAGGTGTAAGGGGTCCGTAGGCCCTTACTATAAGTTTTGCGACAGCACAGGTCGACAGGACAAACAATCGATAGTGTGTGTCGGGTTGCGAGAGTGAGAGCGAGTGTTGAGACACTGGTGTGGGACGCGCTGTGGGCCGAGCCGGGTGGAGGTCTGTTGCTGGAATGCAAGACCGTACCGACAAAGGGAGTGGCCATCGCCGTGGTTCAACCCCTTTGTGTTAGAAATATACGGGAAAGTGGAAAAGTATAATTAATAGAGTGATCAGTGATATTTTTGTGCCGATATTTGTAATTACGCGTCTACCGCGCCGGCATCATTTGGATTGCAGTGTTGGATTGCAGTGTTGGATACAGTAATTAAAATTTCCGTGTGACGATAATGAATAACAAAGAGGCCTGTGCTAAGATTAGCCGTTATTAACTCTGTAAGACGAAGGCAGAGGCTGTCTCCTTATTTTGGTGTTTTTGTGATGAATATAGGTCGTTGATTGATGAAGCTGTATTGTTGTTCTTCTTGCCACCAGACATTTTATTATTACAGCATTTGAGAAGGACAGAATGGAATGTAACATCTCCGTAGCAGTCCAATCCGATTGCCAGCCCCATTAGGTACACGGTCACATTAATTAATATCTGTTTCGGGCTGCTATCAGATCTCGATCGAGCGGGATAAGTCAGTAAGATCAAACCGGAGTGTTACAGAGGGTTCTGAATAATACCGATATTTTCTCCCATCTTCTTAACAGTCATAGAAAAAATGAACTCACAAAAGAAAGATTGCAAATTTGAAAGCTAAACAAACACCCAACACAGCCCATATTACATCCACTCTAAAGAAGAACATCACTTCTATCTAACACTGCTCGAAAAATGACAACGTCAGCACACAGACGAAAAATTTATACAAAATTTCATAGTTTAATCAGAAAGCATTGACCCGCCAGGTTAGCCGATAGCGCGAATGCGCCGCTTCCTGGACTCTGGTAGGTGCGCCGGCCCTAGATCGAATCCGGCCAGCGGCTTAACGACGGACGCCGGTGTGCCGGCCAGCCTGGATGTGGTTTTCAGGCGGTTTTCCACATCCCACTAGGTGAATACTGGGCTGGTCCCCACGTCCCACCTCAGTTACACGGTTCACAGACATCTGAACACTTTCACACTATTCCATGGATTACACTCGACACAGACAGTTGGGGTGCACTAATTCCGTCCTGGGTGGGTACGGGGTGGCGGCAGGAAGGGCATCCGGCCACCCCTTCCATTAACCCTGCCAAATCCGATTTCGGGGAAAAGGCACAAGCGAAAGAAAGAAAGAAAGTTTAATCAGAAAGCATTCTCTCGCAGGAACAGAAACGAAACAAGCAGGTAAACATTGGTAATGAAATCAAAAACATAACAGATGAAAGAAAATGGAGGAAACCAAAACAATATAGATTCAATAACACTGACGAAACATAGAAAGAAACTACAAGAACACAACGCCATCACAATGGCAGGTAAAGGAAACTGGTTTTATCGATAAAGAGCAGTGCATCAGTAAGACAAGATTTCATTACAAAAAATAAAATTACAGAACTAAAATCTGATCCAACTAATAGATTCCAAACGAAGTTGAGAAACACTGAAAGACATTGACAGTAAAATAGAAAACAAAGAAGGAAATTGCTACAAAAAATCCCAGTGCATCCTCCCAACCAAAGCTACACAAGAAAGACCTCACCTTCAGAGCTATTGTGATTATAGAAATGCTCCCACTCCCATTTGCAAAACACATGTTGAAAATCTGATGAGAAAATTATAAGAGGTGAGAACTTTAAGGAACAGCACCTGATCTATTACGGGAAAGACATACATGTTCCACAGAGCCACCCTCCTGTCATTTGATGTGGAGGATTGTTGTTGTTGTTGTGGTCTTCAGTCCTGAGACTGGTTTGATGCAGCTCTCCATGCTACCCTATCCTGTGCAAGCTTCTTCATCTCCCAGTACTTACTGCAACCCACATCCTTCTGAATCTTCTTAGTGTATTCATCTCTTGGTCTCCTTCTACGATTTTTACCCTCCACGCTGCCCTCCAATGCTAAATTTGTGATCCCTTGATGCCTCAGAACATGTCCTACTAACCGATCCCTTCTTCTAGTCAAGTTGTGCCACATACTCCTCTTCTCCCCAATTCTATTCAATTCTTCATCATTAGTTATGTGATCTACCCATCTAATCTTCAGCATTCTTCCGTAGCACCACATTTCGAAAGCTATTATCTTCTTTTCCGAACTATTTATCGTCCATGTTTCATTTCTGTACATGGCTACACTCCATAAAAATACATTCAGGGACGACTTCCTGACACTTTAATCTATACTCAATGTTAAATTTCTCTTCTGAAACGCTTTCCTTGCCATTGCCAGTCTAAATTTTATATGCTCTTTACTTCGACCATCATCAGTTATTTTGCTCCCAAAATAGAAAAACTCATTTACTACTTTAAATGTCTCATTACCTTATCTAATTCCCTCAGCATCACCCGACTTAATTCGGCTACATTCCATCATCCTCGTTTCGCTTTTGTTGATGTTCATCCTATATCCTCCTTTCAAGACACTGTCCATTCCGTTCAACTGCTCTTCCAAGTCCTTTGCTGTATCTGACAGAATTACAATGTCATCGGCGAACCTCGAAGTTTTTATTTCTTCTCCATGAATTTTAATACCTACTCCGAATTTTTTCTTTTGTTTCCTTTACTGCTTGCTCAATATACAGATTGAATAACATCAGGGATAGGCTACAACCCTGTCTTACTCCCTTCCCAACCACTGCTTCCATTCCTCCCCCTCGACTCATAACTGCCATCTGGTTTCTGTACAAATTATAAATAGGCTTGCGCTCCCTGTATTTGACCCCTGCCACCCTCAGAATTTGCAGGAGAATATTCCAGTCAACATTGTCACAAGCTTTCTTCAAGACTACAATTGCAAGAAATGTAAGTTTGCCTTTGCTTAATCTATCTTCTGAGATAAGTCGTAGGGTCAGTATTGCCTCACGTGTTCCAACATTTCTATGGAATCCAAACTGATCTTCCCCAAGGTCGGCTTCTACCAGTTTTTGTATTCATCTGTAAGGAATTCGCGTTATTATTTTGCAGCCATGATATATTAAACGGATAGTTCGGAAATTTTCACATCTGTCAACACCTGATTTCTTTGCGATTGGAATTATTATATTCTCCTTGAAGTGTAAGGGTATTTCGCCTGTCTCATACATCTTGCTCACCAGATAGTACAGTTTTGTCAGGACTGGCTCTCCCAAGACTTTCAGTAGTTCTAATGGAATGTTGTTTACTCCCAGGGCCTTGTTTCGACTCAGGTCTTCCAGTGCTCCGTCAAACTCTTCACGCAGTATCATATCTAGCATTTTATCTTCATCCTCTTCCATTTCTGTAAAACTGTCCTCAAGTACATCGCCCTTGTATAGGCCCTCTATATACTCCTTCCACCTTTCTGCTTTCCCTTCTTTGCTTAGAACTGGGCTTCCATCTGAGCTCTTGATATTCATACAAGTGGTTCTCTTTTCTTCACAAATCTCTTTAATTTTCTTGTAGGCAGTATCTGTCTTACCCCTACTGAGATATGCCTCTACTTCCTTACATTTGTCTTCTAGCCATCTCTGCTTAGCCGTTTTGCATTTGCTGTCGATCTCATTTTTGAGACGTTTCTATTCCTTTTTGCCTGCTTCATTTACTGCATTTTTATCTTTTCTCCTTTCCTCAATTAAATTCAATATATCTTCTTTTACCCAAGGATTTCTACTAGCCCTTGTCTTTTTACTACTTGATCCTGTGCTGCCTTCACTATTTCATTCCTCATAGCTACCCATTCTTTTTCTACTATACTTATTTCCCATATTCCTGTCAATCGTTCCCTAATGCTCTGCCTGAAACTCTCTACAACCTCTGGTTCTTTAAGTTTATCGAGGTCCCATCTCCTTAAATTCCCACCTTTTTGCAGTTTCTTCAGTTTAAATCTACAGTTCATAACGAATAGATTGTGGTCAGAGTCCACATCTGCCCCTGGAAATGTCTTACAATTTAAAACCTGGTTCCTAAATCTCTGTCTTACCATTATATAGTCTATCTGAAACCTTCCAGTATCTCCAGGCCTTTTCCATGTATACAACCTTCTTTCACGAGTCTTGCACCATATGTTAGCTATGATTAAGTTATGCTGTGTGCAAAATGCTACCAGGCGGCTTCTATCTATTCTTATCGCCATTCCATATTCACCTACTACATTTCCTTCTCTTACTTTTCCTACTAAGGAATTCCAGCCATCCATGACTCTTAAAGTTTCGTCTCATTTCACTATCTGAATAATTTCTTTTACCTCATCATGCATTTCATCAATGTCTTCGTCATCTGCAGAGCTAGTTGGCAAATAAACTTGTACTACTGGATAGGCATGAGCTTCATGTCTATCTTGGCCACAATAATGCGTTCACTATGCTATTTGTAGTAACTTACCTGCACTCCTATTTTTTTTTATTTGTTATTAAACCTACTCCTGAATTACCCCTATTTGATTTTGTACTTACAACCTTGTACTCACCCGACCAGAAGTCTTGTTCGTCTGACACTAATTCCCACTATATCTAACTTCAACCTATCCATTTCCCTTTCTAAATTTTCTGACCTACCTGCCCGGTTAAGGGATCTGACATTCCATGCTCCGATCTGTAGAACGCCACTTTTCTTTCTTCTGATAACGACGTCCTCTTGAGTAGTCCCCGTCTGGAGATCTGATTGGGGGACTATTTCACCTCTGGAATATTTTACCCAAGAGGATACCATCATCATTTAGCCATAGAGTAAAGCTGCATTCGCTTGGGAAGGATAATGGCTGCAGTTTCCCCTCGCTTTCAGCCGTTCGCAGTACCAGCACAGCAAGGCCGTTTTGGTTAGTGTTACAAGGTCAGATCAGTCAATCATCCAGACTGTTGCCCCTGCAACTACTGAAAAGGCTGCTGCCCATCTTCAGGAATCACATGTTTGTCTGGCCTCTCAACAGACAATCCTCCATTGTGGTTGCACCTACAGTATGGCTATCTGTATCGCTGAGGCACACAAGCCTCCCCACCAATGGCAAGGTGCATGGTTCATGGGAGGGAGGGGGGGGGGAAGGAACTGAAACATTATATAAACAAAATTTTAGGATAGAATATACTTTCACATGAATAAGTCAAAGGAACGAGCTTCTACATCTAATAACAGTACAGAACTATTTTCAGTTCAATAATGAATTCTATTTACAAAGTGAAGGATTACCAATGGTATCTCAGTGTCTGAACCATAGCAAACATTTATGAACCAAGTAGAACAGATTATCTAACAAAATAGTGCCAAATAGGTACAACATTCTACACCACCTTAGATGTATGAAAGACGTCTTGCACCCGATATATGAACCACGTAATATAATTGACCAGTTACACACAGAAATTCTGTTCATGATACGATACATTTCACTATAGAGAAAGTGTAAAATCGACTTTCAAGGACATTGTCATAAAGATTCAAAACAATCAACACATTTCACATATACTGAAAACTGACAGTTTCACATGAGATATCACAACACCCCAGTTCTGAAAAGCAGATGGTATCTAGATACATGCTCAACAGTCTAAACACAGTACCATTAGGTACAGAGAAATACGAGAAAGAAATGAATACCTCAATACACAGCCACGAACGATGGATGCAAAGAGAGCTTAGCAAAGCTGAACAAGAAAGAAAAGAGCAAACACCCAAATGTCACCAACAACACACAGAAAATACAAGAACACAAAATGTGGAAGAAACCGAAATTAATACCTGGTACACAATGATATAAAACCACAAATACACCCAGAATATCCAATATTTTCAAAAAAGGCTTAAAAATAGCCCACCAAACAAGTAACAATTCAGAAATACTGCCCAAAAATAGGAAAACTGATCTATATCAGATCAGGATTATACAGACATGTGATAGAAGATACATAGGTCAAACCAGAACATTTGACACCCAATACACGAAGATTTAAGAGCTTGGAAGTATAGGACCAATTATTCAACTTTTGCAGAACACTTACACCAACAACAGCATAAAATTGCCACTAGGGACAGAGAGATGTAAATCATAAGAATAAATAAACACCTCCTTACCTTACAGTGAAACAATCAATTTCAAAAAACCATAACCAAAGAAACAAATGCCCTGACCAACTTGGCAAACCATCCTCCTTAAACTGACTGATCACTTAACAGTAATGCCCAGAGGGGTCAAAATGACCCTTTTCAGTCTATGTTTTGAAGAATGATTCGAGCAATTTTTTTTTTTTTTTTTTTTGCTTGTACTGTTCAGAAGCAGTGCATTTTGCGTAATTGATTATCACTTTTTCCAGTTTTTCCTTTAACACCCAGAGGGGTCATATTGACCTCTTTAGAAAAAAAGCTATAATTTTGTTTATAGTTATGACATACATTTATCTCTTGCATTCTCAAGCATGCTATTTTATCTGTAATGCAATACTTTACTTTCATTCATATTATTGCCATATGAAATGACAATGGACTGTTCACCATTGTTTGTCAATCCCTTGTAAGAATCAGTCTATCCAAGGTGATTGTAAGCTGAAGATTGAAATGAATCTGAAAGAGAAGAGATTCTTCCAGAGTTACAAAGAGTTATGGAATGTGATTCAGATGGTGGTGACCTTTTCCTTACGATAAAGGAAGTTTTTACTGCAAACACTGAGAGAAGATGAATCATCTAATACTGAATTATTCTGATTCTTCAGATACAGATAATCTAAGTTTACAGTCTTTTAAGTATATTATTATTATTATTACTACTGCTAATTTATAATCATCGTTCTTATCTACATATGTTACTGTAGTCAATTTATATTTTATGGTGGCTTTCTTACAATTGTTCTATTATTTGTGCTCTACAGATCGAAAAGAATCATAACAGAAGAGGAATTAATTCTGTTCCTTGAGTGTAGAACAAATGACAGCTTCATCATCATCATCATCATCCGTCATTATCATTATCATCATCATCATCATCATCATCATCATCATCATCATCATATGAAAGACAAAGAAGTTGCTCCTGATGTAACAGTCTGGATAGAAGCAGTGCCTAATTGACAAGATGGGCGTCTTCCTAATCACAATATTTTGAGAGAATCTCTTGTATCTACACCACATGCAAAAAGATATGTAAGTGATGAATTTGTATCAAGTGCTTGGCACTTGTTCATAGACAATTATATAATCAAACATATCTTGAAATGCACTATAACACAGGCATACAGAGTACTAGGAAATGACAGCTGGTCAATGACCATGGCAGAACCAGAAATATGTATAGCAATTATTAACGCTCGTGGCGTGAGTGGTTGCCAAAGTACAGACCTTCGCAGCTTATGGTCAGATTCCTGGAGCCTATCATTTTGTGTGGAAACCACGAGTAGAAAGATTCTGTGATATTATGAGATTCTTGACATTTGATGAGAAGTCTACACACTGTATGATTACAGAATGATAAGTTTGCATTGGTTTCTGCTGTCTGGAACAAATTTATAGAAAACGGTACAATGTGTTACAAACCTGGAAGTGAGGTAACAATAGATGAGCAGATCTTCCCAAGTAAAACGAGGTGCTCAGTCACACAATTCATGGCCTGAAAGCCTGACTAGTGTGGGCAAAAATACTGGTTAGCTATAGTTGGTGAAAGCAAGTACACACTCAATGGTTTTGCTTATCCTGGTAAGGATACTGCACGATCCCAAGACGAAAGGGTTTCAGATTATGTAGTGATGCATCTTACAGAACCATTTCTAGGCAAAGGTAGAAATATCGCTACAGACAATACCACACTCAAACTAGCCAAACAATTGAAAGAAAATTCAACCTCCATTGTAGGAAGAGTAAACAGAGCAAGAAGAGAAATGCCACATGCTCCGAAGTCCTTGAAGTGTTCTCTGTATTCTACAAAAGTTTTAAAACATATTTCCTTGACAGTCTATCAAGGAAAGAAAGCAAAAAAAAAAGTGCTAGTTATGTCTTCCCTTCATCCTTGTGTTACCATAAGTTTAAATGAGAAAAAACTCCACAAACTGTATGTTATTACAACAAAACAAAATTTGGGGTTGACATAGAAGAGAAAATGGCGAGACTGTATTCAGTCAAGGCTTCCTCAAGAAGATGGACAGTGCACTCCTACAATATCCTTGACCTAGCAGGAATAAATGTGTGTGTAGTATTTAGTGCTGTTACTGGGAAGAAGATCAAAAGAAGACATTTTATTCAGCAACTTGCAGATGAACTACGCTTTGAGTATGTGAAGAGACACTTTCCTCGTATGACAGACAAGTATGAAGAGAATGAAAACGAAGATAAAGACGAAATGCCATCCAAGTGCAATAAACATCAAGTTTACAAATTCTGCAAATGTAATAAAAATATTTCCAAGTGCAGTGTCTGTAAGAAGGTGGTTTGTGGGAAACGTACAAAGGAAATTGAATAAAAATGTGTCAATTGTGTAAAACATTGAAGCAGCTGAAATTTCTGTACACATGAAAAGTTCAATTTTTTTATGAATTTAGACCAAAGAGAAGCCTGTCATGCTTACACTTGTTTGGGTGTTAGCAGGTTCAGTGAAATTTGTTTATATGTCAATAATATAATTTTCTTTTTATTCACAGCTCTCTATCTGAAATGGCCATAAATCTTGTAAACATTAAAATATAATAAATGCTTAAAATTTGGAAATAATAATTCAGAAAATTTTTAAATGGTAGGCGTCAAAATGATCCCTCTGAGCGTTTGAGGGGGCAGGCAAAGTCTGGCCGTCTGAGTGTTAATACAACATTAAATACACACACGACCACAGGCTGCACTTACCACTACCACCTCAGATTCTGTCCTATAATCACCATCCAGGGCTATCGCTCACCCGTCACAACAAATGCAATACTCCCATCGCTTACAAGCAGAATATGTGAAGAAACAATGTAAATGTCTTGCACACCAACTCTGTAAACAAAACACTGTTTTTAACCCAAAAGCGCCAATATTGTGCAAATGTATGCATCCAGTTTGCCGAATAACCACCTCAGATGCTTTATAAATAAAAGCAAATGTATTTCTCTGTCATTAAATTGAAGTGAGCTCAAGACAGATAACTGATAGTAACTGATATTACTTTCCAACTGAAAATACAATAGTAATCAGTAGGGGAAATAATTGGCAGCTATACCGGACAAGAACGCCCGTTTACTCAGCTTTCTCTGCCTCAAAAGGAGCTGACTGGATGCAGTTGCAGAAGCCCGTATTTTCAAATAGCTCAAACGTTTTAGCACTGTAATTGCTCACAGACTGGATGCGGAAGGTAGAAGCCATAACGTTTCTATCATTAGCTCTGCAACCTGAACAATATCATAGTCAGCCACAGAACTCAAAACATTAGCATTTAAAAAGTTTAATTATTAAATTATGGGGAGAAAATTAAAGTTTACTGTGACCATCAAGCTGTAAGCTTTTTGTAATCTTGAAAGTTACTTCATCTGGTTCTTGTTTCTACAGGATCACTGATATGAGGTCATTCATATTTCCAGTAAGGCTAACTTAATGGGCAGTGCTCTGCCACGATTAGCTCAGGATCTACTCGAACTTACTGAGCGCTCTAATTACTACCGTATTATACTCATGATGTGTAGCTATTACAGATAATACTATCTAGATGCTGTTGTTTAAATTAGCACACTTATTAGCAATAGTTAATGATGATAAGGCATATTACATTGTAGAAAGAAAGGCGTGATGATGTATAAACGATGCGTTAGAACTTCCTATTGCATATGTTATTGCACTATTGTGACGAAATACTGTTGTTTAATTGGCACACTTATTGAAGATGATTAATAACAAAAGATATATTATGTTATAGAAAGAAAGCCTACATGGATATTGTTACTGAATCATTAACACCGAACCTATGTCACTGTATTAGAGACCATAGCACATGGCACCGCAATAAAAGTCAGACCGATAATTTTTGCGATAAAGATGAAAATAATAAATAAAACAGTGATACAAGAATTGTGGAAATGCAAATGTTTAGAATGAAATGCATCAACATTACTGGGGAAGGTCATAGGAGATATAATTTTTGCAACAGACGTTTGTTTCCCTACATGTGTGTCAATGTACGTTTTCTTCCTGGTGGCTTTTTCTTCCACAGTGTTGTCAGTCACCTATAAAGAAATATGTTGTTGTGTATAAGTGCTCTGTCTGTCAGAAAAAGTGATGAGTTTTGTGTCTGATGAACCTTCACGATGGAGGACAACATACTGGGTCCTCTTATTTAAGAAGCCTTCGAGCCACTCACGTATCTGCGAGCTTATTCCATGTGCTCGTACTTCCATTAACAGCTTACAATGGGGCACCGTGTCAACTGCTTTCCAGAAATCTAGAAGTATGGACTCTGCCCGTTGCCCTTCCTCCGTAGTTCTCAGTATATCGCGTGAGAATAGGCCAAGCTGATTTCGCACGAGCAATGCTTTCTAAAACCATGCTGAAGACAAACCTGTAATTTTCGGTTACCTTATTGCTAGTGTCCAGCTTGACACGCTCAAGTCCTTTAAATATCTGGGCGTAACGTTGCAAACCGATATGAAGTGGAACGAGCATCTGAGAATTGTGGTAGGGAAGGCAAATGGTCGACTTTGGTTTATTGGGAGAATTTTAGAAAAGAGTGGTTCACCTGGAAAAGAGACCACATATACAGGGTGGTCCATTGACAGTGACTGGGCCAAATATCTCACGAAATAAGCGTCAAACGAAAAAACTATAAAGAACGAAACTCGTCTAGCTTCAAGGGGGAAACCAGATGGCACTATGGTTGGCTTGCTAGATGGAGCTGCCATAGCTCAGACGGATATCAACTGCGTTTTTTTATGTAGCAACCCCCATTTTTAATTAATATTCGTGTAGCACGTAAAGAAATATGAATGTTTTAGTTGGACCACTTTTTTCGCTTCGTGATGATGGCGCTGTAATAGTCGCAAACGTATAAGTACGTGCTACCACGTAACATTCCGCCAGTGCGGACGGTATTTGCTTCGTGATACATTACCCGTGTTAAAATGGACCGTTTACCTATTGCAGAAAAGGTCGATGTCGTGTTGATGTATGGCTATTGTGATCAAAATGCCCAATGGGCGTGTGCTATGTATGCTGCTCGGTATCCTGGACGACATCATCCAAGTGTCCGGACCGTTCGCCGGATAGTTACGTTATTTAAGGAAACGGGAAGTGTTCAGCCACATGTGAAACGTCAACCACGACCTGCAACAAATGATGATGCCCAAGTACGTGTTTTAGCTGCTGTCGCGGCTAATCCGCACATCAGTAGCAGACAAATTGCGCGAGAATCGGGAATCCCAAAAAATCGGTGTTGAGAATGCTACATCAACATCGATTGCACCCGTACCATATTTATATGCACTAGGAATTGCATGGCAACGACTTTGAACGTCGTGTACAGTTCTGCCACTGGGCTCAAGAGACGTTACAGGACGATGACAGATTTTTTTGCACAGTTTCTATTTAGCGACGGAGCGTCATTCACCGACAGCGGTAACGTAAACCGGTATAATATGCACTCTTGGGCAACGGAAAATCCATGATGGCTGCGACAAGTGCAACATCAGCGACCTCGGCGGGTTAATGTATGGAGCGGCATTATGGGAGGAAGGATAATTGGCTCCCATTTTATCGATGGCAATCTAAATGGTGCAATGTATGCGGATTTCGTACGTAATGTGTGTGTGGTTTGAGGTTTTCGCGTACGTAATGTTCTACCGATGTTACTACAAGATGTATCACTGCATGACAGAATAGCGATGTGCTTCCAACACGATGGATGTCCGGCACATAGCTCGCGTGCGGCTGAAGCGGTATTTAATAGCATACTTCATGACAGGTGGATTGGTCGACGAAGCACCATACCGTGGCCTGCACGTTCACCGGATCTGACGTCCCCGGATTTCTTTCTGTGGGGAAAGTAGAAGGATATTGGCTATCGCGATCCACCGACAACGCATGACAACATGTGTCAGCGCACTGTCAATGCATATGCGAACATTACGGAAGGCGAACTACTCGCTGTTGAGAGGAATGTCGTTAGACGTATTGCCAAATGCATTGAGGTTGACGGACATCATTCTGAGCATTTATTGCATTAATGTGGTATTTACAGCTAATCACGCTGTAGCAGCATGCGTACTCAGAAATTATAAGTTCGCAAAGATACATGCAGCACATTGGAACAACCTAAATAAAATGTTCAAACGTACCTACGTTCTGTATTTTAATTTAAAAAGCTACCTGTTACGAACTGTTGATCTAAAATTGTGAGCCATATGTTTGTGACTACCACAAAGCGAAAAAAGTGCTCCCACTGCAACATTCATATTTCTTTACGTACTACACGAATATGTAATAAAAATTGGAGTTCCTATTTTAAAAAACGGAGTTGATATCTATTTGACCTATGGCAGCGCCATCTAGCGGGCCAACCATAGCGCCATCTGGTTTCCCCCTTCAAGGTAGACGAGTTTCGTTCTTTGTAGTTTTTTCGTTTGACGCTTATTTCGTGAGATATTTGGCCCAGTCACTATCAATGGGCCATACCAGGTCGGCGTGAAGGAAAACATCGAAGCAATTCAGAGGCAGGCTGCTAGATTTGTTTCCGGTAGATGCGCACAACACGTGAGAGTTACGTAGATGCTTCGGGAACTCGAATGGGAATTCCTGGAGGGAAGGCGACGTTCTGTTCGAGAAACACTACTGAGAAAATTTAGAGAACCGGCATTTGAAGCTGACTGCCGAAAGATTCTACTATCGCGAACATACTGCGCGGAAGGACCTCGAGGATAAGATACGGGCGCGATACAGAGGCGAACAAACGATCGTTTTCCCGTCGCTCTGTTTGCGAGTGGAACAGGAGGGGAAATGACAAGTAGTGGTACAGGATACCCTCCGCCATGCACCTTACGGTGGCTTGCGGCGTATCTATGTAGATGTAGGTGTAGCAGTGGATATTTATTGTATAAATATGTTCCTCGGTTGCGGATATTCACCTGGTCAGATATTCAATGACATTTACATTTTTCCCGTCACAAGTGAATTTATTTACAGATGTGGTGCGATTCCTGTAGTAGCACCAACCACAGCGGTGCGCTAAAATTTTTCATTGTAGCTTGCTCATCTCGACCAATCTGAATTTGGGTGCCCCAAATTCCTACTCACAATCGCGTGTAGCGTTAAAGTAAGAAGACAGTAGGCCGTACTGCTTCAAACTACTTCTGAATCAGACTTTCTGTTTCGTACTAGTTTCTTTCGTAAGACAAAAACAGCTTATTAACAGGCCTTTTTCACTGTTTGGAAGCCATTCCCCATCTAGATGTCCGATCTTACATGAAGTTTTACAATGATACATACAATGAAATTAACAAAGGGCCACTTTTCGCTCTAAAAAATTCAGGGTGATTCACGAAGATATGCAAATATTTTAATATGGTATTCTACAAGTGAAACTAAAGAAAAAAGTTTTTATACACATAGGTCCGCAAATGTTTATTTACGGAGGTACGGCCAATAAAAGATTTTGCCTGAAATTTAGCAACTTCGCTAACATGAAGCCATCGCAAAGCTGTACGAGGTTAAAGCAAAGCACGATTTTTGTTTATTTTGTTGTTATTGGTCTGGTCAATCTAATAAAACATGTCCCAGACGTGTATCTGCAGTAGTTTCCCAGAACATCCAGAGAAGCAAAGACGTAATTTCGTAAAAATTTTAATTTATTAACTACTTGGTCCAAATTGTTTTTTTTTTTTAAATTCCAGACAATTCCACAAAGTTTTCAGCAGAAGTTGTTGTTGTGGTCTTCAGTCCTGAGACTGGTTTGATGCAGCTCTCCATGCTACTCTATCCTGTGCAAGATCTTTCATCTCCCAGTACCTACTGCAACCTACATCCTTCCGAATCTGCTTAGTGTATTCATCTCTTAGTCTCCCTCTACGATTTTTACCCTCCACGCTGCCCTCCAATACTAAATTGGTGATCCCTCAGTGTCTCAGAACATGTCCTACCAACCGATCCCTTCTTCTAGTCAAATTGTGCCACAAGCTCCTCTTCTCCCCAATTCTATTCAATACCTCCTCATTAGTTATGTGAACTACCCATCTAATCTTCGGCATTCTTCTGTAGCACCACTTCAAAAGCTTCTATTCTCTTTTTGTCTAAACTATTTATCGTCCACCCATCACTTCCATACATGGCTACACTCCATACAAATACTTTCAGAAACGACTTCCTGACATTTACATCTATACTAGATGTTAACAAATTTTTCTTCTTCAGAAACGCTTTCCTTGCCATTGCCAGTCTACATTTTATATCCTCTCTACTTCGACCACCATCAGATATTTTGCTCCCCAAATAGCAAACCTCCTTTACTACTTTAAGTGTACCATTTCCTAATCTAATTCCCTCACCGTCACCCGACTTAATTCGACTACATTCCATTGTCCTTGTTTTGCTTTTGTTGGTGTTCATTTTATACCCTACTTTCAGGACACTGATAGTTCGGTAATTTTCACACCTGTCAACACCTGATTTCTTCTTGAAGTCTGAGGGTATTTCGCATGTCTCATAAATCTTGCTCACCAGATGGTAGACTTTTGCCAGGACTGGCTCTCCCAAGGCTGTCAGTAGTTCTAATGGAATGTTGTCTACTCCTGGGGCCTTGTTTTGACTCAGGTCTTTCAGAGCTCTGTCAAACTCTTCACGCAGTATCATATCTCCCATTTCATCTTCATCTACATCCTCTTCCATTTCCATAATATTGTCCTCAATTACATCGTCCTTGTATAGACCCTCTATATAGTCCTTCCATCTTTCTGCTTTCCCTTCTTTGCTTAGAACTGGGTTTCCATCAAAGCTCCTGATATTCATGCAAGTGGTTCTCCTTTCTCCAAAGGTCTCTTTAATTTTCCTGTAGGCAGTATCTATCTTACCCCTAGTGAGATAAGCCTCTACATCCTTACATTTGTCCTCTAGCCATCCCTGCTTAGCCATTTTGCACTTCCTGTCGATCTCATTTTTGAGACGTTTGTGCTCCTTTTTGCCTGCTTCATTTACTGCATTTTTATATTTTCTCCTTTCAGCAGTTAAATTCAATATTTCCTCTGTTACCCAAGGGGTTCTACTAGCCCTCGTCTTTTTATCTACTTGATCCTCTGCTGCCTTCACTATTTCATCCCTCAAAGCTACCCATTCTTCTTCTACTGTATTTCTTTCCCCCATTCCTGTCAATTGTTCCCTTATGCTCTCCCTGAAACTCTGAACAACCTCTGGTTCTGTCAGTTTGTCCAGGTCCCATCTCCTTAATTTCCCACCTTTTTGCAGTTTCTTCAGTTTTAATCTACAATTCATAACCAATAGATTGTGGTCAGAGTACACATCTGCCCCTGGAAATGTCTTACAATTTAAAACCTGGTTCCTAAATCTCTGTCTTACCATTATATAATCTGTCTGATACCTTTTAGTATCTCCAGGAATCTTCCATGTATACAACCTTCTTTTATGATTCTTGAACCAAGTGTTAGCTATGATTATGTAATGCTCTGTGGAGAATTGTACCAGGCGACTTCCTCTTTCATTTCGTAGCCCCAATCCATATTGATCTACTATGTTCTCTCCCTTTTCCTACTCTCGCATTCCAGTCACCCATGACTATTAAATTTTCGTTTCCCTTCACTACCTGAATAATTTCTTTTATATCATCATACATTTCATCAATTTCTTCGTCATCTGCAGAGCTAGTTGGCATATAAACTTGTACTACTGTAGTAGGCGTGGGCTTCGTGTCTATGTTGGCCACAATAATGCATTCACTACGCTGTTTGTAGTTGCTTACCCGGACACCTATTTTTTTATTCATTATTAAACCTACTCCTGCATTACCCCTATTTGATTTTGTATTTATAACCCTGTATTCACCTGACCTGAAGTCTTGTTCCTCCTGCCACCGAACTTCACTAATTCCCACTATATCTAACTTTAACCTATCCATTTCCCTTTTTAAATTTTCTAACCTACCTGCCCGATTAAGGGATCCGACATTCCACGCTCCGATCCGTAGAACGCCAGTTTTCTTTCTCCTGATAACGACGTCCTCTTGAGTAGTCCCTGCCCGGAGATCCGAATGGGGGACTATTTTACCTCCGGAATATTTTACCCAAGAGGACACCATCATCATTTAACCATACAGTAAAGCTGCATGCCCTCAGGAAAAATTACGGCTGTAGTTTCCCCTTGCTTTCAGCCGTTCGCAGTACCAGCACAACAAGGCCATTTTGGTTAGTGTTACAAGGCCAGATCAGTCAGTCATCCAGTCTGCTGCCCCTGTAGCTACTGAAAAGGCTGCTGCCCCTCTTCAGCAACCATACGTTTGTGTGGCCTCTCAACAGATACCCCTCCATTGTGGTTGCACTTACGGTACGGCCATCTGTATCACTGACCCACACAAGCCCCCCCACCAACGGCAAGGTCCATGGTTCATTGTACAAAATTTAATTTTGGAAACTTGATGGTAATAACGTAAACTGAAACTGTATGAATGTGTCAGGTAAACTTCTTTTATTAATACCATAGTACACGTGAAATTATGTTGTTAAACCGGAAAAAACAAAGCTCAGTGTAAAGGAAGTTGTACAGTGTACATACAGTTTCACGATTCATTCACAATAAATGTTCAAAAATGCCTCCATCGAATTCAGTCCACGAGCATGAACAGATGTTGTTGCTCGTTTCGGTTTCACAGGGTTCTTCTTCATTTCGTGCGTTGCAAGTAATGCCTCACGTCTATTGACTTTGTCCTCATGTGTTTCATCCAGCTCCATACACTAAAGTCATTAGTGTTAAATCTGGAGATGTGGCTGAGTACAGACATGTAGCACCACGTCCAATCCGTTTCTGGGGAAAATCTTCATTTGAGGTGTAGTAATTTAAAGACACTGTTTCACTTAACAATACCGAAAACTAACTCGTTTCAAGGTTAGGCGCCGACCGAAACAACTCACTGACGGTTGCCAACAATGACATAAACGTTTCTACATTCTTGATAGAAAGTAAACAAATTTACCTGTATGGTAATCTTTGCTTCTCTGGATGTTCTGGAAAAGTACTGCAGATACACGTCTGGAACATGTTTTATCAGATTCACGAGATCAATAACAACAAAATAAATGGAGATCGTGCTTCACTTTAACTTCGTACAATTCTGCGATGGCTTCGTATTAGCGAATTTGCTAAATTTCAGGAAAAATCTTTTATCAGCCGTAACTCCGTAAATAAACATTTGCAGACCTATGTTTCTATGAATTTTTTTGTTTAGTTTTTGTTGTAAAATAACATATTAAAATATTTGCATACCTTCGTGAATCCTGTATAATTCGTCCATACACACATGACGACACTGTTGATATTTTATACCTTATATACCTGACGTCGGTATTACACTACTATATTTCTTTTTCAAAGTTGATATGTCAAATATTTATGTCAAAGAAATTTTATGGTGTAATAAGTCAAATAAATATGATCGTATGTAGAGCCACGCCGTAGATTTGATCATAAAAGCCGTTCGTCTTCTGTTCACTGCAATGTGAAATGTAGCAGCTTGGGACGCTGGCGTCGCTACAGCTATTTGACATCACTGTACGTTTGTAAACATGGCTTCAAAGCTGGTATGTTCCTTCGACTCTTTTTTTTTTTTTTTTTAATAAATTTGATTCGAGTAGGCGGAGGGGACGAGGGGGGGGGGGGGGGGGGTGAGCAAGGGGCACAGTGCATGTCCACAATCAGAGCTGCAGCCATCCACTTCAACATCTGGAAACATCCAGGCAGCTTTTCAGCAAGCCGAAACGGAGGAGGTGGTCACACTCTAAAATAAAAAAAAATATTTCTTAGCTGTTTCGCACTTTTTATCAATTTTGTAGTTGTTGGCACACTAATTTCAATAATTAAATTATTCAAACATGAAAACAGTTCTTACTGCCGATATACTGCACTAAACATTTATTTACCTTTACATATTCCCCCTTCACGGCTTTACAAATCGCTTCACGCGTTTCTGGAATTAATGTGATATTCGACAGCTGTGCTGTAAATCGGAGTAGCTCTCTCCTGCATCAAGAAATCGCAGTGTCACAGTTTGCCTGTCTTCGAGGGGCAATTCTAGAAGTCGGTCAAGGAGGGGTTGAGAGGGGGCCGTTGGGAGAATGGAATATCGCTTAACAAAAGGAGAGTTGGGGTCCTCCACCGACAAATTGGTAAAATTTCGTGTTCTTAAAATAGTTTTTGGTAACTGTTTTGTAGTTCAGGGCAAAAACGTCTCTACGGAATGTGTGTGCCCAGAAAAATAATACGATTTGATCCAGATGTCCGGAGATTTCGAAGTTTTTGTCTGGGGTCAGCAATTTAAACGTTGGTAGGCATACCCGTCATATTTAGCTTTCTTGGTTGTTGTAAGTGGTACTCGTACATTAATATACATCTAATGTATATTAACAGATAATACGACGCCCATTTTAAGTTAAATGATATTTATTGGCTTACATAGTAAGCTCTTATTCTTTTGTTGTAATGTATTTGAAATAAATTGCCACCTATATTGCTACATGATTATTAAAAAAATGAGTGAATCTGCTGAAGTAATACATTCGCTGATTTCTCAAGTCATTTCATCCAGTGTAATATGATACTTCATTGTAGCGGGGGAGGGGGGGGGGCTGTGGCCCCTCTAGCCCCCCTTCGCCACAGCCCCTTCTGTCTTCTGCACATGTAGCATTTCTCAACAGAGTATTTGGTTTTGTAATATGAGAAGCCACATTACTGAGCAAATACTGAAATACCCTCTCATCCATTCGTAAGTAATTTATACACTCCTGGAAATTGAAATAAGAACACCGTGAATTCATTGTCCCAGGAAGGGGAAACTTTATTGGCACATTCCTGGGGTCAGATACATCACATGATCACACTGACAGAACCACAGGCACATAGACACAGGCAACAGAGCATGCACAATGTCGGCACTAGTACAGTGTATATCCACCTTTCGCAGCAATGCAGGCTGCTATTCTCCCATGGAGACGATCGTAGAGATGCTGGATGTAGTCCTGTGGAACGGCTTGCCATGCCATTTCCACCTGGCGCCTCAGTTGGACCAGCGTTCGTGCTGGACGTGCAGACTGCGTGAGACGACGCTTCATCCAGTCCCAAACATGCTCAATGGGGGACAGATCCGGAGATCTTGCTGGCCAGGGTAGTTGACTTACACCTTCTAGAGCACGTTGGGTGGCACGGGATACATGCGGACGTGCATTGTCCTGTTGGAACAGCAAGTTCCCTTGCCGGTCTAGGAATGGTAGAACGATGGGTTCGATGACGGTTTGGATGTACCGTGCACTATTCAGTGTCCCCTCGACGATCACCAGTGGCGTATGGCCAGTGTAGGAGATCGCTCCCCACACCATGATGCCGGGTGTTGGCCCTGTGTGCCTCGGTCGTATGCAGTTCTGATTGTGGCGCTCACCTGCACGGCGCCAAACACGCATACGACCATCATTGGCACCAAGGCAGAAGCGACTCTCATCGCTGAAGACGACACGTCTCCATTCGTCCCTCCATTCACGCCTGTCGCGACGCCACTGGAGGCGGGCTGCACGATGTTGGGGCGTGAGCGGAAGACGGCCTAACGGTGTGCGGGACCGTAGCCCAGCTTCATGGAGACGGTTGCGAATGGTCCTCGCCGATACCCCAGGAGCAACAGTGTCCCTAATTTGCTGGGAAGTGGCGGTGCGGTCCCCTACGGCACTGCGTAGGATCCTACGGTCTTGGCGTGCACCCGTGCGTCGCTGCGGTCCGGTCCCAGGTCGACGGGCACGTGCACCTTCCGCCGACCACTGGCGACAACATCGATGTACTGTGGAGACCTCACGCCCCACGTGTTGAGCAATTCGGCGGTACGTCCACCCGGCCTCCCGCATGCCCACTATACGCCCTCGCTCAAAGTCCGTCAACTGCACATACGGTTCACGTCCACGCTGTCGCGGCATGCTACCAGTGTTAAAGACTGCGATGGAGCTCCGTATGCCACGGCAAACTGGCTGACACTGACGGCGGCGGTGCACAAATGCTGCGCAGCTAGCGCCATTCGACGGCCAACACCGCGGTTCCTGGTGTGTCCGCTGTGCCGTGCGTGTGATCATTGCTTGTACAGCCCTCTCGCAGTGTCCAGAGCAAGTATGGTGGGTCTGACACACCGGTGTCAATGTGTTCTTTTTTCCATTTCCAGGAGTGTATATAACACTTGAAGTCCTCCACTTGCAGCTCTCGTAAAAATCTTTGTTGAATGCTTTTATTATCTCGACGTAATACCTATGGCTTCATCCAAGTACGTTTCCTTTTTTTCTTCCAAATGATTGGCAACTGCGGCGGATAATAAGAAGTTATTGTCCGCCATCTTGAAATTTAACGAAAAATATAACGGCAGTGTTAATACCCCTTTTAAGCGCCACGTCAAAGAACTTTGTCAAAGAAATTTGACGAATATCCAATCATATTTCTTCGTCAAGGAAATATGATAGTGTAACAATGGCAATAGTAAGACGTATAATACTTCTTGTTCCCATGGCTCACTCTGCCTTTTTGACAACTTATGAGGTTTTAACCAGTACACAAAACACAATACGGCGGGAAGGATACGGGCACAGCAAAGACCACCAGCGAAAAAATGTACTCCACACCGTGAGAGCAATTCATCAGACACTAACGCAGCGGTTCCTAACTTGGGGGTAATTACCCCCTGAGAGGTAAAATGATATTTTCTGGCGGATAAAAACTAAAATATTCGATTCTGTTTCAGTCACGAAACTAAATTATTTTCAGAAGATCATCACTATTATAACAGTTTTGTAGGACTCTGTTACTGATTATACACTACGTGATCAAAAGTATCCCGACACCCCCAAAAGCATACGTTTTTCATATTAGGTGCATTGTGCTGCCACCTACTGCTAGGTACTCCATATAAGCGACTTCAGTAGGCATTAGACATCGTGAGAGAGCAGAATGGAGCGCTCCGTGGAACTCCGGACTACGAACGTGCTCAGCTGATTGGGTGTCACTTGTGTCATACGTCTGTACGCGAGATTTCCACAGTCCTAAACATCCCCAGGTCCACTGTTTCCGATGTCATAGTGAAGTGGAAACGTGCAGGGACACGTACAGCACAAAAGCGTACTGGCCGACCTCGTCTGTTGACTGACAGAGACCGCCACACAGGAATTCCAAACTGCATCAGGATCCACTACGAGTACTATGACAGTTAGACGGGATGTGAGAAAACTTGGATTTCACGGTCAAGTGGCTGCTCATAAGCCACACATCGCCGGCCGGACTGGCCGAGCGGTTCTAGGCGCTTCAGTCTGGAACCGCGCGACGCTACGGTCGCAGGTTCGAATCCTGCCGCGCGCATGGATGTGTGTGGTGTCCTTTGCTTAGTTAGGTTTAAGTAGTTCTAAGCTCTAGGGGACTGATGACCACAGCAGTTAAGTCCCATAGTGCTCAGAGCCATGTTGCTGAGGTCATCAGTCCCTTAGAACTTAGAACTACTTAAACCTAACTAACCTAAGGACAACACACACATCCATGCGCGAGGCAGGATTCGAACCTGCGACCGTAGCGCTCGCGCGGCTCCAGACCGTAGTGCCTAGAACCGCTCGGCTACCCCGGCCGGCCTTACCTGTTTCCCGTAGAACACCTTTGGGATGTTTTGGAACGCCGACTTCGTGCCGGGCCTCACCAACCGACATCGATACCTGTCCTCAGTGCAACACTCAGTGAAGAATGGGCTGCCATTCCCCAAGAAACCTTCCAGCACCTGATTGAACGCATGCCTGCGAGAGTGGAAGCTGTCATCAAGGTTAATGGTGTTGGCTCAAATGGCTCTGAGCACTATGGGACTTAACATCTATGGTCATCAGTCCCCTAGAACTTAGAACTACTTAAACCTAACTAACCTAAGGACATCACACAACACCCAGCCATCACGAGGTAGAGAAAATCCCTGACCTCGCCGGGAATCGAACCCGGGAACCCGGGCGTGGGAAGCTAGAACGCTACCGCACGACCACGAGATGCGGGCGGTTAATGGTGTGTCAGAACCATATTGAATTCCAGCATTACCGATGGAGGGCGCCACGAATTTGTAAGTCTTTTTCAGCCAGGTGCCCGGATACTTTTGATCACATAATATAGGAGTTATCAATTATTACTTTTTGTCAATTAGTAGCATTAATGCTTTGGAGGTTGCAGGTTACTCAAATAGTCCACCCACTACATACATATCTTGTGCTTTGTTCCATACATCGCTGATGATAAAACTGAGAGATATACGCAACAAATGCTAAATATTTCACGAAAATGTCTTCTCCAAATTGTAGATTGTACCTGCATTAGTCCAGAAATTGCTTCAATAGTCTCGTCGAAACAGATGAAAGTATTATTTGACAACATGACACAGCAGTAAGTAGATAAGGACTACTATAGTTCTGTGCACAGTATGATTATTATTATTATTCCTATTAGTGGCTGTGGTCAGACACGAAGCATCAACAGTCTGAAGTCTTCAGATATCTGCCAGTTCAGAGTTAAGGAGTTGCAGCAATCGAGCGATTTACGAACGGTAAGTATAGTGCCCACATCTGAACTTGGTTGATTTTAAATGGGGTTGCAGTGTGCACGTTAAGTAAGTGTTGCAATGGAGAGAAGTAACGCAGGGGAAGTTTGTTCTGTAACAAGTGTCTATCATAAAAAAAGTGTGTGTGAATTCCTAAGGGACCAAACTGCTGAGGTCATCGGTCCCTAGACTTACACACTACTTAAACTAACTTGTGCTAAGAACAACACACACACTCATGCCCGAGGGAGGAGTCGAACCTCAGGCGGGAGTGGCCGCGCAATCCATGACATGGCGCCTCAAACCGCGCGGCCACTCCGAGCAGCTCTACCACCACTGTGGATACTTAACTTTGTTATCTGAGAAAGAGTTGCGGCTAGCACTTGCGATGCTCCACAGATTCCTTCGTCATTCGTTCTAACATCCCCCCCCCTCCCTTCCCCCTCCACCAACATACACACAAAAACTAAATATCATTCATGTTTCATAATTTTAAAAATGAAAGTGTTCAAAGAAAAGTGTTTCATTCTACAGTTCAATTAAGTGCTAAGGATGGTGATAATTTGGGTGAGAGGGGGGGGGGGTACTAGCTAATGGGCGATTGTACTCGGGGGAAATGAATGGTCTAACAAGGAAATCTGCCCATCGCGCCCCCCCCCCCCCCTCCCCCACAGATTTAGTGGTAAGAGAACACTGATCAAGCACGAAAACAGGAGGAGGTATACTGGACTGTGAAAGAGAAATGCATAATAGAGACAATAAACTGTCCAAGACTAGGAAGTACAACATGGAGCAGCTAGCAACGGCAATGGCGTCGTAGTTAAGTGGTTATGGTGCGTGACTGCCAAGAAGGTGAGCTGTGTTCCAAACTCCCAAAGGCGATTTTTTTTTAATTGTTTGATGTATTCAAGTTTGTCTCTGTGTCGTGGTGTAACGTCCATTTGCAACAGCGAGATGTAAGGTAGGGACCTATAATGAAAGTTGATTCTGCAGAACTACTCTATTAGCAGCCAAAAGGAAGTGGCTTTCGAATGGGGAGCGCAAACGTTTGATGACAAGGCGACAAGTCAACTGATCATTTTCTTTCGTTCATTCCGATGGGGACATTTCTATTTCTTAGTAAACCACTGTGGTTGTTTAATTTATTTCTTTTACACGGTATTGCTTTCTGAAAATGATGAATATCTTGCATTTAAATCATATACCCATTAAATGAAAACTGGTTTCTAGTGATATGACTAAGCGTACAGCATAGGATGACAGAAAACGTAATTGGTCAAAATCATAGACAGTTTTCAAGTGTACAAATTGTAAGTAGGCTGTTTAGGTTTTTAAATTGGTAACGCCACGTAGCGCTCTGTATGAAAATCACTGGCTGTGCTGTGTGCAGTCTGTGGCTAGTTTGCATTGTTGTCTGCCATTGTAGTGTTGGGCAGCTGGATGTGAACAGCGCATAGCGTTGCGCAGTTGGAGGTGAGCCGCCAGCAGTGGTGGATGTGGGGAGAGAGATGGCGGAGTTTTGAAATTTGTAAGACTGGATGTCATGAACTGCTATATATATTATGACTATTAAGGTAAATACATTGTTTGTTCTCTATTAAAATCTTTCATTTGCTAACTATGCCTATCAGTAGTTAGTGCCTTCCGTAGTTTGAATCTTTTATTTAGCTGGCAGTAGTGGCGCTCGCTGTATTGCAGTAGTTCGAGTAACCAAGATTTTTGTGAGGTAAGTGATTCATGGGAGGTATAGGTTAATTTAGTCAGGGCCATTCTTTTGTAGGGATTATTGAAAGTCAGATTGCGTTGCGCTAAAAAATATTCTGTGTCAGTTTAAGCACAGTCATGTATAATTTTTCTAAGGGGACGTTTCAAAATGTACACACAATATCATAACGTAGTAGCAAAAAAATGTAGAATAGTCAAGATATTGGGATATCATAAGGCAAAATGTCAAATTCAACTGGTGTATGTTATATATATTTCATAGTGCATACAGAGTAAATTCTACATTCGATAGGAAAACGATCTTATATACATAAAAAAATGGAAAATGTGCACGGTCTGATACATAACGACAAGAAAAGTAACCGGCTAACCTTACCTTGCCGGGCACTTGTCAAGAAAAAATATAATCACCATCAGTAAGTGGTCATATAAATATCTGGAAATGGCATTACAGTGTCATAAGTCATAAAGTATGTTTATTCAATAAAGGATTTAATATTGGAAATATAGTGATTGCCCTTGGTTTTTCTGGTTCTCAAAATTGCGACATGTACTACATTGGCGTGAGAAATGCTGCGAATTTTATATGGACCAGCGTATTGAAGCTCAAATTTACTGCGTCTACTCTTTGCTCTGTTGTATAAGTAGTGTGTGCGTACTAATATCTTCTGTCCAACGTGAAAGTCACGGCGTGTACAAACCTGTTTTTGTTGTCTTCTCCGGCGCTCTGAGGCACGTTTGATGTTGTTGAGTGCAATGTTAATTATTTCATGGTGGCGTAGTCGACGAGATGTAGGAAAATATACTGATTCTTTAATTTTCTTGGGTGATTCAACATTTTTCAATATAACAGTCGGAGATAGCATAGTAGATTCATTTGGTATCGAGCTAATTACATCCTGGAATGATAGTATGTGTGTGTCCCAATCAATATGTCTTTTATGGCAGTATATTATACATAGTTTACCAATTTCTTTCATCAATCGTTCAGAAAGGTTTCGAAGAAGCATGGTACCTGGTAGATCGGAGAAATGTTCCTAGCTCGTAACATACGTGTCCATATCGCAGATAGAAATTGTGGTCCATTGTCGGAAATTACTTTCAATACATGCCCTACATGAAATAGAAAATGTTTTACAAATGCATTCGAAATAGATTTAGCAGTAGCTTTGCGTAACGGAGTGAAGGTAACAAATTTCGAAGTGAGTTCAACAGCGACAAAGATGTAGCAAAAACCTCTATTAGGTCTGGGAATCGGCCGAAAAATGTCTACAGCAGCCATATGTCACAATTTAATGGGTACAATGGGATGTAACGGGGGAATATGTGAAGTCGTGTCTGATTTAGCTTTCTGGCAGATTTTACATGACGCTAAAACTCGTCGATTACGTTTCTCCATGTTGGCAAAATAACAGTTCTCTCTCAGTGTAAGAAAACATTTTCTGGCTCCATAATGTGCATAACTTAAATGAGTATACCAGATTAATTTGTTAACAAGCTCGTCAGGAGTGCATCATAACCAGTTGTTGCTGTCAGGGTGAGAGCGGCGAAACAGAATGTTGTTGCGTACAGTATAAATGTTTCTAATGGTAACGTTATTCCTATCTTGCCAAAGGTGTTTAATTTCTTTCCATACGTTGTCTTTGCTCTGCTCTTGTGCTACGTCTCGTGATGACGACGAAATGAAATTTTCAAATGCAACTTGTTGAATATACATGAGGCTAAAATTTGCTTGGCAAAACTCAGTTGCGATGTCTTGCTGATTGTTGCTGAGAGAAGGGGATAGTGCGTCTGCTACAGTATTTTGTGTACCGGTAATGTGAACAATCGTAAAATTAAATTCCTTTAAATAAAGTTTCCATCTGCTTAACCTGTCATGTGTAAATTTAGCGGAAAGTAAAAACTGTATAGCTCTATGATCTGCATAAATGGTAGTATGCCTTCCATAAAGAAAATGCGTGTATCTGGTAAATGCCCATTCAACACATAATGATTCAAGCTCTGTAACAGAATAATTGCATTCAGCAGGTGACAGAATGCGACTTGCAAAGGCGATGCTTTTAATTACTGTCGTACCGTCTTCTTCAATTTCCTGAAAATTGTACACGCCTAAAGCGGTGTTAGAACTGTCGGTGGCAATGGAAAAATTTCTGGTGGGATCTGGGTGTGATAAAAGTGGTGCGTTCAACAAGGCATGTTTCAGATTAACAAACTCAAATTGCGCTTGGCTATCCCAGGACCAAATAGCGTTTTTACCCGTCAGCTGGCATAATCTAGGGGTGTCTAAAGCAGAGTAATGAATAAATTTACGGAAAAAGTTAACTAAACCCAAAATGCTGCGTAGTTGTTTCTTCGTCGAAGGAACAGTAATGTCACGTATAGCTGGAAGTTTTTCCGGGTCAGGCGCAATGCCTTCTGCTGAAATTACATGTCCAAGAAATTTTATGGACGTTTTGCCAAAGTGCGATTTGCTAAGATTAACTGTGAGTCCTTGTGCATGAAAAGTTTGCAACAGTTGTTCAAGAATCAAATTATGTTCAGAAATCAAATTATGTTCAGACCAGTTAGCTTCTGCGATGAGGAAACGTTATGATTCTGTCTTTAAGGCTAAAAATGGTTCGAATGGCCCTGAGCACTATGGGACTTTACATTTGAGGTCATCAGTCCCCTGGAACTTAGAACTGCTTGAACCTAACTAACCTAAGGACATCACACACATCCATGCCTGATGCAGGATTCGCACCTGCGACCGTAGCAGTCGCGCGGTTCCGGACTGAGCGCCTAGAACCGCTAGACCACCGCGGCCGGCTCTGTCTTTAAGTCCTGTCGGAAGTGTAGTTCCGTCTAAGTCCGAATCAAGGTCACGCGCAGTGAGACGCGTAACGTCAAATATGCCAAAGTCCCGATTTTAAATCTAATGTGGAATTTCTGTAGAAGTTCTTCTAGTGTCTGTGGACGATCTGTTTCATTAATAATCATGTCGTTGACATGACGCGAATCAAGTACGAGGCGAAGTGAGCCGTCCTTTTTCTTAACAATATGGAGCGGGTTTACGTACGGGCTAATTGCCGGTTCAATAATTCCTTGGTCAAGCATAGCTTGCAATTCTTTCTTGACTTGTTCTCTGTGGATATATGGAATAGGATAATGTTTGGCTTTAAACGTGTCGTGCTGTTTAACTCGAAATTCATACATAAAACCGGACGTAGTACCAGGAATGTTGTCAAAAATTGGAGCTTCCTGTAAAATAATTTTGCGTGGCTCTGTACCTTCATCATCTGTATTTGCGTTGCTCCGTTTTACTTTATCAGAAATCATTTGCATAACGTCATAGTCGGCTTGACCTGGTCTATTGTAGTTGTGTACATACGTATCTGTGAACAATGTGGAGTGACATTCTATGTTACGCGATGCAGAAATGACCTCTGTCCGATTAATCGCCTGCTCTTCTGCTGATAGAGCGTGCTGAAATTCTAATGCCAGTTGTACTTTTTCATCCTTTAACATCAAATAGGAACTTTGAAAGTCAATAATTGCCTCATGTTGTACCAAAAAATTCGTGCCTAAAATAACGTCTGTTGTCAATGAGGGAACAATCCAAAAATTTGTGTGGAACGTATGACGTGCAATACAAAATGATAAGTGTGTCTGTAATTTTACATCTACTCCTTTACCACATACTGCTCCTTTTACTTCAGTTTTGCCTAGCGGTAATATAGGATAGGTGTTCTTTAATACATTCATTGAAAGTTTCTTGATTTATAACTCACGTAAGTGATCCAGAATCGATTACTGCTGAAAATGTGGATGATCCAATCTTTGCTTCAATAACAGGTTGGGAAATGGTTTTCTGTGTAACTGGTTTTTCATGTAAAAGTGTGTCTCGGATGTCGTCAAAAGTAATAACATTTTCCTGAACAAGATTCTGTGTATCAAAAATATTGCTTACTTGATGGAAGATGCAACCTGTACTGTATCTAGTCGAATTCTTTCTGACGTGCTGTTACTTGCAAGAGGATGCTATGGCACTTCGACTATTTGTACTTTTTTCCAGCCACTTGGTATACCTAACCAACAATGTAATGTGAAAGGTCAACCAAACTTTAATGTTTCGCCGTCTACGCGTATAGCGTCGGCTCCGCGAAACAGTAACGCACAGAAACAAGGAAATCAATAAGTACAGAAGACAAAGCATTTCAACTCCTATCAAATGGTTCAAATGGCTCTGAGCACTATGGGAGTTAACTTCTGAGGTAATCAGTCCCCTAGAACTTAGAACTACTTAAACCCAACTAACCTAAGGACATCACACACATCCATGCCCGAGGCAGGATTCGAACCTGCGACCGTAGTGGTCGCGCGGTTCCAGACTGTAGCGCCTAGAACCGCTCGGCCACCCCGGCCGACAACTCCTATCGCAATGCGCAGTATAGCAATGACTTATCATGACAGACGTAAAAGTAATGAGCACAATTTTCAGCGCGGTTTAATAACAGTCGGTCTTATCAGCAGCAGAATCATCCACAACAACAGATTATCATGAATGAACCAGACAGTCGATATCATCCCCAACCTAATATGTCAGGACGAAATAACAGAACAGTACAAATAGTCGAAATGCCACAGCATCCTCCAGAAAATAACAGCACGTCAGTAGAATCTGACTAGATACAGTACAGGTTGCATCTTCCAGCAACGTAAGCGATACTTTCGATACACAGAATCTTGTTCACGAAAATGTTATTACTTTTGACGTCATCCGAGAAACACTTTTACATGAAAAACCAGTTACACAAAAAACCATTTCCCACCCTGTTATTGAAGTAAAGATTGGATCATCCACATTTTCAGCAGTAATCGATTCTGGATCACCTAATGTCAGTTATAAATGAAGAAACTTTAAACGAATGTAACAAAGAGAATACTTATCCTACGTTACCATTAGACAAAACTGATGTAAAAAGGAGAAGATGTAAAATTACAGACATACTTATCATATATACCCTACTGGCCATTAAAATTGCTACACCAAGAAGAAATGCAGATGATAAACAGGTATTCATTGGACAAATATATTATACTAGAACTGACATGTGATTACATTTTCACGCAATTTGGGTGCATAGATCCTGAGAAATCAGTACCCGGAACAACCACCTCTGGCCGTAATAACGGCCTTGATACGCCTGGGTATTGAGTCAAACAGAGCTCGGATGGCGTGTACAGGTACAGCTGCCCATGCAGCTTCAACACGATACCACAGTTCATTAAGAGTAGTGACTGGCGTATTGTGACGAGCCAGTTGCTCGGCCACCATTGACCAGACGTTTTCAATTGGTGAGAGATCAGGAGAATGTGCTGGCCAGGGCAGCAGTCGAACATTTTCTGTATCCAGAAAGGCCCGTACAGGACCTGCAACATACGGTCGTGCATTATCCTGCTGAAATGTAGGGTTTCGCAGGGATCGAATGAAGGGTAGAGCCACGGGTCGTAACACATCTGAAATGTAACGTCCACTGTTCAAAGTGCCGTCAGTGCGAACAAGAGGTGACCGAGACGTGTAACCAATGGCACCCCATACCAGCACGCCGGGTGATACGCCAGTATGGCGATGACGAATACACGCTTCCAATGTGCGCTCACCGCGATGTCGCCAAACACGGATGCGACCATCACGATGCTGTAAACAGAACCTGGATTCATCCGAAAAAAATCACCTTTCTGCCATTCGTGCACCCAGGTCCCTCGTTGAGTACACCGTCGCAGGCGGCCGCCCGGTTCTAGGCGCTATAGTCTGGAACTGCGCTGCCGCTACTGTCGCAGGTTCGAATCCTGCCTCGGGCATGGATGTGTGTGATGTCCTTAGGTTAGCTAGGTTTAAGTATTTCTAAGTCCTAGGAGACTGATGACCTCATAGTGCTCAGAGGCATTTGAACCATTTTGTGTGATGCAGTTTCAAGGGCAACCGCAGCCACGGTCTCCGAGCTGATAGTCCGTGCTTCTGCAAACGTCGTCGAACTGTTCGTGCAGATGGTTGTTGTCTTGCAAACGTCCCCATCTGTTGACTCAGGGATCGAGACGTGGCTGCACGATCCGTTACAGCCATGCGGATAAGATGCCTGTCATCTCGACTGCTAGTGATACGAGGCCGTTGGGATCCAGCACGGCGTTCCGTATTACCCTCCTGAACCCACCGATTCCATATTCTGCCTACAGTCATTGGATCTCGACCAACGTGAGCAGCAATGTCGCGATACGATAAACCTCAATCGCGATAGTCTACAATCAGATCTTTATCAAAGTCGGTAAGGTGATGGTACGCGTTCAACTGCTGTTTGTGAATGAGAAATCGGTTGTAAACTTTCCTCGTGTCAGCACGTTGTAGGTGTCGCCACCGGCGCCAACCTTGTGTGAATGGTCTGAAAAACTAATGATTTGAATATCACAGCATCTTCTTCCTGTCGGTTAAATTTCGCGTCTGTAGCACGTCATCTTCGTGGTGTAGCAATTTTAATGGCAAGTGTATATATACAGGGTGTTACAAAAAGGTACGGCCAAACTTTCAGGAAACATTCCTCACACACAAAGAAAGAAAATATGTTATGTGGACATGTGTCCGGAAACGCTTACTTTCCATGTTAGAGCTCATTTTATTACTTCTCTTCAAATCACATTAATCATGGAATGCAAACACACAGCAACAGAACGTACCAGCGTGACTTCAAACAGATTGTTACAGGAAATGTTCAAAATGTCCTACGTTAGCGAGGATACATGCACCCACCCTCCGTCGCATGGAATCCCTGATGCGCTGATGCAGAACTGGAGAATGGCGTATTGTATCACAGCCGTCCACAATACGAGCACGAAGAGTCTCTACATTTGGTACCGGGGTTGCGTAGACAAGAGCTTCCAAATGCCCCCATAAATGAAAGTCAAGAGGGTTGAGGTCAGGAGAGCGTGGAGGCCATGGAATTGGTCCGCCTCTACCAATCCATCGGTCACCGAATCTGTTGTCGAGAAGCGTACGAACACTTCGACTGAAATGTGCAGGAGCTCCATCGTGCATGAACCACATGTTGTGTCGTACTTGTAAAGGCACACGTTCTAGCAGCAGAGGTGGAGTATCCCGTATGAAATCATGGTGGTGAATCGAGGAAGTACAGTACATACTGACGAAACTAAAATGAGCTCTAACATGGAAATTAAGCGTTTCCGGACACATGTCCACATAACATCTTTTCTTTATTTGTGTGTGAGGAATATTTCCTGAAAGTTTGGCCGTACCTTTTTGTAACACCCTATATATATATATATATATATATATATATATATATATATAGTTTGGGCAGCGTGGAAGCCAGCAAAAGGAATTGGCCTTTCAGGTTGGCCCAACTGCGCTTTTTAAGGGTAAAACATATATATATATATATATATATATATATATATATATATATATATATATATATACAGGGTGAGTCACTTAACATTACCGTTTGATATATTTCGTAAACCACATCAAATACTGACGAATCGATTCCACAGACCGAACGTGAGGAGAGGGGCTAGTGTAATTGTTTAATACAAACCATAAAAAAATGCACGGAAGTATGTTTTTTAACACAAACCTACGGTTTTTTTAAATGGAACCCCGTTAGTTTTGTTAGCACATCTGAACATATAAACAAGTACGTAATCAGTGCCGTTTGTTGCATTGTAAAATGTTAATTACATCCGGAGATATTGTAACCTAAAGTTGACGCTTGAGTACCACTCCTCCGCTGTTCGATCGTGTGTATCGGAGAGCACCGAATTACGTAGGGATCCAAAGGGAACGGTGATGGACCTTGGGTACAGAAGAGACTGGAACAGCACATTACGTCCACATGCTAACACCTTTTTATTGGTCTCTTTCACTGACGTACATGTACATTACCGTGAGGGGTGATGTACACGTACACACGTGTATATATATATATATATATATATATATATATATATATATATATATACGTTTGGGCCCTACTGGACCACGCGAAGTACAATCACGGGGCATTCAGTTATTTTCTTTTAGACTTTCTCTCTGCCCAAATTGTTTTCATTCTCTCGGAATGAGCTCTTTTCCTTTCATCATACCATGTGGTTCCAGTTTTCTTTGGTTTTTCAGCTTGACCAACTACCCAGTCATGAATTTTTTGCCTAAATAATTTTCTGTCTTGAATGTCATCTTATATATATATATATATATATATATATATATATATATATATATAAGAGAGGGGGGGGACATTTCAGTGACCGGACGGACGGTACATAATGTTGTGAATATATACTGTTCACGGTTTCCATTTTGCTTTTTTTTTGTTTTCTCACAGTTCAGCACGCTTTCTTCCCGTTTTCATACTTACATCTGTGTTCAGGTTTTGACGAGTTGTCCACTGGGTTATGTTGCCGCTAAATGGGGGGGGGGGAGGGGTGCTATGGGGAGTTTCCCTTGTAAGAAAGACTGCCGTACCGGCTGCTGACGTAAAATGTTTGTTCACCTGCGTGTATTGTCGGCAGCGCGACAAGTCGGCCGTGTCGTCACAAGGAAGACGGGAGCGGATGTCTAGGGCAATGGTGGGCAGAACTGTTTATTCGGTACGCAGCGTTCTGTGGAAAGAAGTGTGGGGTAGGCGGCTCACTTCCAGGAAAAAAGCTGCACGAAGCGGAAAGGTCGCACTGCTCGCGCTTTCTGCACTGCCCTCCAGGGAGAGTGGTGGGGGTAGGGATGGGGGAGGGAGGGGAGTCACGTGACGTCGGAGCTGCGGCCCCTCCCGCCTGGACAACGATCAGTCGCTCGCTGACCGCGCCGCTGAAGAGTTGCAGAAGGTCCGCGCTTCATCCTCCGCAGCAGAGCTGCCGCGTACACAGCAGGTAGGAGCTGTCAGCCGGCACGTGACTCGCTTCTCTCCGCGGATGTACTATGAGGCATGGAATCACTAAGTGGTATATCAAACTACACGGGATCCTTGTTTGTCCGGTCGTCATTAATCCGGATTCTTTTGTGTTTCCTTTCTAACTCGCAAATATGTTTACCGTCGATAGGGTATGATATATTTAATTAAATGAAAAAAGTAGTTTACTGTTACCAGTCACCGTTTTACTTTAATGTGAGTTGAAGGGATTTTTTTGTGTTTATGTAGGTTGGCATTGATTGTTTCTAGTGTGGGATCTAGTGGCACAGAGGAATAAAGGTTTTGTGTGTCAAACGAGGCAAGTGTGGCTCCATCAGGTACTTGTATGTTTTTGACATATTGTGTGGATTCTGCTGTGTTTTTAAGTGTTCTCTCATTATTGAATGTGTACGCTTGTTTGAGAATTCTGAAGAGTATTTTATTGAGCTCGAATGTTGGGATGTTCCTACAGTTCACTATGGGCCTGATGGGGGTCCCATTTTTCTGTATCTTAGGTTGTGACCTAAGACAAGGTGTTTGTGGGCTCATTGTTACAATGTTTCTTGCTTCTTGGATGGTGAGTAGAAAGTTAATGTTGTTCGAAATGTGTTTAATTTCCTTTTGTATTCTGGCTGTTGGATCTTTATGTATTTCAGTTATGTTGCTGGTTTGGAAGAAGTCTAGAGTTTTTTCTATGTATGTTGTTCTGTGCATTACAACAGTTGTTGCCCTTGTCAGCTTTTACAATTATTGCATTATTCGTGTTTAATTTAGTCTTAATGGTACGTGTAAGGGCTTCTTCTCTTTTTTTGTATGCTGGGAATGGTTTTGCGATTTCCTTTTCAATGATTTCGTTAATTTTGTGGCAGGCTGATATTCTGTCAGTTTGCTTCTTAAGGGCGATGGTCGAGATCTGTGAGACACAAGTGATGAACTTCTCTCGGTTCTTTTGGTCCAGCGGAGCTTGAACATTGTGTTTTAAGCCTTTGCAGAGTACAGCCTCTTCTTCTGCAGTGAATATCATGTTTGTGTTGTTGAGGAAAGGTGTGTAGAATGTGTGCTTCTTTTGGCTGTTTGGTTTGGGAGGTAATTGTTGCTTTATAAGATTGGCCAGTTTTTTCTTCTGTGTAGCTTTCGTTTTCTGTACGATGAACTCGGTGTACTCTTTGACTTTTTTGGTTATGGAATCATGTTGTGACTGGTAACAGTAAACTTGTTGTTTCATTTAATGTCACTGACAGTCACGGTAAAGCCTAACCTACAAATGTTCGCATTTACGACGTATTTGTTGACACCGGATGCTGTATAGAGATACCCGGTTCCACGTTTCGAGCTATCGACTACTAGTCAGTGTGGACCTGTTCCTCAAGGTACAGGCTGGTAATTATTGAACCTCCCCATCGCGCACGCCCCTCAGATTTAGTTACAAGTTGGCACAGTGGATAGGCCTTGAAAAACTGAACACAGGTCAATCGAGGATAGTGTAAAGTCAGGAGCGCCGTGGTCCCGTGGTTAGCGTGAGCAGCTGCGGAACGAGAGGTCTTTGGTTCAAGTCTTTCCTCGAGTGAAAAGTTTAATTTTTTATTTTCAGACAATTATCTGTGCGTCCGATGCGAGGTAACTGCGCCGTAGTATGGGGACGCTGCACCTAAACAAACGTCGAAACACACGACGTCAGTCGACTACAGCGCACGGAAGAGAGAGTATTCCTGCTAACGAGGCTCCCTGGCTGGCAGTTGACTGTTCGCTACTCTGGACGAGAGTGCATTAAATACGGGAGATGTATTCCGTTGGCAATATGAACCCAGCAAATGTAGCTCCCGACTTCAATAAGGAGGTCAATGAATATTTGAGAGGCACGTCCTTTCGTCTACTAATCGCACGGTTTTGCGGTGCGGTCGCAAAACACACACTAAACTTATTACAGTGAACAGAAACGTCAATGAACGAACGGACAGATCATAACTTTGAGAAAATAAAGACAGTAAACTTTTCGCTCGAGGGAAGACTTGAACCGAGAACCTCTCTTTCGGCAGCTGCTCACGCTAAACCACGGGACCACGGCTTTCCTGGGTTCACATTATCGTTGATGTTGCCTATGTTGCGCATGGACTACTCAGTTTGTATATTTTGCTTATTTTTTCATAGTTCCGCACAACTTCTTCCTGTTTTTCCTGTTTTTCAAGGCCTATCCACTGTGCCAACTTATAACTAAATCTGAGGGGGTTGCGATGGGGAGGTTCGCTTGTAAGTAAAATCGTCATAACTTCTGAACGCTTTGCGTTCGGACGTTCAAGCTGCGCGGGCCGTGGTGGGAATTGTATGCGCCGTACGGTTTGGCTTAGGGACGAAGCCGACTTTCATTTGGATCGCTCCGTCAATCAGCAAAACTGGCGCTTTTCGGGGACCGAGAATCCGCATTTCGCGATCGACAAGTCTCTTCACTCTCGGCTGGTGACTGTGTGGTGTGCGATGTCCAGCCGCGGAATAATCGGTGCGGTATTCCCTCATGGCAAGGTCACTACCGAACGGTACGTGAAGGTTTTGGAATATGATTTCATCCCCATTATCCAAAGTGAAGTCGGGTGATGCTGCGGGAATTAGATTAGGTATTGCGACGCTTAAAGTAGTAAATGAGTTTTGCTATTTGGGGAGCAAAAATAACTGATAATGGTCGAAGTAGAGAGGATATAAAATGTAGACTGGCAAGGAAAGCGTTTCTGAAGAGATATTTGTTAACAACGAGTATAGATTTAAATGTCAGGAAGTCGTTTCTGAAAGTATTTGTATGGAATGTAGCCATGTATGGAAGTGAAACGTGGACGATAAATAGTTTGGACAAGAAGAGAATAGAAGTTTTCGAAATGTGGTGCTACAGAAGGATGCTGAAGATTAGATGCGTAGATCACACAACTATTGAGGAGGTATTGAACAGAATTAGCGAGAAGAGAAATTTGTGGCACAACTTGACTAGAAGAAGAGATCGGTTGGTAGGACATGTTCTGAGGCATCAAGGGATCACCAATTTAGTATTGGAGGGGAGTGTGGAGGGTAAAAATCGTAGAGGGAGACCAAGAGATGAATGCACTAAGCAGATTCAGAAGGATGTAGGTTCCGGTAGGTATGGGAGATGGAGAAGCTTGCACAGGATAGAGTAGCATGGAGAGCTGCATCAAACCAGTCTCTGGGCTGAAGACCACAACAACAACATCCAAAGTGACCCTGATTTCGACAAGATATGGTTCATGCTTGACCCCATCGAAGCAGGAGAGTGTTTGATGTCCTGGAGGAGCACTTTGGGGACCGCATTCTCACTCTGGGGTACCCAGAGGCCACTGACATGGCTTTGGCCGCCATATTCTCCAGATCTGAACACTCGCGACTCCTTTTTGTGGGTTATATTAGAGACAAGGTGTACAGCGAAAACCCCAAAACCATTGCTTTAAACAGCCATTCAGGAGGTCATCGACACTTCAGCGAATCTTCCAGAATTTCGCTGTTCGTCGGCGGCACATCATCGCCAATGAAGGCAGGCTTATCGAACATGTCGTATCCTAAATCCGAATATGTGTAGTGACGTTTACGTGTTCAATAAAGTGTGTGCACGCCGTAGTTTGTAACTAATGTACCTTTTTCCGTATAGTTCAACAGTAGTCAACCTGTACGTCCACAGGATGCGTCTTTCGTCGTGCGCAATGGCAGACGCACGGGAACACAAGGGCACGCACAAAGAATTGTGCTCCGGCCGGAGTGGCCGAGCGGTTCTAGCCGCTACAGTCATGAGCCGCGGCCGCTACAGACGCACGATCGAGTCCTGCCTCGAGCATGGGTGTGTGTGATGTCCTGAGGTTAGTAAGGCTTAAGTAGTTCTAAGTTCTAAGGGACTGATGGGCTCAGAAGTTAAGTCCCAGAGTGCCCAGAGCCATTTGGACCATTTTCTGCTTGGGAAAATGCAACAATAAGGCTGGCACTGATATTTCGTTAAGTAGTAAGTGGTGGCTTATACACCACCTCGAGCTGCTTGTTCCTCATTACAAAACAAAGCATTTCAGCGATTTATTACTGAAACTGAAAAATACTGAAGGGACGTTCGTAGCCGTTATGTGAAGGCTAATTAGCTTTGAATGCGTCAATTGCATTTTGTTTACAGAACATTAATCATAAAGGACGATATGTAGAAAAATATCCTCGCACACGGCAAAATTTTGGAGTTTCCTTGAAGCCAGAATCTAGTACGATATAGGTTTTATTTTTCAGTTTTGTAGTTTTTGCATATTCAGTGTACATCATTTCAGTTTTTAGTAGTTTTTTGAGGAGCTAAACTTTTTTGTTTGAATGTCAGGCTCCCCAGTTGCTGTGCTTTTAAGTCGCCATAGCATTGAATATTTGTCCACGGTTTTCACATATGCGGAAGCTTTTCCTAAATTTTTTTCTCTCTTTTGAGTTTCTCTACTTCAAAACTTACTGTATCTTATTCTTTACAAAAGTTTGATCGGAGACCTTTTATATAACACCTGACGACCAGGGTAACAGTTCTCGAATTTTTGTTCAAATAGTCTTCAGAACGGGACACTCCGGTCAACTTTCTTCTTTGTCTGTAATCATCTTTGCCGGCCATTGTAGCCGAGCGGTTCTAGGCGCTTCAGTCTGGGACCGCTACGGTCGCAGGTTCGAATCCTGTCTCGGGCATGGATGTGTGTGATGTCCTTAGGTTAGTTAGGTTTAAGTAGTTCTAAGTTGTAGGGGACTGATGACCTCAGAAGTTAAGTCGCATAGTGCTCAGAGCCATATTGTAATCATTATAATCAGCTGTGCTTCCTTTGCATGCAGCAGACATTATTTCGCATAATCCGTTTCACAGCATAACCTCAACACATTACACACTGGCCTCAGCCACCAGTCGGGTGCTAAAAAGCGCACGGCCACCATTTCCAGGAAATTACGCAAGCTCAAATGCGTATGCGTTGTTGCGCTGTTGGAAATTCACGCGCACGCGCAGCGCTGAACAAGTGTGGACACACCTTTAAAGAGTTGAGAAGCTAAGTCGGCGTTGCTCTTTTGTTTTGTGTTTGGAGTGTGCGCCAGTGAAACGGCTTCGAAACGAAAGAAAGTGGTTGTTTCGATGCACAAAGTTGAAAAGATGAAACAGAATAGACCATTGGTCGCTAAACTACCGCCCGATTTAAGAGTTAAGTATCCATGCGCCAAGCGGTTCTCAGCCGTATTTTATAATAATATGCCTCTAGCACCAAACAACCGAAACGATAAACGTCAACTAAAAGGTTTCGACAAGTTATTGCAACCAGTCGCCGTGTGTTTTATTATTCAGTTTTTATTTTCCAGTATCGGTTTCGAATCGCCTAGCGATTCATCATCCGATGCTACATATTCACTGCACGTTTCAAACGTTCGTGGGACTCACGTAGCAGAATGTATAGCCTAAACATATAACCACTGAATTTGGCGAGACTTGTTCACATTATGAGATCGATGCTTGCACGCTACGTTTATATATTCTGCCACAAGTGCGTGAAACGTGCAGTCAACGTGTACCATCTGATGAGGAATCGCTAGGCGATTCTAAACCGGTAAAAATTGAGTGGTAAAGCAAAAGGCAACTGACTGCAGTAATTCTGGAAACCTTTCTGCATGCACTACGGATAAGTTTTGACGTCAACAAACGTTCAAAGCTTCTCTCTTGCTCAGCAACAAACAAAAATAATTACAGTGATAGTAATATTTTAAGACGTGTTTAATTTTAATTGACGTGGGCAAATGCGGCTGTGAGCTATGTAAACTTGGCCGGTTACGTCAGGGGCAGGCGGGCAACTGTTGATTAGGTAAGAGGTTGTGAGGGGAGGGGGGGGGGGGAGTTTTATTGTTTCCCTTGCAGTGCAGACACGTCAAGGACGTGCGCGAAGCTTATAGATCTCCTGCCGTGGTACAAGTTACAAGTACTAAGCGAGCTGTACTGAAATTGCATACCTACGGAATGTAGTCCGTTACGTGACTGGATTCGCGATTTCCTGTCAAAGAGGTGACACTTCGTAGTAATTGGCGGGAAGTCATAATTAAGACACATTTCTGGCGTTTCCCAAGGTTTCATCTGTATAAACGATTTAGGAGGCAATATGTTTGCGGATGGTACTGTCGTTTATCGTCTAACAGAACCACCAGAAGATCAAAACAAATTGCAAAACGATTTACAAAAGATATCTGTATAGTGCGAAAATTGGCAATTGACACTGAATAATGAAAAGTTCGAGGTCATCCGCACAACTGCTGAAAGGCGTGCATTATAAACACCACTTACACGATAAGTCAGTATAATCTTAAAGACCGTAAACTCAACTAAATGCCTAGGAATTACAAATACGAACATGTTAAACTGGAACGAACACACACAAAATATTGTGGGGAAGGCGAACCAAAGACTGCGTTTTATTCACAGAACACTTAGAAAATGTAACAGATCTACTAAAGAGACTGCCTACACTACGCTTGTCCGCCCTGTTTTGGAATACTGCTGCACGGTGCGGCATCCTTACCAGGTAGGATTAACGGAGAACATCGAAAAAGTTCAAAGAAGGGCAGCACATTTTGTACTATCGCGAAATAGGGGAGAGACAGTCACTGACATGATGCAGAATTGGGGGTCGATACCATTAAAATAAAGGCGTTTTTCTTTGCGGCGGAATCAAATTCGAATGGCTCTGAGCACTATGGGACTTAACTTCTGACGTCATCAGTCCCCTAGAACTTAGAACTACTTAAACCTAACTAACCCAAGGACATCACCCACATCTATGCCGGAGGCAGGATTCGAACCTGCGACCGTAGCGGTCGCGCCGTTCCAGACAAGCGCCTAGAACCGCTCTTCCACACCGGCCGGCAGGGATTATAAGTAAATGCAAGCAAAGTGAGGGATAAAAATAACGAATGCAATAACATCGACAAAAAATACGATGATAAAACAAAAGAAATTAAATTGGAATTAGTGAATGAAATTAATTAAAATCACATGAACAAAGATTTCAAGCAGAAAGAGAGTGATTGGTTAGTTGACTTGGGAGAGGGGGCCAAACAGCGACGTCATCGGTTCCAACGAATTAGGGAAGCCATGGAGTGCTGTGTGCACAACGACCATATACGTTAAATTAAAAGGAAGGTCAGCGTTGGTTGTAATATTGATGTTTTATTGATAGCTGAATCGATTTTCGATCACATAGTGATCTTCGGTGCTGTACACATTAAACTCAGATGAAATCGAAAATCGATTCAGCTATCAATAAAACATCAATATTACGACCAACGCTGAATTAGGGAAGGATGGGCAGTGCCCTTTCAAAGAAACCATCGCGGCATTTGACTGAAGCGATTTAGAGAAATCACGGAAAACCTAAATCAGGATGACCGAACGCGGCTTTGAACCGTCGTCCTCTCTAATCCTATTCCAGTGTGCTAACCACTGCGCCACCTCGCTCCGCTTATGTATAAGAATTGACAATACCGGGTGATTATACAGTAGTGCGTACTGTACATCTAGCTCCTTTTGACGTCCATAAAACATCGATCGTTGCTGGCACTGTCGGAAGACTTGATGCTGCCATATATTGGTAGCCATTGTTGTAGACGAGATTTTTTTGCTGGTTGTGGCGTTTTTCTACATCTACATCCATATTCCGTAAGCCACCTGACGGTGTGTGGCGGAGGGTACCTTGAGTACCTCTATCGGTTCTCCCTTCTATTTCAGTCTCGTTATTGTTCGTGGAAAGAAAGATTGCCGGTATGCCTCTGTGTGGGCTCTAATCTCTCTGATTTTATCCTCAGGGCCTCTTCGCGAGATATACGTAGGAGGGAGCAATATACTGCTTGACTCCTGGTTGAAGGTATGTTCTCGAAACTTCAACAAAAGCCCGTACCGAGCTACTGAGCGTCTCTCCTGCAGAGTCTTCCACTGGAGTTTATCTATCATCTCCGTAACGCTTTCGCGATTACTAAATGATCCTGTAACGAAGCGCGCTGCTCTCCGCTGGATCTTCTCTATCTCTTCTATCAACCCTATCTGGTACGGATCCCACACTGCTGAGCAGTATTCGAGCAGTGGGCGAACAAGCGCGCTGTAACCTACTTCCTTTGTTTTCGGATTGTATTTCCTTAGGATTCTTCCAATGAATCTCAGTCTGTTATCTGCTTTACCGACCATCAACTTGATATGCTCATTTCATTTTCAATCACTCCTAATGCGTACTCCCAGATAATTTATGGAATTAACTGTTTCCAGTTGCTGACCTGCTATATTGTACCTAAATGATAAAGGATCTTTCTTTCTATGTATTCGCAGCACATTACACTTGTCTACATTGAGATTCAATTGCCATTCCCTGCACCATGCGTCAATTCGCTGCAGATACTCCTGCATTTCAGTACAGTTTTCCATCCTTTGTGCTTTCTGACAGCTTTGTTTTACAAGAGAGTCATAGCTCAATAAATTAAAACAAAATTGTAACCATATAACACCGCTGGAGTTCTTTCAGATAAAGCAGTCAAAAGTGCAAAAAATTTGTAAACGGAACAAAAGGCCATAGTTATAAAAAAATGTGATCTATAACGACATTACCGATCGAAATATGGCAGCATAGCTGTCATAATCACGCCATCTGTTAGTTATAACAATCAACTCAATACAGACAGCGACAGCACTAATGTGTGTTCTGTGGACGTGGAAAAGAGTAAGCAGTATTGCATAATCACACACTATTGTCAATAGTTGTAAAAAAAAAAAAAAAAAAAAGAAACGAAGGTTAACGAAATTGCGTGTTATTCACAGACAGATAGAAAATGGCACTGTAATTGAAATAAACTTAGCGCAAACAAATAAAGCAGTAAATACTTTAAAACAACGACTATGTCTTGCAAGACAGATGTGCGGTTCAGCCTGGACTGCAGAAGCTAAGTTCACTCATGCAGTAGCCGCTGTCCTTTTGGCTTCTCACAGTATTTACGTCTACGGCTGCTGATATTTTTAAAGATCTGTGGAATCCGATTATCGATATTTAAACAAATATCGTTATCGGCCCGCGATATACCGAAAAAAATGATCGCCCTATCATCATCAACTAAAGGCTCTGCCTTGTCAATTTAGCCACGTCCTTCTCTCCATTGTCATTCTCTTCAATTCTTCATGGGATTTTATCCCCATATCTTCTTTGATGTTATTAAAATATGTTGTTCATTGCCTGCCTCTTTGTTTTTTCCCTAAAACTTTTTCTTCAAATACATTCTTTAGTAACTGGTTGTCTGATTATGTGCCCTATGATTTTTTATTTTCTTCTTCCTATATAATTTAGCTGCATTCTGTTCTCGTTCACTTCTCTTAAGACCTGTTCATTACTTTTTCTATCTACCCAGTTTGTTTTCGTCATTCTTCTCCATATCCACATTCCCATTGCTTCGTCTCTTTTTCTCTGCCTTTCCCAGAGTCCACACTTCACATCCGTGTGTTAAGACCCTCCCGACAAAAGTTTTGGCGAACTTTCTCCTACTTTCTAGGCTTATGATTGTGTGTTAGTAAATTCCTTTTATTTTGGAAAGCTTGCTTTGCCAAGGCTATTCTCTTTATATCTGCGATACATTTATTGTTGTCAGTGATTGTGCTCCCCAAATAACAGAAGTTCCCAACCTGCTCCAGAACATCTTCTAGTTTAATATTAACTTTGTGGTGTCACCGCCAGACACCACACTTGCTAGGTGGTAGCCTTTAAATCGGCCGCGGTCCGTTAGTATACGTCGGACCCGCGTGTCGCCACTGTCAGTGATTGCAGACCGAGCGCCGCCACACGGCAGGTCTAGTCTAGAGAGACTCCCTAGCACTCGCCCCAGTTGTACAGCCGACTTTGCTAGCGATGGTTCACTGCCTACATACGCTCTCATTTGCAGAGACGACAGTTTAGCACAGCCTTCAGCTACGTCATTTGCTATCACCTAGCAAGGCGCCATATTCACTTACTATTGATATTGATGTTGTGAATCATGTACCTGCAAGAGCGACGTTCATCATTAATGGATTAAAGTATCAAACTAGCTACGTCCGCTTTCTGAATTCTAATTCCTTGTCACGTTCCAGACCTCACGTATAGTTCTTCCCTCCTCACGCCAGCCTGCGTGATCTAACACGGTGTTGGCTCTTCAGCCAACACAACATTTATCATTTTCTTTTGTCTTCCCTACTACCATGGCTTTTGTTTTCTTCTTATTCATTTTTAGATTAAATTCTCTTAGGATTTTGGCAGATTTTAGCAACATAAACTCCATTTCCGTTACTGAGTCAGCAAGTACTACTACTATATCATCTGCAAAATGGATACAGTGTATTCGTTCCCCGTTATTCTTTTCAATTTTTAGTGGTTTTTTCAATAAATAAGTTGAACAAATATGGCGATAATGGGCATTCTTGCCTTACTCCCCTCCATATTTTTGCTTCTTCTTCACACCATTCACTGCTATCTTTGCTTCCTGCCTCGTCCTATTGGCGGAAAGGAATCGAATCCACCAGGCTATAAAAAATACCGGTTGCACGTTATAGATAAATAGCCAGTTTTAGAGCTGCATATAAAAGTGTTGATTTATTTATTATAGCAGACCGTTTATCCCCCTCAGAGCAAGACAGGAATGGAAGATGGTGCACATTCACGCTTGGCGGTAAACATTTTTTTAAAATGATTCAAATGGCTCTGACCACTATGGAACTTAACTCCGGAGGTCATCAGTCCCCTGGAACTTCGAACTACTTAGACCTAACTAACCTAAGGACATCACACACATCCATGTCCGAGGCAGGATTCGAACCTGGGACCGTAGCAGTCGCGCGGTTCGAGACTGTAGCGCCTAGAACCGCTCGGCCACACCGACCGGCGGTAACCACTTTGCTAACAATGATAACGGCAGGTAAGTGGCACAACAGATGACGTCCGGTGAGTCCGTCGTTCGGTTTTGTCACATATCAGATTTGTCCGGAACACTTCAGGTCGAGCCGGCTGGTGTGGCCGAGCGGTTCTAGGCGCTACAGTCTGGAACCGCGCGACCGCTACGGTCGCAGGTTCGAATCGTGCCTCGGGCATGGATGTGTGTGATGTCCTTAGTTTAGTTAGGTTTAAGTAGTTCTAGGGGACTGATGACCTCATAAGTTAAGTCCCATAGTGCTCAGAACCATTTGAACTTCGTCGACTTCACTGTTTTTTCCATTTCTGCATACACCAGCGACCTAGGAATAGTAGTGTCAAAATTGCGTGGTGAAGCTAAACGTTGCATTTTCTGTTGGTAGCGCCCAGCGTCTATTACGTCAGCGTTTCCGCTACTCACCGCAAACACTAAGCTTGTCACGTAGATTTATATACAACAGTTTCAGCAGCTATTTTTGAAGAATGCCGATGTGATGAAATAGCACACTAGTTGCGTTTAACATTTGTTTTTTAACACAACTGGTGTGCTATTTCTTCATATCGGATATCTTGTTATCCCACTTACACCGCCACCCCCCAGTGCAATAAGACTTTTGTGCCACCTATACTTGCTTCACACAATCAGAGAGAGACATTGGACTTGACGAAAGCTCAAAAAGTATTAAGACTCTTTCACACAGTGAGAGAAAAATTATGTCTATTACAGTTTCAAAAGGGGTAACGGCCTTGCCGTGAGTTCACCGGAGTTAAGCGCTGTCGGGCGTGACCGGCACTTGGATGGGTGACCATCCGTTCCGCCATGTGCTGTTGGCACTTTTCGGGGTGCACTCAGCCTCGTGATGCCAGTTGAGGAGCTACACGACCGAATGGTAGCGGCTCCGGTCACAGAAAACCATCGTAACGACCGGGAGAGCGGTGTGCTGACCCCACGCCCCTCCTTTCCGCATCCTCAATGAGGATGACACGGCGGTCAGATGGTCCCGATGGGCCACTTGTGGCCTGAAGACCGAGTGCTTACAGTTTCAAAAGAACAACTTAAAATATTTATCGAAAATTGCGAACAAAATATAATATAAAAATATCTGCACTCGATACTGCCATTTCGATTTTGATCGATATTTTATCAACAGCCGTACTTGTGTCTGTGGCGTGCACAATGGCACTGACGATTCCTCAAACAATTCAGTAATACATTCTGCAAACGAAACATTTATTTTGTATCTTAGTGTCTCCCTGGTTGATAGTGAAGTAGATATTTTTCCATTATTAGTCATAATTATTGTGCTACTTAGAATTCAGGTACTCATCTAACTTCATATGTAGAGCCTGGCTTTAAGAGTGAGTCACTGACTCTACGTGATTACTCTGTCATTCACAATAAAGTGCCTGGCAGAGGGTTCAATGAACCGCCTTCAATCTGTCTCTCTACCGTTCCACTCTCGAACGGCGCGCGGGAAAAAAACGAGCACTTGAATTTTTCTGTGCGAGCCCCGATGTCTCTTAGTTTATCGTGATGATCATTTCTCCCTGTGTAGGTGGGTGACAGCAGAATGTTATCGCAATCGGAGGAGAGAACTGGTGATCGAAATTTCACGAGAAGATCCCTTCGCAACGAAAAACGCCTTTGTTTTAATGATTGCCGCTCCAATTCGCGTATCATGTCTGTGACACTATCTCCCCTATTTCACGATAACACAAAACGAACTGCCCTTCTTTGTACTTTTTCGATATCATCCGTCTGTCCCACCTGATGCGGATCCCACACCGCACAGCAATACTCCAGAATATGGCGGACAAGCGTGGTGTAAGCAGTCTCTTTGGTAGAACTGTTGCACATTCTAAGTGGTCTGCCAGTGAAACGCAGTCTTTGGTTTGCTCTTCCCACAGCATTATCTACGTGATCGTTCCAATTTAGTTTATTTGTAATTGTAATTCCTAAGTACTTAGTTGAATTTACAGCCTTCAGATTTGTGTGACTTACCGAAATTTAGCGGCTTTCTCTTAGTACTCATGTGAATAACTTCACACTTTTCTTTATTCAGGGTCAATTGCCACTTTTCGCACCATACAGATTTCTTATCTAAATCGTTTTGCAAGTCGTTTTGGTCATCTGATTACTTTGCAAGACGGTAAATGAGAGCATCATCTGCAAACAATGTAATAGGGCTACTCGGATTGTCTCATATGTTGTTAATAAAGATCAGAAACAACAGAGAGCCTATAACAATTTCTTGGGGAACGCTGGATATTACTTCTGTTTTACTCGATGACTTTCCGTCTATTACTACGAACTGCGACCTTTCTGACTGGAAACAACGAATCCAGTCGCACAACTGAGGAGATATTCCAACCGACTGGTGCCTCGCACGTCGTACATTGCTGAATATTAAGTGCCGCTGACATGGCAGAAACCGCTTCAAAAGCCGAAAGAAGCGTCCTCTCATATTCCCCCAGTTTAGGCTACATGCACTCGAAGCTGCGGATGCAGAGCATCCACTAATCACTGGCCTATTTACGGGGGGGGGGGGGGGGGGGGGGGGGGGTACTCAAAGAAACTGGTATTATTTTTTAAAACTTTATTTTCAAATTGTTTACAAAACTACCTTATCCCCTTTAAGATACTCTCCAGTACAAGTAACACATTTGTTCCACTGGTGCTCCCGCTGTTCGAAACCTTTTTTGTAGTCATCCTTATAAATGACCGACAAACCCTCCCTCGTTTTTCTTCTTTTTTTTTTCCTCGACTTCTCAAATGTGTCCTTTCATGCTCCTTTCCATGCGTGGAAATAAGAAATAAGTGGCATAGAGCTAGGCCAGGCGAATAAGGTGCATGGGGGCAGTGGAACCTTGCCATTTTTAGCCAAAAATTGTGTAACTGAGATGGCTGTGTGTGCAGGTGCGTTGTCATCCTGGAAGAACCAATCTCCTGTCTGCCACAAATCGGGTCTTTTTTTACGACGACTGTTACGCGACCCTCTTAAAAGTTCCAAATAAAAGGTCTGATTTGCTGTCTGACTCGGGGGAACATACTCTGAAGTTCCATGCGGCTTTTCACAGATGATGCTGTAGTGTACAGAGAAGTTGCAGCATTAGAAAATTGTAGCGAAATGCAGGAAGATCTGCATCGGATAGGCACTTGGTGCAGGGAGTGGCAACTGACCCTTAACATAGACAAATATATTATATTGGAAACAGATGGAAAGAAGGATCCTTTATTGTATGATTATATGATAGAGGAGCTAACACTGGTAGCAGTTACTTCTGTAAAATATCTGGGAGTATGCGTACGGAACGATTTGAAGTGAAATGATCACATGAAATTAATTGTTGGTAAGGCGGGTGCCAGGTTGAGATTCATAGGGAGAGTCCTTAGGAAATGTAGTCCATCAACAAAGTAGGTGGCTTACAAAACACTCGTTCGACCTATACTCGAGTATTGGTCATCAGTGTGGGATCGGTACCAGGTCGGGTTGACGGAGGAGATAGAGAAGATCCAAAGAAGAGCGGCGTGTTTCGTCACGGGGTTATTTGGTAAGCGTGATAGCGTTACGGAGATGTTTAGCAAACTCGAGTGGCAGACTCTGCAAGAGAGGCGCTCTGCATCGCGGTGTAGCTTGCTCGCCAGGTTTCGAGAGGGTGCGTTTCTGGATGAGGTATCGAGTATATTGCTTCCCCCTACTTACACCTCCCGAGGAGATCACGAATGTAAAATTAGAGAGATTCGAGCGCGCACGGAGGCTTTCCGGCAGTCGTTCTTCCCGCGAACCGTACGCGACTGGAACAGGAAAGGGAGGTAATGACAGTGGCACGTAAAGTGCCCTCCGCTACATACCGTTGTTTGTAGATGTACACCTTTGGCATAACAAAATCAGCATTGGTTTGATGTCTGATTGAACTTGAGGACATTTTTTTGGACAAGGTGACAATGACATCTTCCATTGGCTTGACTGTTGCCTTGTTCCTGGGGCGTAACCACAGCACCATGACTCATCACCAGTAATGACCTTTGACAGAAAATCGGGATCAGTTTGAAGCTGTTGTTTCAAAGCAAGACATGTTTCAACTCGATGTTGCTTCCGATTGCCAGTCAGAACCCGAGGAACGAACTTGGCAGGAAGCCTTTTCCATTCCCAAATCTTCCGTTAAAATTCTCTGAACCGAACTCCAAGATAACCCACTAATCTCTGACAGTTGATCAATTGTCTGCCGACAGTCTGTGAGTGCAAGCTCTCCAATTTTTTTCAATATTTTCGCCGATTCGGGCAGTCGATGGTCGTCCAGAACGAGGTCTGCAGTCAGTCGACGTGTTGACATTTTTAAATAGAGCTAACCTCTCGTACACTTGAGCTTTTCCTATAGCGTCATCTGGGTAAGGTGTTTTCAACATTAAAACTCTTTCAGCAGCTTTTTTACCGAATAGAAAACGAAATTTCACCGATGCACGTTGTTCATTTGAACTTACCATCATAAAAAACGAACAAAGCAGCAAAAGCCATCACTCCAGATAAACAGAACAAGCCAGATCGACATGACAGACGGCACTGAACTGGCAATGAGTAGGCGGTATACACACCTAGCGGCAGAAATGCGTACTACACAAGCTCCGCCCACGGCAATGTTATTCCGTTTTTTTATGCGGGGGGTGGGGGGGGGGCATACCATCGTACCTATACTGCATGTACCACGCTTCTCATCTGTAGTGTGTAATCTTTATTCCCAAAAAATCGAGGAACTGTTATCGGTATTAAATAGTTGACACCAGTTTAAAGAGAGCCCAAGTACAGATGAAATTTGTAGTTTCGAATATTAATCTCTAACTGTATAAACATGGCTGACTGGAGATCAAATTTGACATCAGATCAGACAGTGAACTCCGTTCAGGACTCAGCTCCATTGTATAACAATAAACGTGGATCCATCGAAACAGGTTTAGATTTATATTCAGGCAGCATTTAACTCTGCTTGGCTACATGGCTAAAATCAGCTATCGACACGATTAGTGCGCTTCGACCGCAGGTATTTATCGAACGTCGTAGATACGCAGCATTTTTACTATCGGTGTCGTGCTATAACCAGGGGCCGTATTATGTATCGTTCATACCGATCGGTGTAGTAGGTTAGTCTCGGTAGTGACGTCACTTTCGGTTCTGTATTGAAATACCCAATTCAGTTAAGCTTCTGAGACTTGTTACCGAGCAGTCCTCCCGCCGATTTTACGACAATTGTACCGAGAGGTTTTGGATTTTGGTGTGGCCCTGTCGATCGGTGAGCTGTGGTTTATGTTTGTTGTTTTAAACATATTTAGCGGTTTTAGCTTTGGATTTAGTGATTATGTTACTAAAGAATCACCAGAGGACGCATCTGGTTGGAAAATGAGTTGTTCTTCTTCGTTTCACCCAACTTTGGGGTACGTTGAATCAATCACTTCTGTGTGTTCTGTGCCTTTCTTTTCGCCCAGTACTGCTTAATTCTTTCTGATCTTGCTTTTCTTTCCTCATCAGAGATGACAATCGTTCTTTTCTTTCTATTTTGGAGCTGGAATCCCTCTTTTCTGTCTTTGCTTATCATTTTTGCGGTCCTGTCTGTGAGCATTTTTTCTGTGATGTGTAGTTCTCTTAAGTCTTTCTCTGTTTGGATAAACCAATTTGGTTTGGATTTTTTATCCCTGAAGTAGTCAAACATTCTTTTTGTAAGTCTATTTGGGTTCATTCTGAGAATGTGCCCATAAAACTCAATTCTTCTTTTCCTCATTGTATCCGAAAGTTTTTCTGTGGTTTTGTAGAGTGTTTCATTTTTGGTATGAATTAGTTTGTCGTTATGAAATTTGGGGCCTAAAATTTTTCTCAATATTTTTCTTTCTTTGATCTCTAGCCTTTCAATTGGGCCCTGGTTAGTGATAGATAATGTCTCAGCTGCATATAGTGCTTCTGGTTTAATGACAGTGTTGTAATGTTTTAGTTTTGAATTCCATGAGAGGGACTTTTTATTATAAGTATTTTTAGTAAGCTGAAAGGCTAGTTCAACTTTGTTTCTTCTTAATTCTATTGCTTTTTTCTCAAGGGCGTTCCAGCTAATCCATTCACCAAGATATTTGAATTCCTTAACAATTTCGATCTTTTGGTCTCTTACTTTAAGATATTTCATTGGCTTTTTTATATTTGATTATTTTGGTTTTTTCAAAAGAAATTTTAAGGCCTATTTTCTCTGCTTGTTTCTGTAATTCGAGGATCTGTTCTTTGGCTTCTTCCCATGTTTCAGCTAGTAGGGCCATATCATCTGCAAATGCTAGGCAATTAACCTTGATGCCTTTGTTTTTTGTTCCTAGTTGGATTCCACTATTGATTTTCTTGTTCCATTCTCTTACTATTTTTTCTAGGGCACAGTTAAATAACAATGGAGAGAGTCCATCACCTTGTCGTACTCCAGTTTTTATCTCAAATAGGTCTGAGAGTTCTCCCATAAATTTAATTTTGGAGTATGTGTTGGTGATGGTTTCTCTAATTAGGTTTGTAGTTTTATTGTCTAGGTTCAATTCTTTTAATATGGAGATTAGAGATTCCCTGTCTATGGAGTCGTACGCCTTTTGAAAGTCAATGAATGTGATGACATACGCTTTTGCTCTCGATTTTTGGTAGGCCATAAGATTTTTGAGGTTTAGAATTTGTTCTGGGCACGATCTTCCCTTCCTGAAGCCTGCCTGGTATTCTCCAAGTTGACAATCTAGCTGAGGTTCTGCTCTGTTCAAAAGGACTTTAGACAGTATTTTGTGTGTTACGTCAAGGAGCGAAATCCCTCTGTAATTGTTGGGGTCTGTTCTGGATCCCCTCTTATGAATTGGGTGAATGAGGGCCATCTTCCATTCATCCGGAATTCTTTCTGTTTTCCATATTTCTTCAAATATGTTTTGGAGAGATTCTATGGCATTTCTATTGACATTTTTCCACAGTTCAGCTGTAATTTGGTTCTCTCCCGAAGCCTTATAGTTTTTGAGATTCAAAATGATTGATTGTAGTTCCTCGACGGTGGGTGGTTCTGAGTTAGGACTTGTTGAAGTTGAGTTGCTGAAATCCATTTTTTCAATTGGTTCTTTACAGTTGAGAAGGTTTCTGAAATATTCCCTCAAAATTTTGCAATTATCCCTGTTGTTGTGTGCAATATTACCATTTTTATCTTGTAATTGGAGTGTCGGTGGGCTGTACTTGGTTATTTTTTGTTTAAAAGTTCTGTAAAAGCTCCTAGTCTTGTTTTTGTTGAAGTCTTCGTTGATCTGCAAAAGGAGTTGATCTTCTTGTGCTTTTTTAATTCTTTTGAGGTTTTTACTCACTAGTTTTCTTACACTCAGGAAATTTTGCCTATTATATTCATTTTTCTGAGATTGCATCTGTTGCCATGCTTTCTTTCTTTGCTCAATAAGTTTGTCACATTCCTCTGTCCACCATGCGTGTTTTTTGATTTTGGTTATAGGTGCTATTTGTTCAGCTTTGGTTAGTAGGCTTTCCTTCATTTGATCCCAATTTTGGTTCCTTATATCTTGAGTTCATAATAGACTATTTTCCTTTTTTAGAAATATAGTTAGGTTAGGTTGTTACTGTGAATGATTACATCCAAAAAACAACGTTTTCGGTCAATATTCTCTCAAAATATGTTATTTTTATGCAAATAAGAGTTTAAAGGTTATTAAATATCAAGACTCTGCTTATGTATATTACATGAGTGTGAAGTGACGTTGTTAGTGCCTTTATGTACTGTTCCCACAAACGAGTTAGTTAGTAATTATCGAAACGTGTTTACAGTTCCACGTAACAATGGAAAGCAATTATGTGAAGCCTGATACAGAAAACCTTCCAAACTGTCACGCATTTATGACTTACGCAGCACCATTTGGCAACGAAGTCAGCCTACGTTCCTCTGCACACTACTACAAGAACTGAGCGTCGGGTGTCTGTTGTTCAGTGTGGCCGAGTGGCTGGCGGCGCGGTAGCTCAGCGTGTTCGGTCAGAGGGCCGATTGTCCTCTGTAATAAATAAAACTGACGATGAGTGAAGGAATCAGCGATCAACTTGAACAGATGTCATGTGGCGTCCGCCCAGACCAAACGAAGCGTACAATGCCGAACAAAATTATAGAAAAAAAGAAATGGTTACCGCGCGGGAATGCGATACGAAAGGACATGGGTTCGCACATGGCTGGATGGAAAAAAATTTTTTCTGTTCATCTATGCAAAACGTTCTGAGACATTGTTATTCGTGTAAGTTAAGATTTTTCTGCAATATTCGTTATTACTTACATGTAATAGCGCACTTGTGCAGTAATGATTTCGTGATTTCTGTGCATTTAAAATACCAAATATGAAATTGTTGGAGATGAAATTACTGTGAGTGAAACAACCGACAACGACTTTTATATTTTTTCTTGTCAGAAATAATTCACCATTTTTTCCGAACATGTAGCGATTTCCGAGTATGCGGTTAGACAGGAATCCAAGAGCACAACTTGAATTACTTGGAATGTAACTAGCAGCAGTCATCTTCATAATCTTGCTGGTCACAACTGTTTACCTGCGATCGAATCAAAAAATGGTTCAAATGCCTCTGAGCACTATGGGACTCAACTTCTGTGGTCATCAGCCTCCTAGAACTTAGAATTACTTAAACCTAACTAACCTAAGGACATCACACACATCCATGCCCGAGGCAGGATTCGAACCTGCGACCGTAGCGGTCATGTGGTTCCAGACTGAAGCGCCTAGAACCGCACGGCCACACCGGCAGGCTGCGATCGAATCCCCAACCACAGTAGACACACATGAAAGATCTCTGCCGTAATATTCTTCGACTGTAGCACCATATATGAAACATTGTCATTGATGAGATGCATGTTATACACTTCGACGAACTGCAGGAGCTCTCGAAAATGCGTTTTTTTTTCAGTTTTGAAGACCCAGATCGTTGACGTATCATATAGGGAAGTGGGCTACTTAATCATCTGGATCTCTAAGAGCGAGTCGTAACCATATTCTGTTTATCTTCTTATTCTTTGAAACTCTCAGAATCAATTTTTCGGGTGTTTTTATAGATGTGTTAGTACAATGTGGTACTACACACCATTCCTAACTCATTTTCCGAAACGTAAAATCCAAAACACGATGTCAGTGTGAATGAGAATAAGATGACATAATGCGGCATTTAACGACAATCTGCAGAATACAGTCGTATTTGCTGTCGTTATTATGCATGCATGGAAACATGCGGTCAGAGAAACTGTAAAAATTTTTATGCATTTCAGCTGAGAATCACGGAAACGGATATACTGCTCGTGATACTGTTGAGGAGGAGGCAAGGGCGATGGAGGCGGACACGTCAGCTCGATGGAATGCGGCGTCATGCGTTATGGCAACGTAAACGCAATTTTCGGTACGTGGAAGAATTGCGCCCCCGTGTCTTCTGCTAGCCGCTTTGTGTTCCTGGCGCTGTGTGCGCTCCAGTGCGCATGCGCGGCCGCTCGCTTTTGATTGGCTTGCGTGACGTGAACCGACAACAGCGCTTCGGTTCTCTAGACCCGAACGGTATCGCTACCGAAATGCGTACTGAATAATGCAGGGGCTCTAATTCGAGTACTAGACCGTTCGGTGCTCTTGAGTACCGAAACGATCGACAAAATGGCGGAAAGGTACAGAATAGGCACACAGGGGAGCAAGTAAACAGAAAAAAGAAGCGACTGTCTGGAGACAAAAAACGAAATGATCATGTGGCGTTGTTGGGTGGGAGGCCCCATCCGGGGAACTTCGGCCGCCGAGGGCGAGTCTTACTTCAGTCGACGCCACACTGGGCGACTTGCGTACTGGTGATGAGGATGAAATGATGACAACACAACACTTGTTTTTCTTTTTTTAGCCTCCCATCTCCCATTACAGCCCTTCCTTCATTGGCGAACTTCAAGTCCTTCAAGATAACATAAAAAAACGTTGCTGTTAACTTCCTCCAACAGCAGCTTAAAATCACCTTCTAAACTGCCGTAGGACTGTACCGTTGACGGAGTCGAACATTATAATCGCCAACGCAGATACAGCAATAGCGATGAGACAAGGAGCCGGTCATCGACTGCAATTAAATGTAAAATGATGCTCTCTTAACAAAGTTTCAGAGGCACGGAATAAACAACTTCCTCCACAGATATGAGAATGGTGAAAAGTCCCAATGCTCACAGCACACATCAGTCTTCAGGAGTGAAACAGAAAAGAAAATTGAAGGGGAAAAATTAATGAAAAGCCCCTCGATGCTCGACAAATGGTTACAACCAGAACACAAACTAAATCAACTCGCCACATGTTCAGATCATGGAAAAAAGTAAAGAAAAGGAACCAAAAAAAGAAACAATACATAGATATAAACACACATACCAAAGACATACGTACAGACAGACAGACAGACAGACAGACAGACACACACACATGTAGATGTTACAGTGTCGCCCAGTCCACGAGCGGAGAAATCTCCAACCCGGCCGAGAATCGAACCCGGGCCTGCTGCAAGGACAGGCAAGGCACATTACCACTCAGCTAAGCATATGGACGCATCATCAAACCATGCTACAGACCGTCAGAGTTACAGGGGCCAGTGCCCGTTGTGGTTCTGTTTATGATGTTACAAACTTTCTAAGATGATGGATAAATGTATCAATCTGAGGTAAGGGTCTCTGCACTGGAAATGAGCTAGTCGCAAGTTGTAAGGGAAAACCATTCTGATACTTCTGAGAGTGGAACACGTGCACTGGTACTGTTCTTGCTAACATTGTAGGGTCGCCACATTCCAGAGGTGGTAGTGTGGACCAAGGCAAGGAAGAAGAGTCGAGTAAACATGGCCCCTAAGGAACTATCAGAGCGTGTTGCTCTTCGCTACTGTGAAACACACCACCTCCATTGAACAGCTGTTCATAGCTCTTAATGTGTTCATTTTAGAGCCCATGTTCAATAGACAATTCTTCTTATTTCGGTCCAAACGACCACCTCTGGAAGTTGTTTACCCTAATATCTTTTGAACAACTGTATAACCAGTGCTTTTACTCCACTGTCGCAGTTACTAGAACGATTTTAGCTTTTAACGTTAGACTCGATAGTTTCTAGTAAAGGGACACTTGCCTCAAATTTATAAATTTATCCTTCTCCATTGGAAGTGAAACATGACGGTAATTAGTTTGGACAAGAAGAGAATAGAAGCTTTCGGAATGTGGTGCTACAGAAGAATCCTGAAGATTAGATGGGTAGATCTCACAACTAATGAGGAGGTATTGAATAGGATTGGGGAGAAGAGGAGTTTGTGGCACAACTTGACCAGAAGAAGGGATCGGTTGATAGGACATGTTCTGAGGCATCAAGGGATAACCAAATTGGTATTGGAGGGCAGCGTGGAGGGTAAAAATCGTAGAGGGAGACCAAGAGATGAATACACTAAACAGATAGAGGAGGATGTAGGTTGCAGTAGGTACTGGGAGACGAAGAAGCTTGCACAGGATACAGTAGCATGGAGAGCTGCATCAAACCAGTCTCAGGACTGAAGACCACAACAACAACAACAACAATCCTTCTCCATCGTCCTTGAAAGTTTGTAAATCTCGGAATCACCTTGTGTATAAATACGAGGGTCATTCAATAATTAAAGAGAGTGGTCTGAGGAAAAATCTGTTAGCAGGGCAAGTTTGGTACTTTAATGGCTTTAAGTTGGCATGACTGGGATGAGCCCTGACCAACTTGAAACGTGCACATCAGTTGAACAACGTTCTGTCATTCCACAAGCTGCAACATCATCGTTTTTTGTTTGCTGAAGTCGAGAAACCACTGAATATGTACTGTAGAATGTCTGAAGTTTATGGTGAGGTTGTATGAACCGTGCAAATTTTTACAAATGTGTAGAGCAGTTCAAAAATGGTCGCGACTCAGTGTCTGAGGAACACCTTTCTGGCCGACCAGTTGCAGTTTCAACTCCCTCACTCGAAAGTCTAATTGATGACATTATTCGTGCCTACCGCCGTGTGACTGTGGAAGTGATAGTCGATAAGGTTCAAGTTAGTACTGGTACAGTTCGTAACATTATCTGTAGCAAGCTGAAGTACCGGAAAATATGTGCATGATGGGGTCCCAAAGGAGTTGACGCGGCTACACAAGGACACACGGTTGAGAGTGTGCACAGAGCTAAAGGAACGTCATGAAAGATAAGGTGAGCACTTCCTCAACAAAATTTGAACTTGTGATGAACCTTTGGTTCACTACTGTTATTAGCCAGAATCAAAAAGACAAAGCATGGAGTGGAAGCACACCAAGTCACATGTCAAGAAAAAATTCAAAACCCAAACATCGGCAGCAAAAGTCATGTTGACGGTGCTTTGGGATGCTGAAGGTCCAGTTTTTTTGTGACTATCTTGAAGAGCAGTGTACAATGAACACCCAATACTACTCCGATTTGCCTTTAAACAAGGTGAGGCCAGCCATGAGAGAGAGAGAGAGAGAGAGAGAGAGAGAGAGAGAGAGAGAGAGAGAGAGAGAGAGAGACATTGTGGATCTCAGAAGAGAGGTGTGATACTCCAGCAAGACAACGCACGTCCTCGTATTGCTCAACTAACCCGTCAAACCGTCGACAAAACGGGCTGGGTAGTACTGCCTCATCCCCCTTACAGTCCTGATTCATCTCCTAGTGGTTTACATTTGTTTGGTGCTCTGAAGGAGACATTACGTGGGAAGAAATTGGCTCAAATGGCTCTGAGCACTATGCGACTTAACTTCTGAGGTCATCAGTCTCCTAGAACTAAACCTAACTAACCTAAGGACACCACACACATCCATGCCCGAGGCAGTATTCAAACCTGCTACCGTAGCGAGCTCTCGGTTCCAGACTGTAGCGCCTAGAACCGTACGGCCACTCCGCGGAGCAAGGGGTTGCAGGAAAATGAGGACGTGAAAAAATTTTTGTGCGAAATTGGTTCAAATATCAAGACAAAGAGTTCTTTGCAGCCGGAATAAAAAGCTTGTAGCCCGTTAGAACAAGTGTATAAAGGTTCAAGGGGATTATGTTGAAAAGCAGGAAAAGTATTGTTTTGTAAAAATAAACGCTTTTTTGTCAAGACCAATTTGTCCCTTTAATTATTGAACGATCCGCGTACATTTACAGGCGCCGGCGCCTATAAATTTGGAATGTACAAATTTTCACAGATGAAATTAGCTTCTTGATTCATTTCTTCGGCCATAGGTAGGTTATACATTCATAGCGTCGGAGACAAAGTTCTTGTACGAATGTCGGTCAAGAGATGGGCTATGGTGTTGAAGATTGCACTGCTTAAATGTTACAGTCCGTTCATCATTAGAATAACCCTGATGTAAACAAACACAAACGCGATGACTGATCAGCATCCGTTCTCTCGTACCCTGGTTTTCTTCCGCTCTTGGAGGTACGTGCAAGTTATGTATTACATATTTTATTAGTCTGTCTCTCTAAAAGAGACTTTAAGACATTCTGATGTATTAACAGCCATCAGGGTTTTTCTTAATCATACCGGGTGATCAAAAAGTATAAATTTGAAAACTGAATAAATCACGGAATAATGTAGAGAGGTACAAATTGACACACATGCTTGGAATGACATGAGGTTTTATAAGAACAAAAAAATACAAACTTTCAAAAAGTGTCCGACAGATGGCGCTTCATCTGATCAGAATAGCAATTTTTAGCGTAATAACAAAGTAAGACAAAGCAAAGATGATGTTGTTTACAGGAGATGCTCAATATGTCCACCATCATTCCTCAACAATAGCTGTAGTCGAGGAATAATGTTGTGAACAGCACTGTAAAGCACGTCCGGAATTATGGGTAGGCATTGCCGTCGGATGTTGTCTTTCAGGGTCCCTAGAGATGTCGGTCGATCACGATACACTTGCGACTTCAGGTAACCCCAAAGCCAATAATCGCACGGACTGAGGTCTGGGGACCTGGGAGGCCAAGCATGACGAAAGTGGCGGCTGAGCACACGATCATCAGCAAACGACGCGCGCAAGAGATCTTTCACGCGTCTAGCAAAAATTTTTTTTTCCTAATAAAACCCCATGTCATTCCAAGCATGTGACAATTTTTACCTCACTATCTACATTATTCCGCGGTTTATTAAGTTTTCAAATTTATACTGACTTTTTGATCACCCGGTACCTTAGCTGCGTATTTATTATTTTATTAACACAATCTTCCGTCGGTTCTTGGTAGAACGACATTATAATAATAAATGAAAAGCACTAGTTTGCTTTTGTTCTACAATATTACTTTTATTGCTAACCGGTTTTCGGCTTACAAGGCCATCTTCAATAGTAATAAAAGTAATATTGTAGAACAAAAGCAAACTGGTTCTTTTCATTTATTATTATTTTTTATTTCAAAAATCGTCTACAGTCAGTCTCTGTAAACGCTACTTGTGTTCTGATTGTGTTCATACGTACCGCGAAAATGGATGACACTGCTTCCTGCTTCGTAGTGAAACAGGGGTGCGGAACACCATCAATGGCTAGAAACAAGTTGTTCTTAGTGTTTTTCACAACATGACAGAAGAAAATGAGCTCTGACGTTTGTGAAGAAATACGATGTACTAAATACAAGAGCTTCAACTGCAAAACTGCAGTATCGGTGTAACTGGTATCATTGTTGATTGATAATCGAGTGCGCTGGTATGCGGTGAGTCGAAACAAAGAGACCTATGCAATCAGACAGATGCAATTCCTACAAGAATTAAGCAAATAGAAGCACAGTTAATAAGTCTGAAACGTAAGGAACTGGAGGGACTTAAGATAAAATCCAAAGCAATGTCAGTCATTGAATATGCATTGTACCACCTTGTCAGACACGCTAAGAATAGTAGTTTCATGGATGAACTTCAAATCGATGATGGTACCAGAGGCTGCAAAAAAATAAACAACCAACGGCCGATTTCGCTTTTAAAATTATAGCTCGAGTAATTAATAACCGCTTTATACCATGCACCGCTGACATCACAGGCCAACTGCAGAATGTGCTTTTAGAAGGACGATTTTACAAACTGCGGCTTTTTACCGCGATGTCATTTCGCTGACACAGGCAAATAAAATAAAATGTGGATTGCTTTTCTAAGACTTCCATAAGGCATTTGATCAAATTAATCACAAATACCTGACAGAGACAATGCGCCGAAAGGACTTCCTGCCAAAAACCATCGACATCATCATAAACTTGGCAATGGGTGTTACTGCACAAATCTCTGTTAACTGTCAACTGACAAAACAACTTGATATAAAAAGGGGTGTTACCCTTATCCATGCTGGAACCTTTCCTGAGACAGCTACAGCGCAGGCTGACAGACATTACCATTCAAGGAACAAAGACCGTGGTAGGTGCTTACGCGGACGATGTAGGCGTAATCATCAGAGACCATGCAGATGTGGTACAACTAGAGGCGGTACTTGCAAAATATAGTTCCGCATCAGGTGCGAGGGTAAATGAAAATAAAAGTAAATTTCTAAATATAAAGCGACTTTCTCACTGAGTGGGCGAACCATGTAGTGAATACAAGGTTCTTGGAATAGCATTGACAAAATGGTTCAAATGGCTCTGAGCACTATCGGACTTCTGAGGTCATCAGTCCCCTAGAACTTAGGTTAGTCAGATTTAAGTAGTTCTAAGGACATCACACAGATCCATGCCCGAGGCAGGATTCGAACCTGCGACCGTAGCGGTTGCGCGGTTAGAGACTGTAGCGCCTAGAACCGCTCGGCCACCCCGGTCGGTAATAGCATTGACAACTTCCCTTTTAAAAATGATAGCAATAAATTGGCGGGAAGTTACTAGAAAAATCAAGGGGGCTTTGATTAAAACTGTCAATGTAGCATAGACCAGTTCCAGAGAATACTGTCCATCAACACGTATATCTTATCCAAGGCTTCCTACATAGCACACGTTCTCCCCATCCCATCCCGGGTGGCGAAGGCGATCATGTCCACCCCAGCAAAGTTTTTTGCGGAAAGGGGAATTGTTTCGAGTGCCGGTGAAGACAGCAGTGTTGGATCCAAGCAATGGAGAAATGGGGCTAACGGACATAAAGTCCAAACCGATGGTACTGTATGTCAGACGAACGTGGTGCATAATGCGTAACGCTCCAGGGTGCATTACAGCAAAACTATGCAACTTTGGACATTGTCAGGCTAGAAGGTGTATAGCCGCCTATAAATATACAACAAATAAATTTTAAACTAAAACCGGTTAGGGAGTTTTTAACTTGAACGAAGCTATCTCAGCAAAAAGCTTTTAAACTCCAAAAACGTTACCGCAAAGGCGAATTTAGCTGAAAGACGGAAACATGAAACGAAAAATAACAAAGAAACTGAATATGCTGGAATAGCATTGAATGTGGTCTGGGAAAACATCAGTAGTGATGTTCTTTCGTCTGACGTGAGGAAAAATGGTTCAAATGGCTCTGAGCACTATGGAACCCAACATCTGTGGTCATCAGTCCCCTAGAACTTAGAACTACTTAAACCTATCTAACCTAAGGACATCACACACATCCATGCCCGAGGCAGGATTCGAACCTGCGACCGTAGCAGCAGCACGGTTCCAGACTCTAGCGGCTAGAACCGCTCGGCCACTCTGGCCGGCTGACGTGAGACAGCGTGATACAAGGTAGCCACTAACATCAGCAGCAGTAATGAGCGACTCTTTGCCATCGGTTTAAGTGACAGTAACCCCTGCAGCAAATGCAGCCTCGTTGATAGTGTGCCTCATCGTTACACATATGGAGACCAGATTATCAATTGGAGGTAGACCAGGGAGAAAATTGCTCAAATAACAAGAACTTCAGCAAACAATGTGCGCCGACCGTTGTGGCCGAGCAGTTGTAGGCGCTTCAGTCCAGAACCGCGCTGCTGCTACGGTCGCAGGTTCGAATCCTGCCTCGGGCATGGATGTGTGTGATGTCCTTAGGTTAGTTAGGTTTAACTAGTTCTAAGTTCTAGGCGACTGATAACCTCAGACGTTAAGTCCCATTGTGCCAGAGCCATTTGAACCATTTCAAACAATGTACCAACTAATACTTTCTATAGACCAGAAGAAAGTTATTACCCTCAGGCAAAAAATAACGTAGTCATTTGGTTAATGGACAAATATACAAGTTACATTTTTAACAATATTGGGAGTGATGAACATATTGAATACAAGATGCATACGGAAAATGAATTCGAGAAAAGACCTAAGTATCAGAATCACAATAAGAAATATGGTAACATGCTCCGAACTGTCTTCAACAGAATGGGTATAGGTTAGGAACACGTGGATTCCTCGTGGAGAGGGGATGGGTTGGGTCGGGTCACGATACCGACCCTAACCTCACCTGCAAGTCACACATGGAAAATAAATCAGTAGTACATCAGATACAAGAATATGACAGCAAACATGTGGTGTCTGTTGTAAACGACGATCTTGATCTCCCTAAGGATGCGTTTAGAAGGCTGAAACGGAAAAAAATGGTTCAAATAGCTCTGACCACAGTGGGACTTAACTTCTGAGGTCATCAGTCCCCTAGAACTTGGAACTACTTAACCCTAACTAACCTAAGGAGATCACACATATCCATGCCCGAGGCAGGATTCGAACCTGCGACCGTAGCGGTCGCGCGGTTCCAGGCTGTAGCGCCTAGAACCGCTCGGCCACCCCGGCCGGCATTGAAAATGACAAAAAAATAACAAGGACTTTGCGATGTCGCTGTTCGGGACTGCTCTTCTGTGCACGTGGTTTACCCTGGAAGGAACACACATCAAGGATTTACTGAATGATTAATTTGGGTCTGGGAAATGATGAGGAGGGACCTCAGGCTGCAGAAGAAGAAATTGTGCGTGCCGAACTGCCACCAGTTGAAGGTGACAGTGAAGATGCTAAATGTGTGCCACTGCTGAAGACTGAATATCTTTCCTCATTCTATGAATGCTGCAATTATCTGTCACCTGACTTATGTCATTTCACTGTAAGCTAGCCATTTTTGTTACTGTTTTTGAGGAAGAAAAAAAAGTTCTGCAGGGTTCGCAGGAGAGCTTCTGCAAAGTTTGGAAGGTAGGAGACGAGGTACTGGCAGAAGTAAAGCTGTGAGTAGCGGGCGTGAGTCGTGCTTCGGTAGCTCAGTTGGTAGAGCACTTGCCCGCGAAAGGCAGAGGTCCCGAGTTCGAGTCTCGGTCCGGCACACAGTTTTAATCTGCCAGGAAGTTTCATATCAGCGCACACTCCGCTGCAGAGTGAAATTCTCATTCTGGAAAAAAAGTTGGTAATGCAAAAAAAAAAGACTCGTGGTGTTCAACACTCATTTTTGTTCCGTTTGAATGCCTAAATCATTTAAATATGAAATTTTTCAATAAGTAGTAATCAACTCATACTTAACCATCATTTTTCAAGAAAAATGCACGTCTTCTAGTTTCTAATTACTTTATCACACTCAGAATTCTGGTTTTCATTGCAAATACACATTCTAAATTATCGATATACGCCCATGCTCATACATTAAGGATAATGCTAATACATGGTGAAACAACACTCAGGTAGGCGGCTTGCCGGCTTAAATCACCTCGGGGTATGACCATGTGGTGCATTTGACCTGCGGTCGTCGCACGGTGGCGCTGGCAGCAGTCCACATAGGCAGAGGTGTGTTGGTGCATGTTAGAGTACGGTGCAGCGAGTAAGTGTGCACACCTTCTCAGGCGTGCTAATGGTGACTGTGCGTTGAAAATGGCTCAAAGAACAGATATTGATGACGTTATGAGGGGTAGGATACTTGGGCGACTGGAGGCTGGTGAAACACAGCAGGTCGTAGCACGGGCCCTCCGTGTGCCACAACGTGTGATCTCAAGATTATGGCAGCGATTCCAGCAGACAGGAAACGTGTCCAGGCGCTACGGTACGGGACGTCCACAGTACAACACAACAAGGAGACCGATATCTCACCATCAGTGCCCGCAGATGGTCATAGAGTACTGCATGTAACCTCGCTCGGGACCTTACCGCAGCCACTGGAACAGTTGTCTCCAGACACACAGTCTACAGACGACTGAACAGACACGGTTTATTCGCCTGGAGACCTGCAAGGTGGATTCCACTGACCCCTGGTTACAGGAGAGCCCGTAAAGCCCGGTGTCAAGAACACAGTACACGGTCATTGGAACAGTGGTCCCAAATTATCTTCACCAACGAGTCCAGGTATAGTCTGAACAGTGATTCTCGCCGGGTTTTCATCTGCTGTGAACCAGAAACCACATACCAACGTCTTAATGTCCTTGAAAGGGACCTTTATGGAGGTTATGCCTAGATGGTGTGGGGTGGGATTATGATTGGTGCACGTACACCCCTGCATGTCTTTGACAGAGGAACTGTAACAGGTCAGGTGTATCGGGATGACATTTTGCACCAGTATGTCCGCCTTTTCAGGTGTGCAGTGGGTCCCACCTTCCTCCTGATAGATGAAACGCACGGCCCCACCGAGCTGCCATCGTGGAGGAGTACCTTGAAACAGAAGATATCAGGCGGATGGAGTGGCCTTCCTTTTCTCCAGACCTTAACTCCATCGAGCACGTCTGGGACGCTCTCGGTCGACGTATCGCTGCACGTCTTCAAACCCCTACGACACTTCAGGAGCTCCGACAGGCACTGGTGCGAGAATGGGAGGCTATACCCCAGCAGCTGCTCGACCACCTGATCCAGAGTATGCCAACGCGCTGTGCGGCCTGTGTACGTGTGCACGGTGATCATATCCCTTACTGATGCCGGGGTACATGCGCAGGAAAAAAGTGGCGTTTTGTAGCACATGTGTTTCGGGACGGTTTTCTCATCACCAATACCGTGGCCTTACAGATCTGTGTCGTGTGTGTTCCCTGTGTGCCTAAGCCATTAGCGACAGTTTTGCTTAGTGCCACGTTGTGTGGCACCGCATTCTGCAGTTATCCTTCATTTATGAGCATGAGTGTATTATAAAAGATTGGTACAGCTTTTGAAGTTAAGAAAACATTACACAGTTAAAATTTTTGGAGAGAAATGAGAAAATCAAGTACTCTTTGCCCACTGTTTTATAGGACAGATGTGGTCTCACACGAGCTAGAGTAATAAGTGTCCTAGAAACACGGCAAATAAATTTCGCGGCATCGAGCACGCAGTACAACTGCTGTACTTTTACAGTTGTCGCCGTCCCGCTGCTATCTGGATGCAATAGAACTGGCCTGGAGCCAAGTTAAGGGATTGGTCGCGAGAAATAACAAGACGTTTAAGCTGCCAAACTTGCTGGAACTAAGGCACGAACCTTTGTGACGTCACTGCCGAGCGACGGTGAAATGCAGAGCAGCACGTCACAAAAGATGAGGAGCAGGAAATGTGGATTTTCTGGTGGCTTGCGATTTTGTTGTTGTTCGCCTCGTTATCAGCGTAGCAGTACTGAAATGTACAGCTTTCCTCGGAGTCCAATATGGAAGGAGGTCAGAGATCACCAGACGACTGTCTGGAATACCTTCAGTGGCTCCAATGTTTAACATTCTGAAATCACAGCAGTGCGCTTTTATGCCACGCATAGCTCCTGCAGAAAAATGACCCTTATTAAGTCAGAAATTCTCAACACTCCTGTTTTTAATTACAGTACTATGTTAGCTAAGACCGACAGCATGTTTTCCTTCAGATCACCTAAGAAGCATATCGCCTGAGTTTTCCGTTATTTCCTTCTGTTCGAAAATTAAACGACATTCAAGGCTACATTCAAATCAAATCAAATTATATTGTCATTAAACAACTTAATGTTGTAATAGACAGCGTCAAAAAATACAAGGATAGGTACCAAAATACAATACAACACACACATACATACATACATACATACATACATACATACATACATACAGGTTTTTTTAAAGGGACCAATTAGTTTATGAAAAATATACAGAAAAGAAAAGTATTTACAGTTATACATCTCCTTGGATCAAATTTGTCAGCCGGCCGGGGTGGCCGTGCGGTTCTAGGCGCTTCAGTCTGCAGCCGCGCGACCGCTACGTTCGCAGGTTCGAATCCTGTCTCGGGCATGGATGTGTGTGATGTCCTTAGGTTAGTTAGTTTTAAGTAGTTCTAAGTTCTAGGGAACTGATGACCACAGATGTTAAGTCCCATAGTGCTCAGAGCCATTTGAACCATTTGTTACACAAGAAACTTAGGAGTTGTCTGGATAAATTCTTTGATTATTTCCGCATGTCCGTAGACTCTTTCGACTTATTGCTCTCGAATATAGAAACAAACTTACAAAAGGATGGCAAATTACGCGACTGAGAGTACACTACTGGCCATTAAAATTGCTACACCACGAAGATGACGTGCTACAGACCCGAAATTTAACAGACAGGAAGAAGATGCTGTGATATGCAAATGATTAGCTTTTCGGAGCATTCACACAAGGTTGGCGCCGGTGGCGACACCTACAAAGTGCTGACATGAGGAAAGTTTCCAACCGATTTCTCATACACAAACAGCAGTTGACCGGCGTTGGCTGGTAAAACGTTGTTGTGATGCCTCGTGTAAGGAGGAGAAATGCGTACCATCACGTTTCCGACTTTGATAAAGGTCGGATTTTAGCCTATCGCGATTGCGGATTATCGTATCGCGACATTGCTGCTCGCGTCAGTGGAGATCCAATGACTGTTAGCAGAATATGGAATCGGTGCGTTCAGGAGGGTAATACGGAACGCCGTACTGGATCCCAACGGCCTCGTATCACTAGCAGTCGAGATGACAGGCATCTTATCCGCACGGCTGTAACGGATCGTGCAGCCACGTCTCGATCCCTGAGTCAACGGATGGCGACGTTTGCAAGACAACAACCATCTGCACGAACAGTTCGACGACGTTTGCAGCAGCACGGAGTACCAGCTCGGAGACCGTGGCTGCGGTTACCCTCGACGCTGCATCACATACAGGAGCGCCTGCGATGGTGTACTCGACGACGAACCTGGGTGCACGAATGGCAAAACTTCATTTTTTCGGATGAATCCAGGTTCTGTTTACAGCATCGCGATGGTCGCATCCGTGTTTGGCGACATCGCGGTGAACGCACATTGGAAGCGTGTATTCGTCATCGCCATACTGGCGTATCACCCGGGTTCCATTGGTTATACATCTCGGTCACCTCTTGTTCGCATTGACGGCACTTTGAACAGTGGACGTTACATTTCAGTTGTGTTACGACCCGTGGCTCTACCCTTCATTCGATCGCTGCGAAACCCTACATTTCAGCAGGATAATGGACGACCGCATGTTGCAGGTCCTGTACTGGCCTTTCTGGATACAGAAAATGTTTGACTGCTGCCCTGGTCAGCACATTCTCCAGATCTCTCACCAATTGAAAATATCTGTGGTATCGTGTTGAAGCTGAATGGGCAGCTGTACCTGTACACGCCTTCCGAGCTCTGACTCAATGCACAGGCGTATCAAGACCGTTATTACGGTCAGAGGTGGTTGTTCTGGGTGCTGATTTCTCAGGATCTATGCACCCAAATTGCGTGAAAATGTAATCACATGTCAGTTCTAGTATAATATATCTGTCCAAAGAATACCCGTTGATCATCTGTCAGCTGCCTAATCACTCGTAATGTTCTTCAAATGGCGAGATCGAGTCTTGATCCGCAGTCCAGTGAGTGACTGTAGTCCCAGGTGCAGGGCGTGTCCATGTCGGCGTACCTGACCTGGCAGCGTTTATGGAAGGAGCCAGTGGTAGTGCTCTTTTCCACAGTCTTTCGGCTGTAAGATTTTGTTAATTATGATGTTTTTATGTAAAAGTCTAGTTTATCGTCGGTAGTCATTTCTTTTAAGTAAGGCAAAAGAGACGTCGAAAACAAAGTCATCAGGATATTTTTGTGGTACAGCACAAGTTGAACTGTGACTCAAAACTCATATCAACTCTCTTTCCAATGGGGTCCCGAGGTTTTGTCTGCTTCAGCAGTGGAAGGCTTAGCAGCAATGTTAGGTGGCGGTGAACTGTCTTCATTATGCTTTTCCGCTTCATCATCGTCAAGAATAGAGGCTTCATTCATACTTCCTGAGGTCCTGAAATTAAGGGAAACCTTTTTGGAGAAACCCACATGCCACTTTCTACTGTGGAAATGTTTCTGATGTGATAAGTATATAGTAATTCGGTATCGAGAAGGTAATTAACTATCATATCCATGGGAAATACATTTAAATGTTTCGAAATCGCAGAAGAAAGTTTTTCCATACTGCCTCAGTACTATGGCTTCTTGCAGGAGGAAAGACATCTATCTATCGTAGACACATGGTTCTTTTTTCAGTCGTTGCTTTGCCACTCTTTTTATCTTTTTGTAATACTAACCCTACAACTTATCTAAGAGAATAGATTAACGAAAGGCAAACCTACGTTTCTAGCATTTGTAGACTTAGAGAAAGCTTTTGACAATGTTGACTGGAATACTCTTTCAAATTCTGAAGGTGGCAGGGGTAAAATACAGGGAGCGAACGGCTATTTACAATTTGTACAGAAACCAGTTCTCAGTTAAAAGAGTCGAGGGACATGAAAGGGAAGCAGTGGTTGGGAAGGGAGTGAGACAGGGTTGCAGCCTATCCCCGATGTTATTCAATCTGTATATTGAGCAAGCAGTAAAGGAAACAAAAGAAACATTTGGAGTAGGAATTATAATCTATGGAGAAGAAATTAAAACTCAGAGGTTCGCTGATGACATTGTAATTCTGTCAGACGGCAAGGGACCCGGAAGAGCAGCTGAACGGAATGGACAGTGTCTTGAAAACAGGATATAAGATGAACATCAACAAAAGCAAAACGAGGATAATGGAATGTAGTCGAATTAAGTCGGGTGATGCTGAGGGAATTAGATTATGAAATGAGACACTTAAAGTAGTAAAGGAGTTTTGCTATTTGAGGAGCAAAATAACTGATGATGGTCGAAGAAGAGAGGATATATAATGTAGACTGGCAATGGCAAGGAAAGCGTTTCTGAAGAAGAAAAATTTGTTAACATCGAGTATAGATTTAAATGTCAGGAAGTCGTTTCTGAAAGTATTTGTATGGAGTGTAGTCATGTATGGAAGTGAAACGTGGACGATAAATAACTTAGACAAGAAGAGAATAGAAGCTTTCGAAATGTGGTGCTACAGAAGAATGCAGAAGATTAGATGGGTATATCATATAACTAATGAGGAGGTATTGTATAGGATTGGGGAGAAGAGAAGTTTGTAGCACAACTTAACTAGAAGAATGGATCGGTTGGTAGGACATGTTCTGAGGCATCAAGGGATCACCAATTTAGTATTGGAGGGCAGCGTGGAGGGTAAAAATCGTAGAGGGAGAGCAAAAGATGAATGCACTAAGCAGATTCAGAAGAATGTAGGTTGCAGTAGGTACTGGGAGATGAAGCTTGCACAGGATAGAGTAGCATCGAGAGCTGCATCAAAGCAGTCTCTGGACTGAAGACCACAACAACAACAACATTACTATGTTACGTTAAATGAAACTTTAAGATATTCAAATGTATTAACAGCCATAAAGGTTTTTCTTAATAAGCGTTAAGCCATGTAGTTTTTATTTCAAAAATCGTCTACAATCACAGCCTCTGCACTATTGTCTGCCCCCTGTTAATACGGCAGTAGACTTGGCCACTGTTTCTATGTTTCGATACAGTGTATCGATACGTGGACCTGTTTCAGTGTTTCGGAACGGCTGTGATTCACTGTTTCGAAACGGTGGTGTTTCATTCCACCCCTGTCTCGGATAACCGGACCAGATTCGATCTCGAGCCAGACACGGAAACTGTATTGTTGTTTCAAAATAAGGTTGTTTCAGTCCACCTGTGCTTGGAACGGACTAATTGTATCGAAACAGTGATGTTTCATTCCGCTCTGTGTCGGACGAGATTCGGGCTCGGCACAGATACTGAAACACATTTAACATCTCACTTCATGAAATACTTTCAAGAGTATCCACATATGTTTGACAAGCAATAGCATGAAACTTAAGATTTCCGAAAATAAAGCTTCGTTTCTAGCTGACTGCCCAATTCCGAAATGGCGTAACATCTGCTTTATAAACACTAACAAACAATAAAATAACGCACACCATTTGCATTCAAAATAATCAATGCGTGCCAGCCGCGGTGGCAGAGCGGTTCTAGGCGCTTCAGTCCGGAACCGAGTGACCGCTACGGTCGCAGGTTCGAATCCTGCCTCGGGCACGGATTCGTGTGATGTCCTTAGGTTAGTTAGGTTTAACTGGTTCTAAGTTCTAGATGACTGATGACCTTATACTGTGGAAATGTTTGTGGTGTGATAAGTATATAGTCCCATAGTGCTCAGAGCCATTTGAGCCAATGAATATGTGAAAATCATTCAGTTAAATTACACATTTTTTTATAATATACGCTTCTCTGTTCATGTACAGTAATCATATTAAGAAACGCAAGTAAGCCTACAACATTTTGAAGAAAAAAAAGGCGTAGAGTGACAGTTATTAGACATATACATAAATTTGATGTAGCTATAATTGCAAGCTATCTGTTTGACATGTCACTGACAGTGCAATGGTGAACGGGAAGCACGGTGAATTTATGGTAGTTATTTGTAAGTCTATGGTCACTGTGCCTATTATCCACAATGATTCCCTTTGTGTGCATGGAAATTAGCAGGATGGGTATATTACCCATACTAACGGAATGTGGGAATCCCAGTAGCACATCCGTTGTTTCTGCAGTTTGCTCCCACATCCAGTTCCGTTCGTGGTGGTTCTTCTGTCTTCAGCTATGGCGTTACGAATCACGGTGTGGGATTATTTCATGAAGATGGATCCTGAGAAAATTAAGTGTAACTTGTGCTCGGCAGTGTTGTCGTTTGAAAGTAGTTCAACCTCTTGCTTAAACAGACATTTGCGACTTAAGCATCCAACAGTTAATTTAAGCGAAACTCGTTCGAAACCAGTTTTTATGAATCTGGGAAGTGACGAAGTCACTTCAATTTCCACAGTAACTGTTCAGGAGTCTGACGATTCAGTTCTGGGTAGGTGTGGTCGACAAACAAAGATTACTGGATTTGCACCAAGACCGGTGCCTTCATCCAAGCGAGTCATAATAGACGAACAGATTTTTAAGACTTGTTGTTAAAGAATATCTTCCGTTTAATGTATCTGAGAGTGTAGAGTTTAGAAAAAATTACTTATTTATTAAATGAAAACTGTGTACCTTCCAGTAGAAAAACCGCCTCCAAAAGTTTACTCTCTCAAGTGTTCGACAACACACTAATGTGAGTAAGATCTGCAGTGCAGGCTGCATCCTCCATGTGCATTACGACTGATTGATGGACATCTGTGAGAAATGAGAATTACATTGCAGTGACTAGTCACTTCATTAATGAAAACTACAAACTAAAGTCATATTTGTTATCTAGTTTTAAATTCCATGACAAGCATACAGCTGAAAACATTTCCAGTGAATTAGAAAATGTGACTTCAACTTGGGGTGTTACCAATAAAATTGTAGCTTGCACTACAGATAATACACCTAATATGGTGAAGACAGTGGTGATGTGCAAATGGTGGCATGTACCTTGTTTTGCACATACACTGAATTTAATTGTGCAAGTAAGCCTTGAAACAATTACACAGACAAGAACAAAAGTGTATTATCACGTAATAGGGTAGAGAGTGTGGCAGATATGATACGCGAGTTGGGATGGAAGTCATTAAAGCAAACACGTTTTTCGTCGCGGCGAGATCTATTTACGAAATTTCAGTCACCAACTTTCTCTTCCGAATGCGAAAATATTTTCTTGAGCCCAACCTACATAGGTAGGAATGATCACCAAAATAAAATAAGAGAAATCAGAGCTCGAACAGAAAGGTTTAGGTGTTCGTTTTTCCCGCGCGCTGTTCAGGACTGGAATGGTAGAGAGATAATATGATTGTGGTTCGATGAACCCTCTGCCAAGCACTTAAATATGAATTGTAGAGTAATCATGTGGATGTAGTGGAATTTTTCAAAAGAAGTCCTCAAGTATTTGAGACATTACACAATATTCAGAAGCAAATGGGCTTCCGTATTTTAACTCCGAAACAAGATTGCCCTACGGGATGGAATTCCATTTATGAAATACAATCTCCTTTCGAGCAAGTCACAAAAGAAATTAGTAGCAAAAGAAATGTAACCTTGTCAAAAGTTGTCTTATTAAGCAAAGGTTTACAAAGTCAATGTCCGAGAATTACGGCAATGAAGCCATTAATACAGTAATTGCTAAACTTGATGATGTAATCTGTACCCGCCTCGTTCAGAAGTTTGCAGATGAAGCAATTGCTTGCGAAGCAACATTATTGGATCCTCGCTTCACATAGCATGGATTTCCAAACACTGGGCATCGATTAAAAGAAACAAAAGATGCCAAAATTAGCAAGTGCTGCTTAATACGACAGAAACCCACAAGGTGTTCTACAGACAATCCACCACCGGCCAAACCATTTGAGGCGAGGACATTCACTTCTAGCAGTGGCAACATTTGGCAAGATCTTGACCAAGCTGTAGGAGGGTTGATCCAAAGTGTAGACAGTCCACGTGCTGCAAGTATAGTCCAGCTTGATAAATACACTCCTGGAAATTGAAATAAGAACACCGTGAATTCATTGTCCCAGGAAGGGGAAACTTTATTGACACATTCCTGGGGTCAGATACATCACATGATCACACTGACAGAACCACAGGCACATAGACACAGGCAACAGAGCATGCACAATGTCGGCACTAGTACAGTGTATATCCACCTTTTGCAGCAATGCAGGCTGCTATTCTCCCATGGAGACGATCGTAGAGATGCTGGATGTAGTCCTGTGGAACGGCTTGCCATGCCATTTCCACCTGGCGCCTCAGTTGGACCAGCGTTCGTGCTGGACGTGCAGACCGCGTGAGACGACGCTTCATCCAGTCCCAAACATGCTCAATGGGGGACAGATCCGGAGATCTTGCTGGCCAGGGTAGTTGACTTACACCTTCTAGAGCACGTTGGGTGGCACGGGATACATGCGGACGTGCATTGTCCTGTTGGAACAGCAAGTTCCCTTGCCGGTCTAGGAATGGTAGAACGATGGGTTCGATGACGGTTTGGATGTACCGTGCACTATTCAGTGTCCCCTCGACGATCACCAGTGGTGTACGGCCAGTGTAGGAGATCGCTCCCCACACCATGACGCCGGGTGTTGGCCCTGTGTGCCTCGGTCGTATGCAGTCCTGATTGTGGCGCTCACCTGCACGGCGCCAAACACGCATACGACCATCATTGGCACCAAGGCAGAAGCGACTCTCATCGCTGAAGACGACACGTCTCCATTCGTCCCTCCATTCACGCCTGTCGCGACACCACTGGAGGCGGGCTGCACGATGTTGGGGCGTGAGCGGAAGACGGCCTAACGGTGTGCGGGACCGTAGCCCAGCTTCATGGAGACGGTTGCGAATGGTCCTCGCCGATACCCCAGGAGCAACAGTGTCCCTAATTTGCTGGGAAGTGGCGGTGCGGTCCCCTACTGCACTGCGTAGGATCCTACCGTCTTGGCGTGCATCCGTGCGTCGCTGCGGTCCGGTCCCAGGTCGACGGGCACGTGCACCTTCCGCCGACCACTGGCGACAACATCGATGTACTGTGGAGACCTCACGCCCCACGTGTTGAGCAATTCGGCGGTACGTCCACCCGGCCTCCCGCATGCCCACTATACGCCCTCGCTCAAAGTCCGTCAACTGCACATACGGTTCACGTCCACGCTGTCGCGGCATGCTACCAGTGTTAAAGACTGCGATGGAGCTCCGTATGCCACGGCAAACTGGCTGACACTGACGGCGGCGGTGCACAAATGCTGCGCAGCTAGCGCCATTCGACGGCCAACACCGCGGTTCCTGGTGTGTCCGCTGTGCCGTGCGTGTGATCATTGCTTGTACAGCCCTCTCGCAGTGTCCGGAGCAAGTATGGTGGGTCTGACACACCGGTGTCAATGTGTTCTTTTTTCCATTTCCAGGAGTGTATATGAAGATGCCAGATCACAATATCCACTGCTGTGGTGGAAAGAAAACCATGTGTTGTTTCCTCTGCTGTTTGAAATAATGAAACGACGTGTCTGTATTATTGCCACCTCTTTTCTGTGTGAGCGCATATTTTCAAACCAGGAGCAAACAATGACAGACGATCCCGTCCTTCAAGCGAAAAAGTATCAAAAATATTTCTAAACTACAACTTAGAATAAGAACAGTAGATCTACTCGAAAATTAAACAGTAAAATTTCAATTGATTTTGTTCTTCTCTGGACGATGTTCACTGAATTTGTATCCGACTGTATTTTGTTTAGTCCACTAAATCTTACATGTAGCTACCTTACAAGAACATATTTCTCAAATTTGTTGAACACAGGACATACGTTTTTGTTCATCAGTACGTTTATGTGTTTGAGAATAATTATCTGATTTATGTATGTATATGTTTGAATGTTTATTTTTGTAAATGTGCTATTTTTGGTTATTACACAATATAGGCATGTTAATACTTGTGTATCATAAAAAATTCTCAGGCAGTTCAGCAATGGTACTTTGATACTTTTGTTTTTCGGATACTGTGATAAAAATTGCATTCCAAAAGCAACTTAACTTCATCTCTAATTTCCTGGGAAGTTTACAATAAAATGAAAACATATCTGCTTGTTGTGAGTACTTGAGCGATCTCCATATGACTGTACTTCAAACTTCTTTAGCAAGAATTGTAAGTGGTGTGTGAGCCCAGATCATCCATGATGTAGATATCACAAGGGCATTGCACTGTATGAATTGTTGCAAATTTTAGGCTGGATTTTATACTTCAAGGAAACATACCGATCTCTGCATTTCAGTTACCTTGAAATATTTTAACATGTTTTCCAGTTCTATCAAGTGTACTTATTAAGAGCTGTATTCAGCTGACCTGTGAATGTTTGATGAGAAACTGCCATACTTGACCATTGCGTTATATGCTCCAGTCTGTTATGGCAATTTTTTGATCTGCGTGCATCAGTTACTTTGCAGGACTGCTCTGTGTGACAAACAACGGAAAATTTAACTGTAAGAAAAGTGTGAGTAGCACACTCATTAACGTTATTTCAGTCCCTCGCTTCCCAGAATGCTATCTCAATAAATTACATCACATGATCTGCCTTTTCAAGAGCATGTACGGATTTTCCCTCATAAAACCTATCAAAATTAGAAGCTACAATACAGGGAAACGAGTAAAATGTATTATGTCAAACATATAAACTTTAACCTCAGCCAATTGAAAAGTATGAAAGTCACACGAAAGCAGCGCATTTGCTGCAGGAAATACGAAACTGCCAAGACACCTAAGTGAAAGTTTCATACTTTCGGCGATATGATTAGCGCTCTCGCACCTCATTTATGTTTATATGTACATACTTATACAGTAGACATTCAAGATGATAAAATGTGTAGGCCTATTAGATTACAAAACACAAACTGTTTCACTGTCTCGAAACAGCGTATCGAAACTTTACATTGTATTGTTTCATTTGTTTCGAAACAGTTACGTGTTTCAGTTTCCACATCTCCATACGACAGTATGAAAATGGCTGAGGCTGCTTTCTGTTCCGTAGTGAAACACGCGTGGCGAACACGGTTAAAAAGTGCCGAGAAATAGGCTGTTATTAATGTTTGTCATAAATTTACAGAGATAATTGGCTTTGCAGTTTTCCGAGAGGCTGTGTTACATGCAGTTGAGGTACAAATGCAATCCCAGAGTGTAGCGGAGTCGGTAGTGTAGTGTTTTGACAACAAATTGCAATCTAGGGTCCGCTGGTTCAAGCCTCGCCTGTGCCAAATTTTTTTCTCGTTCACTCAGGAATACCTACATCTCGTATTTTTAAAAGTTATCATTTTTTATGAATAATGCACTTCTTGTTTTTAATTACATATTGCACGCGAAATTCCTTTTTTTCATTTCAAATACAAATTCTCAATTATCGATATTTTATGAAAGACTGTTAATAAAGGTTGCTTAAATTAAGGATACATAAAAATTTAATTATTACAGCAAAAATAAAAGAAAACAAATACTCCTTGTATGGACTATGTCCATTATTTTATACCACAGATGTAGATATGTGTCGTCGAAACATGAAAAACAATCATTTTCACAGCATCGAGCACAACATACAAATGGCGCATTTTTACGTTTGCCACTGTACCATTACAAATGTTCCTAACGGCACTGATCTGGAACCAAGTTAAGAGATTTGTCCTCAGAAGTAACAAGACTGTTAAGCTGCCAGACGCACTGGAACTAACGCACGCAGCTTTTCCACACGTCACTGCCGAATGCTGGCGGGATATAGAACGGCACGTGACAAAAGAATAGGAGAAAACGGGACGCCTAATAGCTTCATGAATTCTGTTGTTGATCGACTCCTTATCAACGTAGCAGATAGTAGTTCCAGAACTGAAATGTATTTCTCGGATTCGCATAAGAGCTAAGAGATTACCACACGACTGACTGTAATTAATACCTTCAGTAGCTTAAGTATTCAACATTACGGCGAAATCCCTGCAGTATGCTTTAGCATCACACATAGCTGGCTCATAAAAATTACACTGCGTTTAAGGTAGGAATTTTCATCGCTCTTGTTTGTAATTAGAATTTAAATGTCTGCATTTCCTACAGATATATCAACTTCATCCGCTACGTTTACCAGAATGGCACTCTAGGTGTGACAATAAAGGAAGACTGGATCACTGAAAGGCTTCTTGTGGTAAGAAGCGCCTGGTCATCTAAGAAGCGCGCGATACTGCTGGTGTTTCGCCGAATATTATTTTATTCTCTTTAAAAATTGAATGATATTGGAAGCCACGTTCCTTGCCCGTTTCTTTTTACATCTGAACTGCAACCGCTCACACCATTGCAAGCTAGATGGACCGCTGGTTGGCCGGTGCTGTCCAAGTTTAACGTGGCGGTAAAGCTGTTTCCTGCACATTATCGCTCGGTCTATATGCGTGTTCAAATGGCTCTGAGCACTATGGGACATAACTGCTGTGGTCATCAGTCCCCTAGAACTTAGAACTACTTAAAGCTAACTAACCTAAGGACATCACACACATCCATGCCGGAGGCAGGATTCGAAACTGTGACCGTAGCGGTCGCGCGGTTCGACTGTAGCGCCTAGAACCGCTCGGCCATCTCGGTCGGCTATATGCGTGCAACACAGCATAAAACGTATCCTTATGATCGTACTTGAGTGTACTGGTCACGGCCTGGCTTCCGCTCCACGTGAAACGAAATCCAATGAGATTCGAGTAAACGCGGAAGAATGCATGGCGTAATCAGGTTTATTTTTATGAAGAACAGAGTATACCTCTAGAAGTGTGTGGCGTGAATTGTAAAAGACCTTGTACATTTTGTGAAATTGTTGGAACTCGTTAAGGTAATTGTGTGAGGTTCTTTGGCGCTTATCGACACACGGCAATCCGTGTTCAGTTTTGCAGTCTGTTTTACGTGATTGTAAATCTTAAAGTAATACGTAATCATTGTGATTTTCAGTTTGTCATTAGTGTGTCTGGTGCGAGGCTTCCTGACTATCTGGCACATAAATGCCCCCCGTGGCGTTTACTTGCAACGTAAACTCGATCGCGAACTTGGTCGGCACACACATGCGAACAGTCGCTGAGACCTTGACTTCGCCTCGCAGCTGACGCAATGCGGTTAGACTCGCCGAAACCTGCCGGCTGGGTAGGTGGGGGAGAGGGGAGGGGGAAGGGGAAGGAGGGAGGGAAATGTGTGGGAGCCAGCCTGACGCAACAGTGGGGCGCAGAATTGCAGTGGAGCTCCAAGTGCCCTCCGCCACACACCGCAAAGGCCAATTCACCCTGTCCGTGACGGCACCGCGCGTCTGGTCAGTTCTAGTCACGTGGTATCAACTGTTCCTCCGCGGGAATTGCCACCTTCCTAACATTATTTTCTCAAGTGTAATCGGAAGCCAAGTACACATAGAAAGCGCGACAGCTTACCTACGTGGATGCTGGGGTCCACCACGTTTGTACGAAAATGACATTTATCGGACTCAAATGGGTTTGCAGCCAGCAGGGATAGCTTGTATATTAGAGAAGGATGACAGAAGTACAAGCCGACGCAAAAAAGTGTGCGTCCAAAACTTGTCATTGCGTGGAACAGAATAATTTCACACGCACTACAAGGAGCTCGAGGAAGAGGAATTTGCATTTTATAACTACTTTTGAATATCGAAGCAACAGTTTTTTTCATTTGTTACATCAAACTGCACCCAGAATTGAGGAGCGCTGGAACAAAACCCGATAAATCCGGATTTGCTGTTAATACATAAAGCAACAAATAGTGATCTCTAATAGCTCCACAAGCTATAAAAAGAAGAAACACACCATAAAACACTTGAAGTCGCGTTGTGCTGAAAATTATTTTGTGGCAGCGTGTATTATTACTCCCGTCCAAAGAAAGATAGATGTGAAAATTACCGAACTATCAGTTTAGTAAGTCACAGCTGCAAAATACTAACGCGAATTCTTTACAGACGAATGAATAAACTGGTAGAAGCCGACCTCGGGGAAGACCAGTTTGGATTCCGTAGAAATATTGGAACACGTGAGGCAATACTGACCCTACGACTTATCTTAGAAGAAAGATTAAGAAAAGGCAAAACTACGTTTCTTGCATTTGTAGACTTAGAGAAAGCTTTTGACAATGTTGACTGGAATACCCTCTTTCACATTCTGAAGGTGGCAGGGGTAAAATACAGGGATCGAAAGGCTATTTACAATTTGTACAGAAAGCGTATGGCAGTTATAAGAGGCGAGGGACATGAAAGGGAAGCAGTGGTTGGGAATTAGATTGGGAAATGAGACACTTAAAGTAGGAAAGGAATTTTGCTATTTGGGGGAGCAAAATAACTGATGATGGTCTAAGTAGAGAGGATATAAAATGTAGACTGGCAATGGCAAGGAAAGTGTTTCTGATGAAAAGAAATTTATTAACATCGAGTATACATCGAGTATACATTTGTCAGGAAGTCGTTTCTGAAAGTATTTGTATGGAATGTAGCCATGTATGAAAGTGGAACGTGGACGATAAACAGTTTGGACAAGAAGAGAATAGAAGCTTTCTAAATGTGGTGCTACAGAAGAATGCTGAAGATTAGATGGGTAGATCATATAACTAATGAGGAGGTATTGAACAGAATTGGAGAGAAGAGGAGTTTGTGGCACAACTTGACAAACCAGTCTCAGGACTGAAGACAACAACAACAACAACAACATCATTTCCCCCCTACAGCTCAAACACGCGAATACAGCAAAAGTGGGTATATTGGGTTTTGTTCCGGCGCTCCTCAAGTATTAAAAGCAGCACTGTGTTGCGAGCTGCTATCACAACCCGTGAAAAATTGGCAAGTTTCGCTGCCAGTCCTGTGCAAATTTTTATTCTATAGTCGGACCTCCCTCAATACCTTCCCTTTCCAAGATTTATAGGTTTTCATTACATCCAGTATTTGGCTGTTCAAGTGAATTCTATACGCATCGTTCTCTCCCTAGAGTTTCAATACGTGGCGGTTCTGAATTTAAGATTTGGTGGTCCGGAATGTGTATTCAGTTTTTCATTTTGTTCCTTGCCTATATTTATAACGGTTGTTCTGGTTACTCTTAACGCCACTGGAGTCCTCTCGGCTACCTTATTAATGGAAATAAGAGGACCTGCATTCTCCCTTTCCATCCCAAAATATCGCCTTACGTTATTCACGTGATTGTCTTCGCAATGGTGTTCCTTATCTGACTTTCTTCGAAGATAAATTCCGGACTGTGCATTCTAAGACGTCCCTGCTTCTCATTTGCGGACATTTTGTACGGACAAGCCACTGCAGTAATTTGTCACACACACACACACACACACACACACACACACACACACACGGACGGAAAGTAGACATTAAGATAGCGCAGTTCACACAACACAGCGCGCATTGAGACAGCTGCTGAACGCTCCATAGTCTGTTATCGGCACGGGGTGGACGAGGAAAAGTCGAAACGATGAATCATAGGTCGGTTGTGAGTAGCAGATGACAATCGCTGAATGCATAGATTTCTTTCGGCCGAACATGCAAACTGTTTACAGTTGATTTCTATATGCAGAGCGGGAAGAAATTAGATGGTCTGACAGAATAACATGTAGCAAAGCACGAGACCATAGTTCAGGTTAGAATGTGAGCCAAACAACCTCAACACAAAATTAAGATTGCCGTAACAGACTGAAGTGTAGCGGAGCCCGAGATATGCGTACCTCATTGCAGTAATGTACGAGGGTCACTCCAAAAGAAATGCACACTATTTTTTTTTTTAAATCCATCTTTTATTCTACGTGTTGGAAATTTTTGCAGTGTGTAGATACATCCTTTAGGAACAATATTTTCATTTCTCCGCATAATTTCCATCCCTTTCAACTGCCTTACGTCATCTTGGAACCAGCGCCTGTATACCCGCACGGTAAAATTCTGGACCAGGCTGTTGGAGCCACTTTTTGGCAGCGTGCAGAAGGGAGTCACCATCTTCAAACCTTGTTCCACGAAGAGTGTCCTTCTGTTTCCCAGAGAGATGATAGTCACATGGAGCCAGATCAGGACTGTAACGCGGGCGTTTCAGTGCTGTCCATCAGAGTCTTGTGATCGCTTCCACGGTTTTTTGACTGACATGTGGCCGTGTGTTGTCGTGCAACAGCAAAACATCCTGCTTTTGCCGATGTGGTCGAACACGACTCAGTCGAGCTCGAAGTTTCTTATGTATCGTCACATATGCATAAGAATTTATGGTGGTTCCACTTGGCACGATGTCCACAACCAAAAGTTCTTCGGAATCGAAAAACACCGTAGCCATAACTTTTCCAGCAGAAGGTGTGGTTTTGAATTTTTTTTCCTTGGGTGAATTTGCATGTTGCCACTACACTGATTGCCTCTTCGTCTCTGGTGAGAAACGATGGAGCCATGTTTCATCACCTGTCACAATTCTTCCAAGAAATTAATCTCCACCATTCTCGTACTGTTCCAAAAGTTCGCTGCATACCGTTTTTCTTACTGGGAACCCACCTGGCACATACCTTTTTTAACGCAAACACTTTCAGTGTTCTGCGAACACTTCCCTCCCCTATCCCAACGTAGCGTGACAATTCGTTCACTGTGATGCGTCTATCAGCAGTCGCCAATTCGTTAACTTTCTGCACATTGTCTGGAGTGTGTGCAGTACGAGGCCTGCCGCTGCGGGAACACTCCTCAATACTGCCGTGCCCGCTTTCATCACGTAACCTGCTCGCCCACCGACTAACTGTACTGCGATCGACAGCAGCATCTCCGTACACCTTTTTCAACCTCTTGTGGACGTCTCCCACTGCCTCGTTTTCACAGCACAGGAATTCTATGACAGCACGAAGCTTCTGACGAACGTCAAGTGTAGCAGCCATCTTGAAGACATGCTGTGACGGCGCCACTCACGGGAACAGGTTGAACTAAGTTTGAAAACAAGCGGGAAGGATGTATCTACACACTGTAAAACTTTCACACATGCAGAATGAAAACTGTATTTTACAAAAATAGTGTGCATTTCTTTTGCAGTGACCCGCGTATGTCGTATTTCCGATTCTGGCGAAAATTCCAACTGTGTAGTTGAACTGTATCCTAAATAAAATAATAGCAAATTCAATTTACAAACCATAACAAATTACGATCTTTCTGATTCGCTACAGAGAACCATTCATTGGGCAGTTACCAAGGCTTCATTAGCAGATGGTTAATTGACAGTGTACGCAAACTTCTGCATAACAACATACAGGACTATTCGTTAAGAGCGGAGTAATACAGAAGACAGTCGTAAAATATCGTGGTGTTTATACATACATGCAGTGATTTGAAGCCTAACTCTTTCAGCTCGACTTTAGTTCCTTCAGTCTGTAATCTCCCCCCTGCTTGCTGATTCCATCTATTGTTCACATTAGTCTTTTTATGAAGATTTGAGAGGAGCGAAGATTAGAATAAACTTTCTAGTTTACTTAGCTTGTCATGTTGAGATGTCTCCAGTTCTTCTTGTCTAGGGCTCCGATTCTTGAAGTTCAAAATGTCACGTTTGGATCCTCACGGTTGGCTCCATCTAAATAAATTTGAAGTTTTTTGTTCAGAATTTTTGTTCTTACGTTAATATGTTTTCTCACATTTTAGTATATCATGCAGTCTTTCGATTTTTTTATATTAACAATGCTGAAATTACACTTTCCGCACAAAATGCAAAAATACGTCCGATCACATCAGAGGCATGCTTACGACTCTCGCACTCTGCGGAAATAACCGCATTCCAAAGAGTTTACAATTTTTCTTAACAAAAGAATTTCTACTAGCTTCTGTTATTTTCAGTTATTATTCCATGATTGATTCCAGAAACAAACGCAGTAACCAGTACAGTACTGCGTAATTAATAACAGAAATTTTAGTGTGCCAGGAGTTCGTAATTTCAACTGTTTGTAAAAAAAATAATTTGAACTGTACATTCAGAACTAGTACTTATCGATTATGACATCGAAACTAAAACGTTTTATAAAGTAATTCATTTTCATAAAGTTTTGCTTGAAATATAACATACTGCGTATAAAATTATATGAAAGTTTTCAGAAAAGCAACTGAGATAATATTCACCTGTCTACAATTCGAGAACGAATAATGGTATCGAGAACTACTGTTGAGGAAAAGTAATGCTGCAGGAGGGTGTTGCTTTACAAGTGCCTCTTAATATTGCGTTAGATGTCTGTTTTGAAAGCCTTCATGATCCACACTGCTTTGCAGCTAGAAATTAAAGAAATTAGGTCTCTGCCCCTTCTGAAGACATGTTGTGCAAAATGAAGGTACTGCAATAAAATGCGAAATCTTGAAAACTGTGTTGTTGGTTTGTGCCAACTAGCCGATGGCATGAATTGGACGTAGAAGGGATATCTTGGTGTTGTAGTTCACCTGTGATGGACAACTTTCACCAGCTTTTGCTTGCCACACGTGTTGAGGTTGCTGTTACAACTATTCACCGAAATTTGTGTTTTGTCCCACGGCTGAATGAGCGATTGGGGAATGACAGTTTGTCAGAAAGTAACTATTGGAGCCTTTCTTGAAGTGGGTCTGTTGTCGGTGACTACATCTCTATTAGTACCAAGCCATTATTTAACGAATGAAAGCGTTCTGTATATGAACTCGTAAAGAGCTCAACGGTACTAATCATGTGATTCACTACGATATTCTTTGTAGGCAATGAGCATATACGAGAAATTTGCACATCTACATCTACATGACTACTCTGCAATTCACATTTAAGTGCTTGGCAGAGGGTTCATCGAACCACAATCATACTATCTCTCTACCATTCCACTCCCGAACAGCGCGCGGGAAAAACGAACACCTAAACCTTTCTGTTCGAGCTCTGATTTCTCTTATTTTATTTTGATGATCATTCCTACCTATGTAGGTTGGGCTCAACAAAATATTTTCGCATTCGGAAGAGAGAGATGGAGACTGAAATTTCGTAAATAGATCTCACTGCGACGAAAAACGTCTTTGCTTTAATGACTTCCATCCCAACTCGCGTATCATATCTGCCACACTCTCTCCCCTATTACGTGATAATACAAAAGGAGCTGCCCTTTTTTGCACCCTTTCGATGTCCTCCGTCAATCCCACCTGCTAAGGATCCCACACCGCGCAGCAATATTCTAACAGAGGACGAACGAGTGTAGTGTAAGCTGTCTCTTTAGTGGACTCGTTGCATCTTCCAAGTGTCCTGCCAATGAAACGCAACCTTTGGCTCGCCTTCCCCACTATGTTGTCTTTCCAACTGAAGTTGTCCGTAATTTTAACACCCAGGTACTTAGTTGAATTGCCAGCCTTGAGAATTGTACTATTCATCAAGTAATCGAATTCCGACGGATTTCTTTTGGAACTCGTGTGGATCACCTCACACTTTTCGTTATTTAGCGTCAACTGCCACCTGACACACCATACAGCAATCTTTTCTGAATCGCTTTGCAACTGATACTGGTTTTCGGATGACCTTACTAGACGGTAAATTACAGCATCATCTGCGAACAACCTAAGAGAACTGCTCAGATTGTCACCCAGGTCACTCATATAGATCAGGAACAGCAGAGGTCGCAGGACGCTTCCCTGGGGAACACCTGATATCACTTCAGTTTTACTCGACGATTTGCCGTCTATTACTACGAACTGCGACCTTCCTGACAGGAAATCGCGAATCCAGTAGCACAACTGAGACGATACCCCATAGGCCCGCAGCTTGATTAGAAGTCGCTTGTGAGGAACGGTGTCAAAAGCTTTCCGGAAATCCAGAAATACGGAATCAACCTGAGATCCCTTGTCGATAGCGGCTATTACTTCGTGCGAATAAAGAGCTAGCTGCGTTGCACAAGAACGATGTTTTCTGAAACCATGCTGATTACGTATCAATAGATCGTTCCCTGTTGTCACTTTAAATTACTCTGGGGTTGTCATCTTGGAAAATCAGGTTTTCTGCCTGTAATCTGCGTCGTAATTGGACGATGTTTCTATCACGTAATTCGCAATCTTCATCAGGTGCTCCCTGAGGCTGAATTCAGTGTGGGCTGGGTCCAGTATTTACGTCTATTTGGGACTAGGCCGTACGTCATTGCTCCCGCGTTGCGTCGAGTGCTCCGTCCGAAGTTACATGCTGGCCAGTAGCAGCAACATGTACATCCATACTCCGCAAGCCACCTGACGGTGTGTGGCGGAGGGTACCTTGAGTACCTCTATCGGTTCTCCCTTCTATTCCAGTCTCGTATTGTTCGTGGAAAGGAGGATTGTCGGTATGCTTCTGTGTGGGCTCTAATATCTCTGATTTTATCCTCACGGTGTCTTCGCGAGATACACGTAGGAGGGAGCAATAAACTGCTGGACTCCTCGGTGATGGTATGTTCTCGAAACTTTAACAAAAGCCCGTACCGAGCTACTGAGCGTCTCTCCTGCAGAGTCTTCCACTGGAGTTTATCTATCATCTCCGTAACGCCTTCGCGATTACTAAATGATCCTGTGACGAAGCGCGCTGCTCTCCGTTGGATCTTCTCTCTGTCTTCTATCAACCCTATCTGGTACGGATCCCACACTGCTGAGCAGTATTCAAGCAGTGGGCGAACAAGCGTACTGTTACCTACTTCCTTTGTTTTCGGATTGCATTTCCTTAGGATTCTTCCAATGAATCTGTCTGGCATCTGCTTTAACGACGATCAACTTTATATGATCATTCCATTTTAAATCACTCCTAATGCATACTCCCAGATAATTTATGGAATTAACTGCTTCCAGTTGCTGACCTGCTATACTGTAGCTAAATAAGGGATCTTTCTTTCTATGTATTCGCAGCGCATTACACTTGTCTACATTGAGATTCAATTGCCATTCCCTGCACCATGCGTCGATTCGCTGCAGATCCTCCTGCATTTCAGTACAATTTTCCATTGTTAAAACCTATCGATATACCACAGCATCATCCGCAAAAACCTCAGCGAACTTCCGATGTCATCCACAAGGTCATTTATGTATATTGTGAATAGCCACGGTCCTACGACACTTCCGTAGTATTTCCCAGGCGTACCAGCTGATGGAGATTGCGGGTTATACGGCCGAAACGTAGTGCAAGAACGACGCGAGTTACTGGCAGAAAACCTGATTTTGGCAACACGGGGTAGCAACGCGGTCCAGGGCACCTTGTCACGGTCCGTGCGGCACCCCCTGTTGGAGGTTCGAGTCCTCCCTCGGGCGTGGGTGTGTGTGTGTTGTCCTTAGCGTAAGTTACTTAAGTAGTGGGTAAGCTTAGGGACCGATGACCTCAGCAGTTTAGTCCCTTAAGACCTTACCACAAATATCCAAAAATTTACCTGATTTTCGAAGACGGCAAATTCTGAAGGTCCATTCTCATGTTTTAGTATATCGTGCTTTAAAGGAATAGAAATACATGAGTTTGATACAAGACAGTTAATATCAAATTCATTCTATTCCTTTCCTAATAATAAGTTCCTTCAGTGACACGAGCAATTCACATACAGACAACACTTCAGTTGGCACTGAGTAACCAAATAGTTATCTATTATTGCATGAAGAGGTGAAGCAGCAATACACACTCATTTTTCAACAAACTAATCAAAATGATCGTAGAAAATATATAAAACGAAAATAAAAGTTAGTATCACTTCAATAATGTTCATGTGTGGAGTGTTTGTTGGCCAGTGGAAGTGTTTAAACACAGTGTGTTCCTGGGGCCACTCTGTAAGCAATGCTGGACATGTGCGGTGTCGCATTGTCCTGTTGGAATTGCCCAAGTCTGTCGCAATGCACAATGGTTCAAATGGCTCTGAGCACTATGGGATTTAACATCTGAGGTCATCAGTCCCCTAGAACTTAGAACTACTTAAACCTAACGAACCTAAGGACATCACACACATCCATGCCCAAGGCCAGAATTCGAACTTGCGACCGTAGCATCAAGGTGGTTCCGGACTGAAGCGCCTAGAACCGCTCGATCATAGCGGCCGACAATGCACAATGGACATGAATGGATTGAGGTGATCAGACAGGATGCTTACATACGTGTCACCAATCAGAGTGGTATCTACACATATGAGGGGTCCCATAGCACTGTCACTGCACATGCCCCACACCATTGGAGCCTCCACCAGCTTGATGAGTCCCCTACTGACACGAGGGTCCATGGATTCATTAGCTTGTCTCCATACATCCACACGTCCATCTCCTCGGTACAATTTGAAGTGAAACTCGTCCGACCAGGCAACATGTTTCCAGTCATCAACGGTCCAGTGTCAGTGTTGACGGGCCCAGGCGAGGCGTAAAAGCTTCGTGTCTTGCAGTCATCAAGGGTATGAGAGTGGGTCGTTGAATGCTTCGCACGCTGACACTTCTTGATGGCCCAGCATTGAAATACGCAGCAATTTGCGGAAGGGTTGCACTTCTGTCACACTGAACGATTCTCTTGAGCCGGCCGCTGTGGCCGAGCGGTTCTAGGCGCTTCAGTCTGGAACCGCGCTACCGCTAGGTCGCAGGTTCGAATCCTGCCTCGGGCATGGATGAGTGTGATGTCCTTAGGTTAGTTAGGTTTAAGTAGTTCTAAGTTATAGGGGACTGATGACCTCAGATGTTAAGCCCCATAGTGCTCAGAGCCATTTTGATTCTGTTGAGTCGGCGTTTGTCCCGTTCTTTTCCGGCCACAGCGATGTCGGAAATTTTATGCTTTACCGGATTCCTGATATTCGCGGTACACTCGTGAAATGGTCGTATGAGAAAAAAGCCACTTCTTCGCTACCTCGGAGGTGGAGTGTCCAATCGGTCGTGCGCCGACTATAATACAACGTTCATACTCACTTAAATCTTCATAACCTGCCATTGCACCAGCAGTAACCGATCTAACAACTGCGCCAGACACCTGTTGTCTTATAGAGCCTTTGCCGACCGCAGCGCCGTGTTCTGCCTGTTTACATCTCTCTGTGTTTGTATACGCATGCCTGTACCAGTTTCTTTGGCGCTTCAGTGTAGTATTGCCGACTGTCAGACTCTCAGTTTCTCATTTATCGAGCGTCTGCGAATCTCCCGTTGAGAATGGTCGCGCAGTGAAATACACTACTGGCCATTAAAATTGCTACACCGAGAAGAAATGCAGTTGATGAACGGGTATTCATTGGACAAATATATAATACTAGAACTGACATGTGATTACAATTTCACGGAGTTTGGCTGCATAGATCCTGAGAAATCAGTACCCAGAACAACCAGTTCTGGCCGTAATAACGGCCTTGATACGCCTGGGCATTGAGTCAAACAGAGCTCGGATGGCGTATACAGGTACAGCTGCCCATTTAGCTTCAACACGATACCTCAGTTCATCACGAGTAGTGACTGGCGTATTGTGACGAGCCAGTTGCTCGGCCACCATTGACCAGACATTTTCAATTGGTGAGAGATCTGAGGAATATGCTGGCCAGGGCAGCAGTCAAACATTTTCTGTATGCAGAAAGGCCCATACGGGACCTGTAACATGCGGTCGTGCATTATCCTGCTGAAATGTAGGGTTTCGCACGGATCTAATGAAGGGTAGAGCCACGGGTCGTAACACATCTGAAATGTAAAGTCCACTGTTCAAAGTGCCGTCAATGCGAACGAGAGGTGACCGAGACGTGTAACCAATGGCACCCCATACCGTCACGCCGGGTGATACGCCAGTATGGCGATGACGAATACACGCTTCCAATGTGCGTTCACCACAATATCGCCAAACACGGATGCGACCATCATGATGCTGTAAAAAACCTGGATTCATCCGAAAAAATGACGTTTTGTCACCCAGGTTCGTTGTCGAGTACACCATCGCAGGCGCTCCTGTCTGTGATGCAGCGTCAAGGGTAACCGCAACCACGGTCTCCGAGCTGATAGTCCGTGCTGCTGCAAACGTCGTCGAACTGTTCGTGCAGATGGTTGTTGTCTGCAAACGTCCCCATCTGTTGACTCAGGGTTCGAGACCTGTCTGCACGATGCGTTACAGCCATGCGGATAAGATGCCTGTCTTCTCGACTGTTAGTGATACGAGGCCGTTGGGATCCAGCGCGGCGTTCCGTATTACCCTCCTGAACCCACCGATTCCATATTCTGCTAAAACTCATTGGATCTCGACCAACGCGAGCAGCAATGTCGCGACACGATAACAATCGCGATAGGCTACAAAGTCGGAAACGTGATGGTACGCATTTCTCCTCCTTACACGAGGCATCACAACAACGTTTCACCAGGCAACGCCGGTCAACTGCTGTTTTTGTATGAGAAATCGGTTGGAAACTTTCCTCATGTCAGCACGTTGTAGGTGTCGCCACCGGCGCCAACCTTGTGTGAATGCTGTGAAAAGCTAATCACGTGCATATCACAGCATCTTCTTGCTGTCGGTTATATTTCGCGTCTGTAGCACGTCATTTTCGTGTTGTAGCAATTTTTATGGCCAGCGGTGTATATTAAGTGTACTAGACCAGCTAGTTAATTACACGAAAATTATATCAGCAACAACCAAATCCATTTAGCAAAACAGTTCTACTAAAAATTCTCTCAGAAAAACTTACAGGTGGCTTATTTCGGTTACGTTCTGATTCAGTTTTTCACTCGTCGGCGAAGGCACAAATCTGCACAAAATTCGGCATGCAACGCAGATAAAATACACGTTGCACTGTGCGCTTCACAAAACGAAAAAACGTAGTATCCTGTGACATATATTGGCCAACTCATACAAATACCTGCGTGTGACACTTTGTGTGGATGTGAAACGGAATGATCACATAGTTTCAGACTTTGATTTATTGGTAGAATACTGGGGAAGTGCAATCAATCTAGAGAGGAGATTGCTTATACATCACGCGTGCGACCTGTTCTAGAAAACTGCTCAAGTGCGGGGAGATCTGTACCAGTTAGGACTAACATGGGATACTGAACATATACAGAGAAGGGCAGCACGGCTGATACAGGTCTGCTTGATACCTTGGAGAGTCAGCGATACTGAAGAAACTGAACTGGGAGGCTGTTGAAGACAGACGTAGGCCTAACCTAGCCCAAGAAAGTGTGTTAAAGTTTCAAGAACCAGCTTGAAACGGTGGCTCTAGGAATATACAGGGTGATTGTAATAGAAGTTAAACTTTCTAGCCGCTGTAGAAATAACACCAATGGTCAGAATGACGTCAAATTGCAACTGAATATTATCGGAGAAGGCGGGGAAACGTATGGAAAAAGAAAAACAGATAGTTACAAAATGTAGCAATATAATTTAATTGTAGTCGACAGCAAATGACAAATGAATCATACAACAATGCCTAAGGTGTACGTTTGACATAAACCGAACTGTACTACCCAGCGTGCGGGGGTGTACAGGTGTGATACTGTTAGTTACGTAAGCCCATCCACCTCGCCAAGGTCATATCACATCTGATGGGATAAATCGGTTTTTAATTGTCCCGAAGCCAAAAACCGCATAAAAAGCATCATTAAAATTAAATCGGGTTATTAATTTCCGTGTGACTGGCGCAAACTATGTTCTATATGCTGTCCATCGTTTTCTGCAACAAGTTGAAGCCCAGAAACAACATGTTCCACAAGTAATCTTACTGTTTCCCGAGTCAACTTCAGAATGTGTTGTGTAATGCGTGCCTTCAATGCAGCTAAGTGTCCAATCGGAACACTGAACACAACATATTTCAGATAGCCCGACAGCCAGAAGTCACACGGATTAAGACCAGGTGATTGGGACGGCCATGCTGTAGGGAAATGGCGGCTGATAATTCCAGCATTTCCGAAATGACGTTTCAGCATCTACTTAACTGGATCTGCAATGTGCGGAGGTGCGCCATAAAGTCCACTGTTCAAAGTGCCGTCAATGATAACAAGAGGTGACCGAGACGTGTAACCAATGGCACCCCATACAATCACGCCGGGTGATACGCCAGTATGGCGGTGACGAATACATGCTTCCAATGTGCGTTCACCGTGAAGTCGCCAAACATGAATGCGACCATCACGATGCTGTAAACAGAACCTGGATTCATCCGAAAAAATGACGTTTTGGCATTCGTGCACCCAGGTTCGTCGTCGAGTACACCATCGCAGACGCTCCTGTCTGTGATGCAGCGTCAAGGGTAACCGCAGCCACGGTCTCCGAGCTGATAGTCCGTGCTGCTGCAAACGTCGTCGAACTGTTCGTGCAGATGGTTGTTGTCTTGCAAACGTCCCCATCTGTTGACTCGGGGATCGAGACGTGGCTGCACGATCCGTTACAGCCACGAGGATAAGATGCCTGTCATCTCGACTGCTAGTGATATGAGGCCATTGGGATCCAGCACGGCGTTCCGTATTAACCTCCTGAACCCACCGATACCATATTCTGCTAACAGTCATTGGATATCGACCAACGCGAGCAAGAATGTCACGATACGATGAACCGCAATCGCGATGGGCTAAAATCCGACCTTTACCAAAGTCGGAAACGTGATGGTGCGCATTTCTCCTCCTTACACGAGGCATCACAACAAAGTTTCACCAGGCAACGCCAGTCAAGTGCTGTTTGTGTATGAGAAATCAGTTGGAAACTTTCCTCATGTCAGCACGTTGGTGTCGCCACCGGCGCCAACCTTGTGTGAATTCTCTGAAAAGCTAATCATTTCCATTTCACTGCATCTTCTTCCTGTCGGTTAAATTTCGCGTCTGTAGCACGTCATCTTCGTGGTGTAGCAATGTTAATCGCGAGTAGTGTGTGTATTCTGACACATACAGCGCCATCTATTCATCAATTTTCACACTTTTTTCTTCTGCCGCACATTTGCCCCTTCTCCTATAATATTCTGTTGCAGTTTGACGTCATTCTGACCAGTGGTGTTATTTCTACAGCGTTTTGAAAGTGTATGGTTCAATTGGCTCTGAGCACTATGGGACTTAACATCTGAGGTCATCAGTCCCCTAGAACTTAGAAATACTTAAACCTAACTAACCTAAGGACGTCACACACATCCATGTCCGAAGCAGGATTCGAACCTGCGACCATAGCAGTCACGCGGTTCCAGACTGAAGCGCCTAGAAGAGTTCGGCCACCCCGTCCGGACTTGAAAGTTTGATTATAATGACCCTTTACTACAACCCCCTATGTATCCCTCACATAGGTGCCGTGAGGATAACAAGAATAATTACTGCATGCACAGAGGCAGTCAGTCATTCTTGCAGTGCTGGATACGTGAATGGAATGGGAAGAATCCCTAATACAAAACTGTTAAGGCGTTCGTGGCCACTTGTTGACAAACTGCCTATTGGCTTCTGTCTCGGGTTCTTTGGCCGACGTTCATCTAATGATTTTTCTGACGTTTCGCCAGCACGACTGGCTGGCACTGTCCAAACTTCACCCTCCATCGCCGGTAGTGAACTGGAGTCCAGCTCGCGGGCGCAGACTAAATGTACCTGGCGCGCCAACGTCCCAGGGCTTCTCCGCGGTCATTTCCGGTGCGGTTCTCCTCTTGCTACCTGCGACGGTCGTTCGCTGCAGCACGGGAAGCCAGGATCCGTTTACCTTAAGGCTTTCCTCTTTCTTGTTGAAACTGTTCGCGTGTTTTTGTATTTCTACAGCTTCGCTGAACAAGCGCGTGTGATAGCGCTTCTCTACAGCCAGAACTTCCGTGTCGGCGAATTTTGTTACGTGGTCGGTCTCATTGAGTGCGTGCTCTGCCACGGCCGATTTCTCCACCTGCCCCAACCTGCAATGTCACTTATGCTCTTTGATCCTGGTGTTGATGGATCGTCCAGTCATTCCGACATAAACTTTTCCGCATGTGCACGGTATGCGGTATATTCCCGACATTGCAAGTGGGTCTCTTTTCTCCTTCGCCGACCTAAGACACTCTTTGATCTTCCTTGTCGGTTTGAAAATCGTCTTTACGCCATGTTTGCGCAATATGCGGCCGATTCTGTCCGTCACTGTGGGAATGTATGGCAGACAGGCCGTACCCGACATTTCTTTTTCTGATTCCTTACTTCGCCGAGTGTTTGGCTCTGTTACACTTGTAATATAATTTGAGGAGTACCCATTGCTCCTCAGGACAGTTTCCAGGTGTCGCATTTCTCGTCTGAGTTGTGGAGGCTCACATATTCGTCCTGCTTTCGTTACGAGCGTACTAATCGTGCCTCTTTTCTGGCTCGGGTGGTGGTTTGACAGTCTGTGCAGGTATCGGTCCGCGTGTGTCGGTTTTCGATACACGCTGTGTCCCAGGTTTTCGGCGTCCCTTGTGACCAGCACACCTAGAAATGGCAGTTTCTTGTCCTTTTCTACTTCCACGATAAACGGATCCTGGCTTCCCGTACTGCAGCGAACGACCCTCGCAGGTAGCAAGAGGAGAACCGCACCGGAAATGACCGCGGAGAAGCCCTCGGACGTTGGCGCGCCAGGTACATATATACAGGGTGTTACAGAAAGGTACGGCCAAACTTTCAGGAAACATTCCTCACACACAAAGATAATATGTTATGTGGACATGTGTCCGGAAACGCTTACTTTCCATGTTAGAGGTCATTTTATTACTTCTCTTCAAATCACATTAATCGTGGAATGGAAACACACAGCAACAGAACGTACCAGAGTGACTTCAAACACTTTGTTACAGGAAATGTTCAAAATGTCCTCCGTTAGCGAGGATACGTGGATCCACCCTCCGTCGCATGGAATCCCTGATGCCCTGATGCAGCCCTGGAGAATGGCGTATTGTATCACAGCCGTCCACAATACGAGCACGAAGAGTCTCTACATTTGGTATCAGGGTTGCGTAGACGAGAGCTTTCAAATGCCCCCGTAAATGAAAGTCGAGAGGGTTGAGGTCAGGAGAGCGTGGAGGCCACAGGATTGGTCCGCCTCTACCAATCCGTCGGTCGCCGAATCTGTTGTTGAGAAGCGTACAAACAAAAAAAATGGCTCTGAGCACTATGGGACTTAACATCTATGGTCATCAGTCCCCTGGAACTTAGAACTACTTAAACCTAACTAACCTAAGGACATCACACAACACCCAGCCATCACGAGGCAGAGAAAACAACTGGCCCCACCGGGAATCGAACCCAGGAACACGGGAATGGGAAGCGAGAACGCTACCGCACGACCACGAGCTGCGGACAAGCGTACGAACACTTTGACTGAAATGTGCAGGAGCTCCATCGTGCATGAACCACATGTTGTGTCGTACTTGTAAAGGGACATGTTCTAGCAGCACAGGTAGAGTATCCCGTATGAAATCATGGCGGTGAATCGAGGAAGTACAATACATACTGGCGAAACTAAAATGAGCTCTAACATGGAAAGTAAGCGTTTCCGGACACATGTCCACATAATACATTTTCTTTCTTTGTGTGTGAGGATTGTTTCCTGAAAGTTTGGCCGTACCTTTTTGTAACACCCTGTATATATATATATATATATAGTCTGCGGCCGCGAACTCGGCTCCAGTTTACCAACGGCAATGGAGGGTGAAGCTTTGACAATGCCAGCCACTCGTGCTGGCGAAACGTCAGAAAAATCATCAGACGAACGTCGGCCGAAGAACCCGAGACAGGAGCCAATAAGCAGTTTGTCAATCCCTAATAACTGGAACAATGGGATGTTCCTTCTGCCGTGCACTTCATATTGGTTTGTAGACCATAGGTGTAGATGTAAGGGCAAAAGGCTGCTCAGTGGCGCCGTGTTGCAGAACTGGCGACCATGGCAGGCAACAAGAAAGCCCAGGAGACGGCAACCGAGGACCTGGGGGCGCTGCTGGACGCGGAGGACGGCGCGCTGGTGACGCTGGTGGCGGGGCGGACGCGGCTGGTGGTGCACCGGGCCGTCCTCGCAGCCAGGAGCCCCGTCTTCGAAGCCATGTTCCGCCACGACACGCTGGAGGCCAGCAGCGGCGTGGTGAGCATCGCGGACGTGGAGGGCCCGGCGCTGAGGCAGCTGGTGGCCTACGTGTACACGCTGCGGGCCCCCAGCGTGCCCGGCACGGCTGCGCAGCTGCTAGCGGCCGCCGACAAGTACGGCCTGCTGGAGCTGAAGGCCCACTGCGAGCGGCAGCTGGCCGCCGAGCTGGCCGTGGAGAGCGCGGCGGCCACGGCGGTGCTCGCCGTCAGGCACTGCTGCCCCAGACTCGCCCAAGTGGCCGTCGCCTTTGTCGAGGCCAACTCCCAGGTCTTGGCCACGCAGGGGTGGGCTGACGCGGTACGCAGCCACCCTAAAGATGTTGTCGAAGTGAGTCGGCTGATTGCTGTGACTTCAGCGAGATCCAGGTAAGAGAAATGGAGAGAGAGAGAGTGTGACAGAGAGAGAGGTATTCGCCCAGGTATCTCGTCTGTACCAGAGCTGATAGGGGAATCCTTTGTATCCGTGAAGCCTCAGTTCTTTGTAGAGCATTTAGAGGACAAGTTTTGGGAGGTGGAGGGCTTGTCCAAAATGCGCTCTGGGTCAGTTTTGATAAAAAAGGCATGCTCCGCCCAGTCACGCAGGTTACTTGCTTGTGACAAGTTGGGGGATGTTAACGTTACCATCACACCACATAAGAGTTTAAATATGGTCCAGGGTGTTATTTTCCATAGGGACCTCCTTTTGCAGTCTGACGACGAGCTGTGCGCCAACTTAGAGCGCCGGGGTGTACATTTCGTCCGGCGCGTTCATCGGGGTCCGAGGGACAATCAGGTTGCTACCGGTGCCTTCATCTTGGCCTTCGAGGGCGATACATTACCGGAAAAGGTCAAGGTGATGGTCTACCGTTGTGACGTCAAGCCCCGTATCCCTCCCCCAATGCGGTGCTTTAAGTGCTGGAAGTTTGGCCATATGTCTTCCCGCTGCACTTCCGACCTCACATGTCGAGATTGCGGACGCCCATCTCATCCCGATACTCCATGTGCTCCTCCTCCCATCTGTGTCAACTGTGGAGAGCCTCATTCACCTCGCTCGCCAGACTGCAGGATCTTACAGAAAGAACGCAAAATCACGGAATATAAGACCCTGGACCGACTGACTTACACTGATGCTAAGCAGAAATTTGAACGGCTACATCCCGTGCGCATGATGGCATCTTATGCCTCCACTGTCACTCCTGCTCCAGCTCCTTTAGCTACACCACAAACAGTCAGCACTCAGTCAGAGGACCTCACCTGCCCCCTTGACGATGGGGGCCCCTTCTCTCGCTGTTGCTCCCACACAATCTACCTCGGGAGCAGCACCCACTAAACCAACAGGGACACCAGTCCCCACTTCTAAGCCGGAGAAGCGTAAGTCTTCTTTGGCTTCTCTCACTCGGAAGGGATCCCTTGGGACACTCCCTTCCCAGGTTCCTACCAGCGGCACAGCAGACACCAACCAGTGGCTGGTCGTCGAGCTTCGCGATCATCTTTGGTCCTGGAGACTGACTCCAAAAAGCCCTCTCAACAACGACAACCAAAGGAACAGCGAGAGAAAACGATATTGAAGACCCGTAAGACCAAGGCACCTGCGGTGGCACCTACTCCACCGCTACCTACACGTTCTGCGTCTGAGGATGAGGTGGAGATTCTTGCGTCCGCTGAGGACCTCGATCGCGCCGGTCCCTCAGACGCAATGGATAGCACTTGCACGGGTGCTCCATCGGAGGCAGCAGGTGACCCAGAGGCGTAATCTGCCTTCCCAGTCCCGTCACGCCTTTCTCAGCCATGGACAATACCATCCTCCAGTGGAACTGCAGCGGTTTCTTCCACCATCTAGCTGAGCTCCGACAACTTATCAGCCTTCACCCTTTCTTCTGCATTGCTCTTCAGGAAACTTGGTTTCCAGCAATGCGAACCCCCGCCCTCCGTGGCTATCGGGGTTATTATACGAACCGGGCAGCTTACGAAAGGGTGTCTGGTGGCGTCTGCATATATCTCCTTAACTCTCTTCACAGCGAGTCTGTCCCTCTACATACAGCTTTAGAGGCTGTCGCTGTTCGGGTGTGGACGCCACAGGCTGTTACTGTCTGCAGTCTTTACCTTCCACCGGATGGTGATGTCACGCAGCATGTCCTGGCTGCACTGGTAGCCCAATTGCCGCCACCTTTCTTCTTACTGGGCGACTTCAACGCCCATAACCCTCTGTGGGGTAGGTCAGTGGCGACAGGTCGAGGTGCCACCATTGAGCATTTATTGGCACAGCTCGATCTTTCGCTGTTAAATGATGGTTCCTTCACACACTTCAGTGTGGTGCATGGCACGTACTCCGCCATTGACCTTTCGATCTGCAGCCCTAGCCTCTTACCATCTGTCCAATGGAGAGTGCATGACGACCTGTGTGGTAGTGACCATTTTCCAATCTTTCTGTCACTGCCACAGCGTCAGTCTTCTGGGCGCCCTTGCAGGTGGGCAATGAATAAGGCTGACTGGGACTTGTTGAGGAAAACAAGTCCCAGTCAGCCTTATTCATTGCCGCTATTGAGCCTCTCTCTGGTGATGACATTGATGCGGTGGTTCAATCGGTCGCCACTGGCATCGTTACTGCCGCAGAATCTTCAATTCCCCATTCTTCTGGGTCCCCTCGGAGGAGGACTGTGCCTTGGTGGTCGCCTGAGATCGCTGAGGCGATTCAAGATAGCCGGCGGGCGCTACAGCGTCACAGGCGACATCCCTGCATTGAACACCTCATCACCTTCAAACGGCTGCATGCGCGGGCCCGCCGCCTTATCCGCCGAAGCAAGCAGGAGTGCTGGGAGCGGTATGTGTCCACCATCGGCCTCCATGTCTCTCCATCGCAGGTCTGGGCCAAGATCCGACGCCTCTATGGCTATCGAATCCCTGTCAGCGTCCCTGTGCTCTCACTGAATGGAGCAGTTCGTACAGACTCCGACGAAATTGCCAACAGCTTGGCAGAGCATTTTACTCTTAGTTCCGCTTCTTCCAATTACCCACTGGCCTTCCGCTCCATTAAAGAGCGAATGGAACGTCGGAGCCTTTCTTTTCGCACCCACCATTCTGAATCCCACAATGCTCCATTCAGTGAGTGGGAATTTCACAGCGCCCTTGCCGCTTGCCCTGATACCGCTCCTGGGCCAGATCGCATCCACTGTCAGACGCTGAAACACCTTTCAGTGGACTGCAAGCGACGCCTCCTCGTTTGCAAGCTTCTCGAACAGATGGTGAGCCAACGCTTGAATTGGGTACTGGAGTCTCGGGGCCTTCTGGCTCCATCTCAGGGTGGGTTCCGTAAAGGTCGCTCCGCCACTGACAATCTGGTGAGTCTGGAGTCAGCCATCTGCCCGCTGTCAGCACCTGGTCGCTGTCTTTCTCAACATGCGGAAGGCGTACGATACGACATGGCGTCATCACATACTTTCTACGCTTCATGGATGGGGTCTTTGGGGCCCTCTGCCGATCTTTATCCGAAATTTTCTGTCGTATTGTACCTTCCGCGTGCAAGTCGCGGCCTCTCATAGTTCCTCCCGAGTCCAGGAGAACGGGGGTACCACAGGGATCTGTCCTCAGTGTCTGCCTGTTTTTAATCTCAATAAACGGGCTCGCTGCAGCGGTGGGAAATTCTGTCTCCGCTTCCCTGTATGCTGACGACTTCTGCCTTTACTACAGCTCTACTGGCATTGCAGCCGTTGAACGTCAGCTACAGGGCGCTATCCGCAAGGCGCAGTCTTTGGCTGTAGTGCATGGTTTTCAGTTTTCGGCTGCCAAGACCCACGTTATGCATTTCTGCCGGCGCCGAACAGTCCGTCCTGAGCCGCGCCTTTATCTTGACGACGAACTTCTTGCTATGATGGAGACCCACAGGTTTTTGGGGGTAGTTTTTGATGCTCGGTTGGCTGCCTCATATTCGGCAGCATAAACAGGCGTGTTGGAGGCATCTAAATGCTCTGAGATGCTTGAGCCACACCAGCTGGGGCGCCGACCAATCTACCCTGTTACGGCTCTACCAGGCGTTAATCCAGTCCCGTCTGGATTATGGGAGCCTAGCTTATGGCTCAGCATCCCCATCTGCGTTGCAGGTGCTGGACCCAATACTACACAGCGGGATATGACTGGCCACTGGTGCCTTTCGGACCAGCCCTGTGGACAGCGTACTTGTGGAGGCTGGTGTCCGTCCACTGCGATTGAGGCGCCAATATTTACTGGCCGCTTATGCTGCCCACGTTTTTAGCTTGCCCGGCATCCAAACTATCGTCTCCTGTTCCCGCAATCAGTCGTCCATCTGCCAGAACGTCGGCCTCGGTCAGGCTGTACGATCGCAGTCCGCGTCAAAGAACTTCTCTCCGGGCTTCGGGTTTTCACTGTTCCACCTCCTTTCCAGGCCACTTTGAGTACACCCCCATGGTGTGCTCCTCGCCCTTTCCTTCGGCTCGACTTGGCACAGGGCCCGAAGGACTCAGTCCCTCCAGAGGCCTTCCACCGCCGCTTTTATTCCATCCTGGCCACGTATCAGGGCTCTGACATTGATTGCACTGACGATTCGATGGTTGCTGGTCGTGTCGGTTATGCGCTAACTCTAGGGGACCATTCCGAACAACGTTCCTTGCCGGCTGGCTGCAGCGTTTACACTGCTGAGCTGGTCGCCATCTTTCGAGCCCTAGAGTATATCTGCTCCTGCTCAGGTGAGTCCTTCGTGATCTGTAGCGATTCCCTGAGCAGTTTACGAGCTGCTGACCAGTGTTTCCCTCGTTCTCGTCTGGTGATGGCTATCTAGGAGTCCCTGCATACTCTTGCCCGTTGCGGCCGCTGTGTGGTCTTTGGGTGGACCCCCGGTCATGTCGGTATCCCGGGCAATGAACATGTTGACCGCCTGGCGAAAGAGGCCACCAGTCAACCATCTCTGGATGTTGGCCTCCCAGAGACTGATTTGAGGGCAGTCTTACGCCGCAAGGTTTTTGCGCTATGGGACGATGACTGGCGCGAACTGACAATGCGTAATAAACTCCGTGCTGTCAAGGAGACGACAGCTGTGTGGCGGTCATCCCTGCGAGCCACTCGCAGGGACTCAGTAGTCCTTTGCCGGCTCCGCATTGGCCACTCCCGGCTGACACACAGTTATGTACTGCGCCGGGAGGACCCTCCTCTACGTCACTGTGGGGTGGCTTTGACAGTGGCCCACATTTTGTTGGCCTGCCCCCTTTTAGCTGTGGTCAGGCAGACATTTGCACTGCCTGATACGCTCCCTGCCCTTTTAACTGATGACCCTGCTATGGCTGGCTTAGTTTTACGTTTTATTCGGGCAGGGTTTTTTTATTATTTAATATGAGTGTTTGTTTTATTTTATTGTTTTGTGTTGATTCTGGCCTTTGGCCTACGGTTTTAAACTGAGTTTATAATGTGTTCTCAGTGGTTGGCTTTTCCTTTTTTATTCTATGGTCGGCCAAACACCGCCACACTCCGTGTGGTATTAATTTGTTATGTCTGTTCTTTGTCTGAGTTTTTCTTGTCCTGTGTTGTCTGTTGTCTCTCTTATCTGTTTTTTTTCCCTCTGTGTGGTAGTTTTTAAGTTTTGGAACAAAGGACCGATGACCATTGCAGTCTGGTCCCTTTAATCCCACAAACCAAACCAACAGAGAGAGAGAGTGTGTGACGGAGAGAGAGTGTGTGACGGAGAGAGAGTGTGTGACGGAGAGAGAGTGTGTGTGACGGAGAGAGAGTGTGTGTGACGGAGAGAGAGTGTGTGTGACGGAGAGAGAGTGTGTGTGACGGAGAGAGAGTGTGTGTGACGGAGAGAGAGTGTGTGTGACGGAGAGAGAGTGTGTGTGACGGAGGGAGAGTGTGTGTGACGGAGGGAGAGTGTGTGTGACGGAGGGAGAGTGTGTGTGACGGAGGGAGAGTGTGTGTGACGGAGGGAGAGTGTGTGTGACGGAGGGAGAGAGTGTGTGACGGAGGGAGAGAGTGTGTGACGGAGGGAGAGTGTGTGTGACGGAGGGAGAGTGTGTGTGACGGAGGGAGAGTGTGTGTGACGGAGGGAGAGTGTGTGTGTGACGGAGGGAGAGTGTGTGTGTGACGGAGGGAGAGTGTGTGTGTGACGGAGGGAGAGTGTGTGTGTGACGGAGGGAGAGTGTGTGTGTGACGGAGGGAGAGTGTGTGTGTGTGTGACGGAGGGAGAGTGTGTGTGTGTGTGACGGAGGGAGAGTGTGTGTGTGTGTGACGGAGGGAGAGTGTGTGTGTGTGTGACGGAGGGAGAGTGTGTGTGTGTGTGTGACGGAGGGAGAGTGTGTGTGTGTGTGTGACGGAGGGAGAGTGTGTGTGTGTGTGTGACGGAGGGAGAGTGTGTGTGTGTGTGTGTGTGACGGAGGGAGAGTGTGTGTGTGTGTGTGTGTGACGGAGGGAGAGTGTGTGTGTGTGTGTGTGTGACGGAGGGAGAGTGTGTGTGTGTGTGTGTGTGACGGAGGGAGAGTGTGTGTGTGTGTGTGACGGAGGGAGAGTGTGTGTGTGTGTGTGACGGAGGGAGAGTGTGTGTGTGTGTGTGACGGAGGGAGAGTGTGTGTGTGTGTGTGACGGAGGGAGAGTGTGTGTGTGTGTGTGACGGAGGGAGAGTGTGTGTGTGTGACGGAGGGAGAGTGTGTGTGTGTGACGGAGGGAGAGTGTGTGTGTGTGACGGAGGGAGAGTGTGTGTGTGTGACGGAGGGAGAGTGTGTGTGTGACGGAGGGAGAGTGTGTGTGTGACGGAGGGGGAGAGTGTGTGTGACGGAGGGGGGGAGAGTGTGTGTGACGGAGGGGGGGAGAGTGTGTGTGACGGAGGGGGGGAGAGTGTGTGTGACGGAGGGGGGGGAGAGTGTGTGTGACGGAGGGGGGGAGAGTGTGTGTGACGGAGGGGGGGAGAGTGTGTGTGACGGAGGGGGAGAGAGAGAGAGAGAGAGAGAGAGAGAGAGAGAGAGAGAGAGTGAGAGAGTGACAGAGACAGAGACACAGAGAGAGACGGAGAGACGGAGGGGGAGAGAGACGGAGGGGGAGAGAGACGGAGACACACACACACACACACACACACACACACACACACACACACACACACACACACACACACACACACACACACACACACACACACACACACACACACACACACACACACACACACACGGACGGAGAGAGAGAGAGAGAAACGGACGGAGAGAGACAGAGAGAGGGCGAGTGTGTGTGTGTGACAGAGAGAGAGAGAGAGAGAGAGAGAGAGAGAGAGAGAGAGAGAGAGAGTGTTCAAGCCTGGAATGTTTATCAGTAAGTTTCATTAGATGTGTCTCTACTGTGAAACACACCTTCGTTGCTGTCTAAAGAAGCCATTTGCTGGTAGCTCACATAGCTTTCACTCACCTTTTCTTTTTGTTTTGTTAGCCTTTTGCATTAACCATTTAGTCACAGAAGTGAGTAACTACAGATTTGGTGTACAGGGTGTATTGTATTGTATGTTAACCGGGGACCTAGAAACGACGGAGATGCTCCGTCCCCGCCGCAGCCACTGCGGTTCGCAATCCCACGACGACTACCCCAGTCCACTTCACCCCTCTGCCGCCCAACACCGAACCCAGGGTTACTGTGTGGTTCGGCCCACGGTGGACCTCCCAGGGAACGTCTCACACCAGACGAGTGTAACCCCTGTGAGTGCGTGGTAGAGTAATTGTGGTGGACACATACGTGGAGAACTTGTTTGCACAGCAATCGCCGACGTAGTGTAACAGGCGGAATAAGGGGAACCGGCCCGCATTCGCCGAGGCAGATGGAAAACCGCCTAAAAACCTTCCACAGATGATTCGCCGGACCTCGACACAAATCTGCCAAGCGGATTCATGCTGGGGACCAGGCACTCCTTACCGCCCGGAAAACCATGTGTTTGACCGCACGGCTAACCAGGCAGTTGGTATACAGGGTGACTCACTAACTATTGCCGCCTAGAATAACTCTGAAAGTATGTTAGGAGCTGAAAAGCTTGTGCAACAGATGTTGCATGGAACAACAGGGGCCATAATATGCCGTTGGTTTTTTGTTTGTACGTGGGGTCGCTTCAGAGATGTGAAGGTCAACTATGTTCTTTTTAATGGGATGCTATACTCTGGTACTTATTTTCTGATAGCAGCTGTCGAGACGAACCCAATGATATGTAAGACTAAGGTCTTTGAATTTCAACGAAGGTCAAAAAGTTGGCTTGAACGTCCATTTACAGGTGTTCGAAGCGATGACCATTGGTATCAATGCAGTGTTGCAATCTTCTTATCGTGGATTGAGTGGTATTCCTTATCACTTGATGGTGAGTGTTCATTGGAGGTGAGGGTATCATCTGGAGTGCCCCAGGGAAGTGTGTTAGGTCCGCTGTTGTTTTCTATCTACATAAATAATCTGGATAGGGTGGATAGCAATGTGTGGCTGTTTGCTGAAGATGCTGTGGTGTACGGGAAAGTGTCGTCGTTGAGCGACTGTAGGAGAATACAAGATGTTTTGGACAGGATTTGTGATTGGTGAAGAATGGCAGCTAACTCTAAATATAGATAAATGTAAATTAATGCGGATGAATAGGAAAAAGAATTCCATAATGTTAGAATACTCCATTAGTAGTGTAGCGCTTCACACAGTCACGTCGATTAAATATTTGGGCGTAACATTGCAGAGCGATATGAAGTGGGACAAGCATGTAATGGCAGTTGTGGGGAAGGCGGATAGTCGTCTTCCGTTCATTGGTAGAATTTTGGGAAGATGTGGTTCATCTGTAAAGGAGATCGCTTATAAAACACTAATATGACCTATTCTTGAGTACTGTTCGAGCGTTTGGGATCCCTATCAGGTCGGATTGAGGGAGGACATAAAAGCAATTCAGAGGCGGGCTGCTAGATTTGTTACTGGTAGGTTTGATCATCACGCGAGTGTTACGCGAATGCTTCAGGAAGTCGGGTGGGAGTCTCTAGAGGAAAGGAGTAGTTCTTTTCGAGAATCGCTACTGAGGAAATTTAGAGAACCAGCATTTGAGGCTGACAGCAGTAAAATTTTACTGCCGCCAACTTACATTTCGCAGGAAGACCACAAAGATAAGAGAGATTAGGCCTCGTACAGAGGCATATAGGCAGTCATTTTTCCCTCGTTCTGTTTGAGAGTGGAACAGGGAGAGAAGATGCTAGTTGTGGTATGAGGTGCCCTCCGCCACGCACCGTATGGTGGATTGCGGAGTATGTATGTATGTGGATGTAGGTACTCATCGAAGCACATGCTCTGACAGTTCTCTCTCTCGTAATTATATCGTGCAAATAGTAAATTTACACCGAATACGTTGTATCAATCTAACGTGCCATTGACATGTAAACACCATTCGACGGTTTTGCAATACAACACCGGTAGGAACGGCAAGACTATTATCGTCGAATCAAGCGAATGTGAATGTTGTATTCCTTCAAAGAACAAGTCGGTATGCTTCTCATTTACAGAGAATGCCAATGAAAATCAGTCACAGCTAGAGACTGATACGCTGATATCCTCAATGTAGTCACGCTACACGTTATACATTTAAATACGTGTATGATAAATTGAGAACAACTGGATCTTTAACGCGTTAGTAAAACACATCCGGAAAAGGAAAGTTACTAACGAGGAAACGGAAATTGGTACTCTTGCCACCGTGGTTAGAGATCCTTGTGTTAGTTCGCGTCAAATTGTAAGGGAATCTGGCATGAGCCAGAGTAGTGTTGTTCGTGTTCTGCATCGCCATAAATGTCATCCTTACCACATCAGTCTCCACTAAGAATTAACTGGTACGGATTGTATGCATCGCATTGAATTCTGCCAGTGGGCTCATCTTCGGTTTCAGAGGGATGACACATTTATTAATTTGATTTTATTTACTGACGAGGCTGCATTCACGAACCACGGAAATGTTAACATGCGTAACATACATTATTGTGCAACTAAAAGTCTGTGTTGGCAGTGGCAAGGTGCACAACAAAAACCGCGGTTGGTGAATGTATGCTGTGGAATTCTGGAAGATCATATTAATTCCCCTATTTCATTGAAGTAAATCTTAATGGTAGGAGTACGCCTCATTCCTGCAAAAAACATTAGGTCTGTTATTGGAAGAAATACCTTTAGCAACAAGGAACAGAATGTGATATCAACACAATGGGTATCCGGCACATTTTTCACTGATGGCTAGAAATGAGTTGCAGAAACGATTCCCAAATCGTTGGACTGGACGCAGAAGACGTGTTGTGGCCGTCTCCTTTGCCAGACTTGACGCCTCTGGATTTTTTCTTGCGAGGATTCGTGAAAGACATTGTTTATAAAGTCATTCCATCCACAGCTGAAGATATGCGAGAGAGGATTGTCAGAGCATGTCTTTGATAACTGCCAATGTGATAAGGAATACCACTCAATCCACGATAAGAAGATTGCAACACTGCATTGATACCAATGGTCATCACTTCGAACACCTTCTGTAAATGGACGTTCATGCCACCTTTGTGACCTTCGTTGACCTTACTCTTACACATCATTGGATTCATCTCGATAGCCACTACCAGAAGAGAAGTACCAAACTGTAGCATACCATTTAAAAAGCAAAGTTGACCTTAATATCTCTGAAGCAAGCCCACGTAGCAACAAAAAACCAACATCATATTATGGCCCCTGTTGTCCCATGCAAGTTTTGTCTCTCAACTTTTCAGCTCCTATCATACTTTCGGAGTTATTCTTGGTGGCAATAGTTAGTGACACATCCAGTATAATATGATACATATGCAGCATAGGAATTAGCAATTATATTAATTCCAAATAACATCCAGGTTGACTTTGTACATTCACACACTCAGAACAGTCCATATTTCAAAACTTCTTACATTGGAACCTTTGTGCGTGATGTATTACGGGATAACTGCTTCTTGCAGAAACCAGGCAATACTGGCATAGTCTGTTGTGGCCAGCTGTCGAAAGAGGCCTATCACAGATGTAGGTTGGGGAATTCTTGCTCTGATCAAGGCCTTAAGAAACTTGCGACATTGTCTGTCATATCGTGAACACTCTTTTATCACATGGTTGAGGTCTGCAACCCGAGCTGGGTGGACTTTGCAGCATGCAGCATATGAAGATGTGAAGGATAACAGCACATTACAGAGTGCTACGACATCTGGACGGCTTAATTTGGGGAACCAGGTTTTCCCAGCAGTATTTCAATGCCTCATCAGGAGAGGTTCAACGGATCTCTCAACTGAACTGTGTTTATTAGCAGATATGTTAGCTAATGACAATCACAGAACAACAAACATATCTTTGTAAATTGTTTTGTCCTTTAAGCAGTCCATCCCTATCTGCAGTCATTGATCTGTAAAACTGTGTCTGCACAAATTATTATTTATATTTTGGTATTGGGCCTTTGAACAAAGCGTACATTGATAGTGTACTCAACACAAGCTATCTTTCTGTAGGTATAAATGTGTGTTGCTCTGAACAGGAATGGATACTGTGCCAAATGTCATTTGAATTCAGTCACGCGAGTGCTCGGACCATGTTGAACAAGTCACTTCTCACCTCTTTACAATAAGTAGCCTTTTGTTGTCTGGGGTCACTGCTGCTGACAGTAAGAGAACTGTAAACTGCAACATGCTGTATGAAGAGAAGTTGAAGGAGAGGAATAAGTGTGTCACTCTGTTCCACACTGCAGTATTCTCCAACACAAGTCAAAGAGGGCAGCCATGTATTCACATTGTCCATTTCTTATGTTTGCTTGACATACATGATGAACTGACAAAAAATGTAGAAGCAGTACCACCATTCCCTCATCTGCTCTGCATTAATGTCTCACAGTACACACTCAGCAACCAAGACAAAACTTTTCACCTGACATGGGCAACACTGCACTTGTCCCACTATGGCTTCTGGCAGTTCCAGCTTATGCCAACATCCCATGAGGCTGTATTATAAGTGGACAGCTTTATGTTAGTATTGATAATAACACTGGATGATGATAAAACTCAATGTCTCACAAATATAAAACACTAAAAGTGTGATTTATCAGTCACTGTAGTTGAGGGGTGGCATTCGTTTCACCCTGCCACTGTGTGCACATGCCACAGTGCCTGATAATACTACAGATTTTTGTGTTCCATAATTGACTCTCGTCTCCTTAATAGAGGTATGCAATATGCTAACAATTTCAGTAGCAAAATTACCTTATTACCCAAGCAGTAGAGTGGGACTTTGACACAATTTTTTAGGCATTGCAAATGAAATATACTAGCCTAAGCAAGGTGCTTACACAGGAGCAGTGGGGTGTAGCTGATTACTTTTCATGCAGCCTGTGCCCACCATAAAAGGGAGCAAACCAGTCTACATGACAGAAACGTGGTAGGTTAAGGCAGTCCGACACAATGATGGGCTTCCATGTTTCCTTCTCCCCTCTGTTCACCAGTGTGCAAAAAAGTGTTCTGCATTGCTACACTCTATTCTACAACACACAGGGTTAATGTGTACTGGTTAACACACTGTACTGCAGTCTAGATGTGCAGACATCAAATATCAACTCTCCTGTGTTGCCTGATGTTCTCTATTGTGGTTCTAAAGGCCATCCAGTGAATACCACAAAGTTTTAATGGAATGTTGTCTACTCCCAGGGCCTTGTTTCGACTTAGGTCTTTCAGTGCTCTGTCAAATTCTTCATGCAGTATCGTATCTACCATTTCATCTTCACCTCCGTCCTCTTCCATTTCCCTAATATTGTCCTCAAGTACATTGCCCTTGTATCGACCCTCTATATACTCCTGCCACCTTTCTGCTTTCCTTTCTTTCCTCAGAACTGATTTCCCATCTGAGCTCTTGATATTCATATAAGTGGTTCTCTTTTCTCCAAAGGTCTCTTTAATTTTCCTGTAAGCCGCATCTATCTTACCCCTTAGATCTAACTGACTCATCAGTATTGAGGTTGTTAGGCACGTATCAGTGACTCCAGTTTATAGAAACAGAAGACCATGTGCTGTGCCTAAGTAGAAGAAAACTTTGTGGTATTCACTGGATGGCCTTTAGAACCACAATAGAGAACATCAGGCAACACAGGAGAGTTGATATTTGATGTCTGCACATCTAGACTGCAGTACAGTGTGTTAACTAAAACTACTGATAGCCTTGGGAGAGCCATTCCTGAGAAAACTCTACCATCTGGTGAGGAAGATGGTTGAGACAGGCGAAATACCCTCAGACTTCAAGAAGAATATAATAATTCCAATCCCAAAGAAAGCAGCTGTTGACAGGTGTGAGAATTACTGGACTATCAGCTTAATAAGTCATGGCTGCAAAATACTGACACTAATTCTTTACTGACGAATGGAAAAACTGGTAGAAGCCGACCTTGGGGAAGATCAGTTCAGATTCCATAGAAATGTTGGAACACGTGAGGCAATACTAATGCTACACTTATCTTAGAAAATAGATTAAGGAAAGGCAAACCCACGTTTCTAGCATTTGTAGATTTAGAGAAATCTTTTGACAATATTGACTGGAATACTCTTTCAAATTCTGAAAGTGGCAGGGGTCAAATATAGGGAGCAAAAGACGATTTACAATTTGTACAGAAACCAAATGGCAGTTATAAAGAACAGAGGGGCAGGAAAGGGAAGCAGTGGTTGGGAAGGGAGTGAGATGGGGTTGTAGCCTATCCCCGATGTTATTCAATCTGTATATTGAGCAAGCAATAAAGAAAACAAATGAAAAGTTTGTAGTAGGTATTAAAATCCATGGAGAAGAAATAAAAACTTTGAGGTTCGCCGATGACATTGTAATTCTGTCAGAGACAGCAAAGGACTTGGAAGAGCAGTTGAACGCAATGGACAGTGTCTTGAAAGGAGGATATAAGATGAACATCAACAAAAGCAAAACGAGGATAATGGAATGTAGTCGAATTAAGCCGGGTGATTCTGAGCGAAAGATTAGAAAAATGAGACACTTTGAAATAGTAGATGATTTTTGCTACTTGGTGAGCAAAATAACTGATGATGGTCGAAGTAGAGAGGATATAAAATGTAGAGAGGCAATGGCATGGAAAGCGTTTCTGAAGAAGAGAAATTTGTTAACATCGAGTACAGAGTTGTCAGGAAGCCTCTTCTAAAAGTGTTTGTATGGAGTGTAGTCATGTATGGATGTGAAACATGGACGATAAAAAGTTTGTACAAGAATGGAATAGAAGATTTCGAAATGTGGTGCTACAGAAGAATGCTCAAGATTAGATATGTAGATCGTGTAACTAATGAGCTGGTACTAAATAGAATGGGGGAGAAGAAAAATTTGAGGCACAACTTGACTAGAAGAAGGGATCGGTTGGTAGGACATAATCTGAGGCATCAAACGATCACCAATTTAGTACTGGAGGGCAGTGTGGAGGGTAAAAATCATAGAGGAAGACCAAGAGATGAATACACTGAACAGATTCAGAGGGATGTAGGGTGCAATAGTTGCTCAAAGATAAAGAAGCTTGTGCAGGATAGAGTAGCATGGAGGGCTACATTTAATCAGTCTCTGGACTGAAGATCACAACAACAACATCTTTTGTTACACATGTGTTCCAAACAAGTGTTGTTCCTTTACTTTTCAAATATGTTTTAAGTCTGTATGTTTACATAATGGGCTACTTAACAATATGTATATATAGCATTATCTGTGCAGAGTGGCTGCACAGTTTGAGGCACCATGTCACAGATTGCGTGACCCCTCCTGCCGGAGGTTCGAGTCCTCCCCCAGGCATGGGTGTGTGTGTTGTTCTTAGCATAAGTTAGTTTAAGTAGTGTGTAAGTCTACGGACCAATGACCTCAGCAGTTTGGTCCCTTACGAATTCACACACATTTGAACAGTTGAACATAGCATGCAACTTAATATTGTCTAAACTGCCTAAACCAGTTTTTCTTTTAGTTGTAGTCTTTATTGTAAACCCCACCATCTCAGTCTCTCTTTGTTCATTTTAACTTAACATGAAAATAAATGTTTGAAAAATAAATTTATTGCCGCTGCTGTCATTTCTGCAATTTATCATTACTGAGACATTACATATAAATATTGTTCTGTCTGCCTTATTCTAAAGTATCTTACAGAAGTGCTCTTGATAATTCTTGCAGTATACTTGTTTTAGTTCCTGATAATCATCTGTATTCCTTCAGGTTCCACACACAGTTTCATGGTAGTTGCCCCTCCGCTTATTGTAATACAAAAGTTTTCATGCACCTTCTCATTGACATCTCCTGCATGTCCACAATAACCTTAATTTTGTTTCTGGAGTAACATTATGCCCCAGCATTAACAGATTATAATGCCCTCTCTCTCTCTCTCTCTCTCTCTCTCTCTCTCTCTCTCTCTCTCTCTCTCTCTCTCTCTCTCTCTCTCTCTCTTTCACTGATTATCATTGAGCCTCCATACATTAGGTTCCATGTCTCCTCATAGGTAAAAATCACAACCAGCAGATTTTAGTTACTTTCCTTATGGAAACATCATTTCAGGAGTTGTCAAAAATGCACTTTGTCCTTTGACTTATGAACTCTCTCTATCCTTATTTTCATTAACATTGACAGCTCCATTCCCGAGGAGCTAAATCATTCCAAATCTGATAAATATGATTTGAATACTGTAATAATATCAAATTTTTAATTTTGCTGTGATGTCAGTCTCTGATCGCATTTCCATTGTTTCTGCTCACTGATCTTCCTCACACACTTTCTCAGTATTGCAGTCAGGTGATGCTTAATATTCGCCTATTGAGGGAAAATGGTTCTATACCCATGTATATGAACTCTATTTACTGACCACCCTTAAAATTTGTGTGATAAAAACTTTTATAGTTGAATTTCCTAATACCTTAGTTCCATTTTTTCCTGAACAACTACCTTCCTGCACTGCTACTTTCTCTAAATTACTTTAACTGCTAAGTTAAAAACCTGCTTTCAACCTGTTTATTGTATGTGTCTCACATAACCCATTCATATGTCTACAAATGCTTTGAATGCCGTCTGATGATCATAATGCCACAGTAAGTACATATAAATGTGTGAGACTGTCGGATTAGTGCACTTCCAGTAGCTGTATTATTATTACTAAATGGTGTATTTGAAGCATGTTGTCCAAAAATTGTCCATTCATTGCAGCAGTCTTGTTAGCCTCTCTTTAGTTTGTGCTTCATTGTGAACAATTTGTTGTTTGGCCTGCTAAGCTATGCCTCTGGGGAACGTAGGAAAAGTAGTGTGGAAACTGGCACGTTGAATCGTAAGTCATTCATCTTTACTGACAGTAACATGTTAACAGTGAACAGATATTCTTTTTGGCAGTGTGTGTTTCATTATCTGTGCAGACAATCTCTCAGCAGCACTGCTACCTCCTGGCTCCCACACGAAAACACCCGCTCACACAGTGCCTTTCTGTGCAGTGCGCCAGCCACTAATAGGAGGAGGCACAACGCGGGCCCGCAGCCAAACAGCGACCACGGCGGAACTCCTGCCACAGCTGCGCTGCCCGTGACTTCCCGTAACACTCCTCCGTCTGATGACACCACCATCTCTCGCATGTGGTGAGTTGCATCACTATGCCTGCCCAATTTCTAGACTTGTAGTATCATTTAATGGGGCATTCACCAAGTAAAAAAATAAAATTTCCATTATTTGATAAAGAAAAGTTACAGTTGTCAGTAGAAATTTTTTTTTTTTATAGCTTTTGTGTTATGACATGGTGAAATCTGAAATTTGAGTATGTGTGCATAATAGAGTTGCACACCCTTCTCTGGATTCACAGTGAGTACTCTGACATGATGGACTGTATTTGAGTGTGTGTGATGGGTTTTGATTGCAAGTGACGCATGGGTTTGTGCACGCTCGGATGAGGAGCCCAGATGAGGGTGAAGCCTCATGAATTTGCTACTGGAATATGTTCAGTTCAGAATGACTCAAATGCATTCACGTGGCAGTTGTACCGTATGAGCCATATCCTTTCCCAAACATTCTTGATATATTTGTAGGTTGAATGCAGTTTCTGTTTATGTATCTTACAAATTAGTGCTGAAGGAAATTGGTGCATAAGCAGGGTTTTGGTGCATTGTCATTCAGCAAAATGTAAATGTTATATAAATGAATAATTGTGAATATAAATTTACAGAGGTTCTCAGAAAGAAATAATGAAGGAAGAGAAAGCAGATATGGAAATTGGAGGGACAAAGAATGAATATTCAGTACAGGAGTTAAGATGTGGCATGTTAGGAAGGTGTGTTCAAATATAATTTGAATTTTCATTAAATGACTTCATTGGGCACGTGTGTAACAACCACTGAAAATTTCTACTATTAGTGGAACTTGACCTGGATTTCCTGCTTATCACAAGTAGTTGCCTTAACCATTAGGCTGTCGGAGCATGCCTCCAGTTCTTACTTGAACTTCCATTGTCACTTATGTTTCCACCTCTGACTTCCAAACACTAGCACCCATAGATGAAAGTTGGAGTTAGATCTGCAGGCCAGTTCTACTGGCCTAATAGTTAAGGTGCCTGCTTGAGATATGCAGGAATTCCAGTCTGTACTGTTGTGTGGAGATGTGTGCTCCACCATATATACCTCTCCAGTTGTAAACAACCTCCTATAGCTGACAGAGTTTAGTAATTTTATTGATCCATTTTCATCTACAGCTGCACAATGTGCAAGAGATATTTGGATTTTTTTTTGTTAATATTAACATTTTTACATATACTTTTGTACATAACAACACACAATAATGCATCAATTAATGATGAATACTTAAATAAATGTTGTTACGCTATATACAGATAAAATACAAATGTTCTTCTGAATGAGACTACATTGGGTAAACACACCAAAATTTAGTTTTGTAGGTATTCATATACTGTGTAAAAGCAGTGATCAACCAAGTACGACTACAGTTCAGATTTGAAGTGACCAATGTTTTGTATGTGTTTAATGGTATCTGGTAAGGCACTGTATTGTTTGATACTAGGATGGATAAGGCTGTTTTGAAATAAATTTGTGTTGGAGTGCCATGAGTAGTGTTTTTGATTCATCTTGGGGCAATTTTTATGAAATTATATCCTGAAGTACACTTTTCTTTTTCAAATTCAGTACCCACTGATGACGGACATAGTTGGCTTTTTGAAAAAGAATATCACTGTTTCACAGTGCCATTGCAGTTCGTTTTAAAGTCAACAACGAACCACTGTGCACCTGAATAATACTTACATAGGTCTGACAGTAACATCTGCGAGATTTTCCAGCTACTTTATGAAAGTAAGAGTAAAGTGTAACAAGCTGTTGCATAATACAGTAGTCTCTTAACTATTCAGGGGGTACATGATAGCAAAACTACTATTTTGATGTTGATAAGGGGTAAGAAAGTATCACAGGGGCTTAGTAGATGGGCTTTGATTACTTAGGTCAATCAGCCACAGTTGTCCATGATCCACTACTTCAGTATACATTTAAAAGCCTCATCCAGTATAGTTCAAGAACAGAAGTACATCAACCTTCACAGTTAATCATGAGTGACATAGGACATGTACCATCATGTTAAAATTTTTAAAAGTAATCATAACAGGCTAGATCACAAGGCACATTTACTGAAAGATCACCGGTTTCAATCACAGCATGATCATCTTTAGACTTACAACTGTATTGATGGGTAATGGCTGTGTATGGAGTAGGAACTGCTGAATGATCTGGCAGTTGACTATCATTATTCAGTGGTTCCTGATCCATGCACAACCATTAACCATCAGTATGGCTTTAGGGCTGAAATGATCATGTGACTGAAACCAGTGACCTTCCAATAAATGTGCCTTGCAATCTTTCAAGGATTATATGTTGATAACTCCAATAATCTTTTTTTCAAAAATATTGATCAAAAGTATCCCAATGACATGATTTGCATGCAGCCTACATAATGTAACTTTCTTATGGTCCATTAATCACTTACCAGTACAATTGTTTGACTGCACAAAATTGTTACCAGTAGTGATCAAATTCCAGGTGCAGACAAATATCACAATACAATAAATATCAGGAAACAGTTTATTAGACATGAGCTGGCCCATATCACTTGTAAACTAAAATTAATTACAGTAAGTTAACATTCCTAAAGTTTTTTTTTTTTTTTCATGAGTCTACTGACTGATTTGATGCGGCCCGCCACGAATTCCTTTCCTGTGCTAACCTCTTCATCTCAGAGTAGCACTTGCAACCTACATCCTCAATTATTTGCTTGACGTATTCCAATCTCTGTCTTCCTCTACAGTTTTTGCCCTCTACAGCTCCCTCTAGTACCATGGAAGTCATTCCCTCATGTCTTAGCAGATGTCCTATCATCCTGTCCCTTCTCCTTATCAGTGTTTTCCACATATTCCTTTCCTCTCCGATTCTGCGTAGAACCTCCTCATTCCTTACCTTATCAGTCCACCTAATTTTCAACATTCGTCTATAGCACCACATCTCAAATGCTTCGATTCTCTTCTGTTCCGGTTTTCCCACAGTCCATGTTTCACTACCATACAACGCTGTACTCCAGATGTACATCCTCAGAAATTTCTTCCTCAAATTAAGGCCAGTATTTGATATTAGTAGACTTCTCTTGGCCAGAAATGCCTTTTTTGCCACAGTGAGTCTGCTTTTGATGTCCTCCTTGCTCCATCCATCATTAGTTATTTTACTGCCTAGGTAGCAGAATTCCTTAACTTCATTGACTTCGTGACCATCAATCCTGATGTTAAGTTTCTCACTGTTCTCATTTCTACTACTTCTCATTACCTTCGTCTTTCTCCGATTTACTCTCATACCATACTGTGTACTCATTAGACTGTTCATTCCGTTCAGCAGATCATTTAATTCTTCTTCACTTTCACTCAGGATAGCAATGTCATCAGCGAATCGTATCATTGATATCCTTTCACCTTGTATTTTAATTCCACTCCTGAACCTTTCTTTTATTTCCATCATTGCTTCCTCGATGTACAGATTGAAGAGTAGGGGCGAAAGGCTACAGCCTTGTCTTACACCCTTCTTAATACGAGCACTTCATTCCTGATCGTCCACTCTTATTACTCCCTCTTGGTTGTTGTACATATTGTATATGACCCGTCTCTCCCTATAGCTTACCCCTACTTTTTTCAGAATCTCGAACAGCTTGCACCATTTTATATTGTCGAACGCTTTTTCCAGGTCAACAAATCCTATAAAAGTGTCTTGATTTTTCTTTAGCCTTACTTCCATTATTAGCCGTAACGTCAGAATTGCCTCTCTCGTCCCTTTACTTTTCCTAAAGCCAAACTGATCGTCACGTAGCGCATTCTCAATTTTCTTTTCCATTCTTCTGTACATTATTCTTGTAAGCAGCTTCGATGCATGAGCTGTTAAGCTGATTGTGCGATAATTCTCGCACTTGTCAGCTCTTGGTGTCTTCGGAATTGTGTGGATGGTGCTTTTCCGAAAGTCAGATGGTATGTCGCCAGACTCATATATTCTACACACCAACGTGAATAGTCGTTTTGTTGCCACTTCCCCCAATGATTTTAGAAATTCTGATGGAATGTTATCTATCCCTTCTGCCTTATTTGACCGTAAGTCCTCCAAAGCTCTTTTTAATTCCGATTCTAATACTGGGCCCCCTATCTCTTCTAAATCGACTCCTGTTTCTTCTTCTATCACATCAGACAAATCTTCACCCTCATAGAGGCTTTCAATGTATTCTTTCCACCTATCTGCTCTCTCCTCTGCATTTAACAGTGGAATTCCTGTTGCACTCTTAATGTTACCACCGTTGCTTTTAATGTCACCAAAGGTGGTTTTGACTTTCCTGTATGCTGAGTCTGTCCTTCCGACAATCATATCTTTTTCCTACAGCCATTTCTTCTTAGCTTCTTTGCACTTCCTATTTATTTCATTCCTCAGCGACTTGTATTTCTGTATTCCTGATTTTCCCGGAACATGTTTGTACTTCCTCCTTTCATCAATCAACTGAAGTATTTCTTCTGTTACCCATGGTTTCTTCGCAGCTACCTTCTTTGTACCTATGTTTTCCTTCCCAACTTCTGTGATGGCCCTTTTTAGAGATGTCCATTCCTCTTCAAATGTACTGCCTACTGCGCTATTCCTTATTGCTGTATCTATAGCGTTAGAGAACTTCAAACGTATCTCGTCATTCCTTAGTACTTCCGTATCCCACTTCTTTCCGTATTGATTCTTCCTGACTAATGTCTTGAACTTCAGTCTACTCTTCATCACTACTATATTGTGATCTGAGTCTATATCTGCTCCAGGGTACGCCTTACAATCCAGTATCTGATTTCGGAATCTCTGTCTGACCATGATGTAATCTAATTGAAATCTTCCCATATCTCCCGGCCTTTTCCAAGTATACTTCCTCCTCTTGTAATTCTTGAACAGGGTATTCGCTATTACTAGCTGGAACTTGTTACAGAACTCAATTAGTCTGTCTCCTCTTTCATTCCTTGTCCCAAGTCCATACTCTCCTGTAACCATTTCCTATACTCCTTCCCCTACAACTGCATTCCAGTCGCCCATGACTATTAGATTTTCGTCCCCCTTTACATACTGCATTACCCTTTCAATATCCTCATACACTTTCTCTATCTGTTCATCTTCAGCTTGCGACGTCGGCATGTATACCTGAACTATCGTTGTCAGTGTTGGTCTGCTGTCGATTCTGATTAGAACAACCCGGTCACTGAACTGTTCACAGTAACACACCCTCTGCCCTACCTTCCTATTCATAACGAATCCAACACCTGTTATACCATTTTCTGCTGCTTTTGATATTACCATATACTCATTTGACCAGAAATCTTTGTCTTCCTTCCACTTCACTTCACCGACCCCTACTATATCTAGATTGAGCCTTTGCATTTCCCTTTTCAGATTTCCTAGTTTCCCTACCACGTTCAAGCTTCTGACATTCCACGCCCCGACTCGTAGAACATTATCCTTTCGTTGATTATTCAATCTTTTTCTGATGGTAACCTCCCCCTTGGCAGTCCCCTCCCGGACATCCGAATGGGGGACTATTCCGGAATCTTTTGCCAATGGAGAAATCATCATGACACTTCTTCAATTACATGCCACATGTCCTGTGGATACACGTAACGTGTCTTTAATGTAGTGGTTTCCATTGCCTTCTGCATCCTCATGTCATTGATCATTGCTGATTCTTCCGCGTTTAAGGGCAATTTCCCACCCCTAGGACAAGAGTGCCCTGAACGTCTAACCGCTCCTCCGCCCTCTTCGACAAGGCCGTTGGCAGAATGAGGCTGACTTCTTATGCCGGAAGTCTTTGGCCGCCAATGCTGATTATTTATCAAAATTTAGGCAGTGGTGGGAATCGAAACCCGGGACCGAAGACGTTTCGATCATGAATCAAAGACGCTACCCCTAGACCACTGGTACATGTTATCACCTTTCATTAATATCGGAAACAACTAATGCCCATAATTCATCCACATAAATCATTCCCTAATCCTTACACAAAACTAAATTTGTTTGTGGTGAAGAGATATCACAAGAGGATTTGGTGTCTCAAAGCTAGATAAAAATTCTAAGCAATATTTCTCTCTAGAAGATTTTCCAGTCGCCTACTAAACTACATTTACCTGAATTGGTCAATGAACTATCCAGTGGGAATGCTATCCAGCAACTGTTGTCTCTGTTAACTAACCACAAAGGAAGCTAAATATGATTTCATTCACAAATAGCGAACTTGGATTGACATAATGTAAAGTTTTGTGCTGCGTGGGGATTTGAACCAAGCACTTAATCTGATTGTTAATTAAATACAACCAAATGTAAGATAAGGTACTTTTTCAGCAGTAGCTAATGCTTGAAGCAGCAATGACGAGATGGATAGATAATTTTTGCCTCACTAGAATTAGAACCTGACACCTACCTCCATTGTTTTCTAGAAAAATGGGTGTTAAATGTAGGTTCCTTTCACCAGTAGCGAGAAATGCCCCATGTTCTCACTAGTTATAATGTGACAGTGTGTTTGTTGGTGAATGGGAATCAAAAACTGCAGGTATTGTCATGGACTATACATGAAGGGATGTTAACCGTCGAATTCTTTTTCGCCAGTGCCACACACAAACTTGAAATGATGTCACGAAATATCCTGTGTCTTACTGGAAGTTGAAATCATTCTGTGCCATTATTGTTGACAGTGAATGAATAAATGTTAAGAAATCAAAATTGTTTGCCACCAGCAGTTAGGTGTCCTCATGTTATAAGTTCAAAAGACATGATGAAAATCTTTGTGCTGTACTATGATTTTAAAATCTTGAACAGACAGAATTGATGGGACTGTATTGTCATGAAGGGATCAAATCCTGTTAATGGGAAAACCTGAGTTGGAATTGCAGTCAGTTCAGAACCAATACACTTAACATAAAAGATGGAATAGTGTCTTGTGATATTAAATGGCATTTGGCTCATTAACTAGAATAAAGTTACAAGTGTAACAAATCTTATTAGTGACAGAGTTTCTACACACTGACACTTCCACTCAAAGTAACCTCTATTTGGTAGGGAAGAGAGACCATGTTTAATGTGATTTTGGAACCACAGTGTAATCTTATATTGTTCATGTTACCAGGGGAGAGTTGTATCTGTTTGTGCCTGTTAAGAACCATTGCCTGAATAGGAAAGGAAGCCACACCCTAAGATGGCGGCTAGTGTTGATATGCATAGTGTTCATGTGGAAAAAAGTGAAAATTACACCGATAAAAACAGCGTGTGCACGAATTGTAGTGATGAAATCAGAAAGTTAAATGATCGTTTAAGTAGTCTGCAACTAACCATTAATACTCTGATGAGCAAACTAAAAAAACTTACGTCCGGAAAGTGTGAACCTATATCAAACTTGCCTCACAGTAACCACGAAATTCCAGGCAAAGTGAAAAACAAAGCGCCTCATTCTCAACAAAGGTTATTGTATGAGCTTAATGCTGCGTTTACAAGCAGGTTCAGTGTGCAATCAACTGTGCAAGGTAAGAAACATTGTGCATGTGATAAAACTAACTTCCGAGCTGAATATGAAACTACAAATACGCGAAGAGATAAATCCAAAAGAATGCCTAACAACTCAACTACTGTTATGAAAGGAAATAAAACTGAAAGACCTGAACACTTGCGTGACCCAAATATCAAGTATTTGTCCAGCGCTAATACTAAATTGTTTGGCCATAACGACGGTGGACCTTCTAAACAGGCAGGGAAACCTAAACGAAGAAAAGTAGTTTTGATGGCAGACAGTCATGGTCGTGGATTTGCTCGCCTTCTGAGCGGTCAGTCCAGTTTACAAACAATCGTTCACACAAAGCCTGGTGCTTCTATGTCGGAAGTTTGCAATCATGTACGATCCACAGACGTTGCTGACTTATCCTCTGAAGACTTTGTTGTGCTAATTGGTGGGTCAAATGACGTATATAAAGACGAAACCCACAAAGCAAAACAAGAACTAAAAATGTGCTTATGACAGTTGACACACACAAATGTTTTAATGCTGAGCATTCCACATCGGCATGACTTACCGTCTTGGTCATGTGTAAATAAAGAAATAATCAATGCCAACCAACAAATTTCATTACTTTGCAAACGTTTCAGAAATGTAGAACTCGTAAATGTTAATAATATTGTGCGCATATTCCACACATTACATGGACTGCACGTTAACAACATCGGGAAAAAACTGCTCGTCGGAAAAAATTGAAGAAATTATCACCAAGAGGCATCAAACACTCAAAAGCAAAATCATCCTGGATTGGCCCCCCAAATATTCGAAGGAAACAACGCCAGCAAGACCTCACTCACCAACATAAACAACAAAAGAAGGAACTAGGTGCCTCCAATATTCAGGCAGTAACAGCTATACCAATTGCAGACCCAGCTCTAACACCAGCAGCAATATTATCAACAGTAGGAGCAGCAGCTGAACAACTACCAAGGGAGCCAGACACAGAAGAAAATTCTGCTGCAGATGATAATAGAAGAATAGATGCAGTCGGGAAAAGAAAAGCAGTACTTCCAGCACACCTGAATGATTTTTTATTGACAAGGTAAAGGTAAGTGATCAATTAAATATGCCAAAGTCTAACAATATGCCAAAGCCTAACAAACCCTTTAATTTCATGCTGATTCATCAAAATGTCCAATCATTGCTAAACAAATTAAGTGAAGTTGAAATTTTATGTACTGATGAGCTAAAAAACGTTTCTGTAGTGTGTATAACTGAACACTTGCTGCCTAAAGATGCAATGTCAGTCACAAAACTTGCAGACTTCAATCGTTCTTCATCATTTTCTAGAATTACATCCAGTCATGGAGGGTCATGTATATTTGTTAAAAGTGGCATTGATTATTGTAACATAAAACCCATTGAACTGTTAGCTGAAGAGAAGATTTTTGAAATATCCGCAGTTGAACTCTCTGCATTAAAATTAATAATCATCTGCGTATATAGGAACCCTGACGGGAACTTAAATAATTTGTCACCAACTAGAAGCAGCTTTAAATACTGTAAAAAAACTTCAACAAAACAGTGATCCTATGTGGAGATTTTAATATAGATTTTCAAGAAATCTCGAAAGACCAGCAAAGCTTGATGATCCTACTGGAAACATATAACATGAAAGCCACCGTAGACTCTCCTACAAGAGTTACACCAACAACTAGCTCAACAATTGATCAGATATTAATAAACACAAATGTAAATCACAATTTCTGTGCCAGAAATCTTAATACTGGCTTCAGTGATCACTATGCACAGTTTATTGCTTTGCAAGCCCCAAGTGAAACAACTGAGAAAGAGGAACTTGTAAAAGAAGCAAGGAAATTCACTAACAAACAAATAAACCTTTTTGTACAGAGACTAAGTGAAGAAACTTGTTATGAAGTGTATACTTGTGAAAATACTAACAAAAAGTTTGAAAAATCATGGAAATCTTCATGTCCTACTTTGAAGCTGCATTTCCATTAAAAAAGTAAAAATGTCAACCTAACTTCAAAAAGAACAAATGGATTACAAAAGGTATTAGAATATCTTGTGCAGAGAAAAGAAGATTACACGCTATAGCAAAGACACAGAACATGCCTCATGACTTTCATTTGTACCTGAAGAATTACAAAAGGATCCTCAAAAATGTTGTAAGGAAAGCTAAAACAATGGCAAATGACAAATACATTGAAAATTCAAAAAACAAATCTAAAGCTATATGGGAAGTTATAAAACATCAAACAAGTGAAACTAAACAATATAAAAATATGAACTTATGTTATGAAGGACAAATGATTTCTTGCCCAACAGAAATTGCAGGGACCTTCAACAAATATTTTGCAAATGTAAGTGAACAGTTGGTGAGTGGACTGGAAGAACACAACAAAATATCACCTTCATCATGCAATAGTGTGAGAAATGTGTCTATATCTTTGTTCCTTTCAGCCACAAATTCTGAAGAAATTTTATCAGTTATAAAAACCTTGAAAACAGGGTACTCATGTGGAATTGATGGAATACCAGATGCAAGCTGAACCCTTGACACATTTGTGCAACAGCTCACTGGCATCAGGAACCTTCCCTTCATGCTTAAAAACAGCAAAGCTGAAAGCACTGTTCAACAATGGAAATCCAGAATGTGTTTCAAATTATAGACCAATAGCCCTACTGCCTGTATTTTCTAAAATTTTAGAAAAAGTTTTTTTATAAGAGATTGTCTGATTTCCTAAATAAAAATAAAATTCTCTCTCCTTCACAGCATGGCTTCAGGAAAGGCTATTCAACTGAAAGTGCAATATTTGAATTTCTTAATGAAATCCATACTAAACTGGATGCAGGTGAGTTTGTGACAGGCATATGTCTTGATTTATCTAAAGCTTTTGACGTCATTGACCATAGTGCCCTACTGCAGAAGCTTGACCAGTTAGGAATTAGAGGTATATCCAATGAGTGGCTCAAGACATACCTATGTGGTCGCAAACAGGTGGTTGAAGTGCAATGTACTGACCATAACAAAATCAGCTACTACTGTTCAGGATATGAAAATGTGAAATATGGTGTCCCTCAAGGATCAGTATTAGGACCCATTCTGTTTCTCCTCTATGTCAATGATCTTATGTACAACAAGTATTGCCAAACTACCCTCCAATTTGCAGACGATACAAGCTTCCTTATTAGTGGTAAAACAGAAGAAAAACTTAAAGACTCCGCTATCCAAATAATGAACAGTGTAGAACAGTGGTTCAGCTACAACAAGCTAATTATAAACAAAGAAAAGACAGTAACACTGAACTTCTATATGTAAAAGGAGGACACCACCCAAACATAGAAATAGAACTTAGGGACAGAGTTCTCGAAAGTGTTGACAGCACTAAATTTCTGGGACTCTGGCTCCAGAACAACACCAAATGGGAGGTACATATTAAATATTTGCAAAGAAAACTAAGCAAAACCTGTTACATGATACGGATCTTAAAAACTTGTTGCAGCAAAGCCAGCCTGTCAAATGTATACCACTCCTATGTGCATTCTGTAATTAAATATAGCATAATCTTCTGGGGAAATACAACAACAAATATTAAACTTTTCAGGATGCAAAAGAGAATACTAAGAATTATTGAAGGGGTAATCAATACGAAATCATGCAGACCCATATTTAAAAAAACTGTCAGTTCTTCCTCTTCCTTGCATTTTTATCTACGAAACATTGGTTTTCATCAAACAATATATTGATAGACGCCCAGATATCTTATTAAAAAATGAAGATATACATGCACATAATACAAGGCAAAAATCTGACCTTCATGTGAAACAGGTGAGAACATCATTGTGCCAAAAACGCACACTACATACTGGGATAAAGATTTTCAATAATCTACTTAAACATATTAAATCAATAGGTAAACTCTGTAGTTTTAAGGCTGAAGTAAAGGCATATTTAATTGATCATTGCTTTTACAGTCTGACAAAATATATAAAAGCCAAACAACAAAAATAAAAATGCATTATTAATATTCTACTTTGTATATTGCCTGTAATGTTTGTTGTATTTATGAATCTGTGCTAAATTACCTCAATATCTTGTCCTTAGGATTGCAATAGAAACTGTATTTTATCTTGTAAATACCTAACCATGTCCAAAATCCTTGTATATATTCTATACATATAGGATTTGAAGGACTAAATAAATAAAGTGTGCAAACCTAACACTAATCCTCCATACTAGCAAAGTACACATGTGGCTTGGTAATGTTTTTGTCATAACACAGGTGCTCCACACTGAATGAGAATTCTGACTCTCTCAAGTGGATTAAAGCCTGTTCAGTACATTTATTCCCTTGTTTGAATCAAATCACCATTAACCAGCTGCCTCAGTTACCCAATATGCCCATTTGACTTGATTTTTTATCACTGAAATAAAATGACATAATGGCCACCTACACAGACAACTGACACTGTAGGAGACAGAAGTTTTTGCATAAGTTGTCACATTGCACTATATTTTTCCATAATGTTGGAATCCATACCTCATCCATCTGCTAACAGTATCAATAAGCTGTCCGTGTTGACATTTCCATGGAGCACTTCACACTGTTAAATGTGATTATCTAACTGATAAGTTCATCAATCTGGCAGATGACTGTTAATAGGTGGCTGGAAAATTTTGTAAAGAGCGAGACTACTTCAAATTATCATCGAACTTAAGGGGATCCGGAATGCCCTATACTTGCAATGTTAAAATAACGCTTATAAATTACATCTTTCCTCACAAAGTATTTGAGGTAGGAAGCTGAACTTTTTACAGATTATTTATTGGAGTATGGGCTACAACTTAACATAGGGATTTAACAAAATTTTAGTTCAGTTATTAAAGATGATTTTTTTTCAATTGTAATGAAAATTCACAACATTTTTTTTTGCAATTTTTTATTTATATATTCAAAAATATACAGTTTTTTGGAAAAAGGCTGTGTTAAATTATGCAGAAGGTACTGTGTAACATTTACTGAAAGTTTGAAACAAATATGTTTGGAAGATCCTTAGAAAACATGTAATTAGTATGAGAAAATAAAAGTTTTGGGAATCCAGCGACAAAGATTGGATTAACTTTTTAGTGCATTCCAGGTCCATAGGATGGATTATCTTCATCCTCTGCAAACTCTTCCTCCAGCTTCCTCTTGTTCCTCCTCCTGTTTACTCTTGCTTGTATTTCGAGACTCTTTACAGCCCTGTCTGCAGCCCGAAGGCGTTCCTTGTCTAAAGCAAGCATCGCTCGTTGTTGTGTTCGTAGATTTTGCTACCATTTTCTTCAGTTGCAGTTACTGCAACACTGTTCCAAAAGGTGGTCATGTATGAACACTTATCACATTTCAGTTGTATTTCACTAGCAAGTCCTACGTGCTTTATTGTGGAGAGTTCCAGACCAACTTCACTACAATGAATACATCTTACACAGTTTGAAAAAATTCCTTTGAGAACCAACATATCAAATAATTCATTCACATCCGATTCGCCCATAAAACATTCATAGTTTTCACTCATTGAACCAAGCTTCTTCTGTGAAGTATTTTCTTTCCCACTTTGACTGCTATGGGCAGGTGTACTTGAGAGGTTAGGTTCACTCACTTGGTTATCGTCTTTATTGTTTACAGTAATAACACATACCTTTGGCTTTCCAACATTTCTCCTTTTCTTAAAAGCCTTCAAAGGATTTCTAATAACTTTACTTTTACTCATTATTATACTTCAACAAAACAGAGACTCAAGAAACAGAATTAATTACGAATATTTTCGAGATAACGACAGAGTAAATAAACATGAAACAATCGACAACCACACCAGCGATATATATTGAACCATCACAGGTTAGCCACAACACATACTTTATCTCACATCACTAAAATGTACCTGATGAACACGGACGTTAATAATAACAGCATTTGACAGCAGTTTAACAGCGCCACAGTGGGTCACGCCCATGTAGAACACATTTCAAAAAAATTTTAAAAATAGTTGTAGTCTTCGGAATTGAATAAATTATATATCTATTAAAAGGTAATAGTCTGCAGATTCAGGAAACGCAAAAAAGTAAAAATTGAACTTTTCATGATTTTGAGCCTTAAAGTCCAAATATTCTTGAGAAACAACTCGTTTGCAAATAAATTAGTTTTGTCGAAGGATTAGGGTATTATTTATGTAGTTGAGTCATCTCTGATACTAATAATAGGGCCAACATTTTGGAAAGGTCACTTATTGTAATAAACCTAAATTTGTGCACTGTTTCACCCCTAATAAGGTGTCTGTAATATTGTGGTACTAATTTACAGCTGGTGTAAAACAAAGGGCTGTAGATAGAGAGTAGCTGAATGAAACGTGTTTGGCTGACAAGAGTGCAATTCCTGTGGTTAACACTTCGTACAGACATGAGATGGAATGATCACATAGGTTCAGCCATGGGTAAAGCAGGTGGTAGACATTTTATGTGTAGACTACTGGGAATGTGCAATCAGTCTCCAGAGAAGGTTGCTTAAAAATCACTCATGCGACTGGTTCCACAATATTGCTCTAGTGTGTGGGACTCATACTAGTTAGGACTGAATGTGCGCAGAGAAGGTGGCACAAATGGTCAGAGGGTTCTTTATCTTTTGGGAAATTGTCACAGAGATACTGAAGGAACTGAACTGGAAGTCTGTTGAAGATAGATGTAAACTATCACCAGAAAATCGATTAACGAAGTTTCAAGAACCAATTTTAAATGATTACTCTAGGAATTTACTGCAATCCCTATGGATCACTCTCACAGGGATAGTGAGGATAAGATTAGAATAATTACTGTATGCACAGAGGCATTTAAACAATCAACGTTCCCACACTCCATATGTGAACGTAACAGGAAGAAGCCCTAATAACTGGTACAATGGGATGTACCCTCTGCAGTGCGCCTCATGGTGGTTTGCAGAATGCAGATGTATATGTAAATGTAGATGTAGAATTATTGCATAGCAGAGCAGTGTTATGTAGTGCTCTCTTGTGTAGTCAGATGACTTTGCCGAAAAGAGATAAGATAACCTGCAAGACATTTACCTTGTGTTGCAGTTCATATCATTTGGATACTTTTGAGCATGATAGTACATCAGGAAATGGAGATATAAACAACATGAGTCATTTTACACAAGAGGTACATGCTGATAATCAACGAGAAGAAAGCATCAGGGATATTATTAAAAAGACAGAACACAGAAAGGGTCAGTTTGTAAGAAAGAGAAACTTCTCACTGTGAAATGACACAGCATTATGCATATCCCAAGACACAAACAACAGTGCTATATAGCACAGTGACCAGCATGATGAAAAGTCTTATGCTGATCACTGTACACACACTGTGTAGCACTATTGCTTCTGTAGGAAGTACTAAAATCAAAATTAGTAGATACTCAGTAGAGAACAGGGTAGAAGACAGAAAAAAATAAACTAGAACTGGAATCCGGAACAAGACATGTTAACAGAGCTAATTTCCATTGCAAAAATATTGATATTAAGAGTGAAGAAAATTTGTAGAGAAAGCAACCACGATAGCTTCTCACAAACCTAAAAAAGCTGCATGGGACTATTGAAGGAGGATAGGAAATGAACAGGGACAATAGTTAAAAAAGGGTAGCAAAGATTTTATTGGTGAAGAGAATACGAAAACTAAGTTAGAGAGCAGAATGTGTCTTGAGAAAAAGTGTGCACACGTGATACTAACAAGAGACAACGACAACGGTGTGTAGGGGGGGGAAATTGAAGACTCCCTCTGGGGCAGGCAGTGGTTGTTAATGCAGTAAAGCACCTTATCCAAAAAGTCACAAGCCATGGAAGACTGTAAAGGAACTACTATAAATAGAGGCTGTACAGTCACCAATAAGAAAACGAACTCAGAAAGACTATCTTTACACAGCAGAATTACAGTGGATCTAATTTTCTTCTAAGAAGTGTAAAAGAATAAAATAAAACAAGCCATTTGGCTATGACACAGTATGTAATGTACAGGTGGTGGACAAAAATGTGGATGTGCCAAAAACACAACACATTACCACCCTTAATGTGGTGTAGGTAAACACAATGGATAAATACAGGTCCTTTATGATTTTAAAAGGTATCTTGGTGGCAGCTTCAAGTTATGCGATGCGAACCATGGGGAAATGCGTCCTGTTCTCTTGGAACATATCGTCATCTTTGGGGAATAAATATTGTTCCATGTGATGGAGCTGATCAGTAAAAATGGTTATGTAATCCTTGTCAGTAATGCTACATTGCACTGTAACTATGGGGCCCAGGGAATACCACCATATGTCTGCACAAATCGCCACCAAACCCCCAACATGTTTCACTCGTGCAACATAATCTCAGCCAGAATTTGGAAATTGTGTCAAACAAGACTAATATGACCAAATAACTTTCTTCCATTGCCCCATGGTCCAGATTTTATGGTTCCAGCACAGTGTTTTCCTGTTACAGGCATTTGCACTGCTGTTGTGTGATTTTGTAATTTTAGCTCATCCTGCAATTCTCTGCTTATGGAACTTCTTTTCTGCTTTGTTTTGGTACTGACACGTTTCGCAAGTGCAACATCCAGTTCTATAGCGAGTTTTGCAGTTGTCATCATCTTATTTTACATCACAGTCCTCTGCAATGACTGTCTGTCACAATCACTTGCTTTCATCCACGTGTGATTTAGCTGATGATGGTTTTCTGCATTCTCTGTGTGCAGTATACATCTTTGATACAGCGCCTTTTGTAACACCAAACACTTCAGCTACCTTGTTTACAGAAATACCCACCATAAGAGCACCAAAAATTTGCCCATGTTGAAATTCACTTAGTTCCTACATAATTCCATCCTAAAACTACACAGATTATTTTTCTGA